>NW_003852562.1:3320044-3328513 GCF_000181295.1 Otolemur garnettii
AGATGGATAGGCTTGATGGTAGAATCCTCCCAGATCAGGAGGCTAGAGCACAAATGGAAACTATTTTATAGCACCTCTCTTCTGACTTGGGACATAGTTAGCTGTTTCTGTACTTTCAGCTTTACTGGAGAAAATAAAGGAGAATTATTAAACTGGAAGGAAGATTTATGTTTACTGGTGGTAGTAATCACCCATTTTTCTTTCATTTTAGACGGCTAAATACGTTAAACAAGTGTGCCTCGATGAAACTTGATGTGAACTTCCAAAGGAAAAAGGTAGGTGTCCCTACCTTACCAAGCCTGAGGCTGGACCAACAGAAGCAACTCAAGTTCACACCTGGAGACCAGCGTGGGTCTAGGCAAATTTCTGGAATGCCTGACCACCCGTGTTTGCGTTCCAAATAGCCCTTCTTCTCACAGCTCTCCTAAAGAAGTTCATTATAGACCCAAGCTGAGATCTGTTCATTTCACAGTTTCATCTTGCTTTAGTTTAGTTTTTTTTTTTTTTGATCAGAGAGTTTCCATAAAGATGTAAAATGCTTGTCTCTATTTTTTGTGGTAATCTTTCAGAATTTTTTAATTATAAATGTCAATACTATATTAGGCTCAAATACTTCACGAAGATGAGTTGCTTAATTAAAAAAGTTGAGAAAGGATGTCTGGGTCCATGGCAAGTGTCTTCTGCTTCTTTCTTTCCAGTAACTACTGTGATTTCAAGCACATGTCAAAGATGCGTCGTTCCCAGGCAGGTTTATTTGCTAACGGCATGAGGGAGGTGGCCTCATCTTTCACTGTTCTCCCCCCTTGCACTTTTCTCTCACCATAAAGAATTCAGTTTATTTTGGAAAGGCACTGATCTCTCTCCTCCTTATAGTGCTTTGATGTGTTGTGCTATTCCTTCTGTATGAATAAGACTGAAGATTTCAGTTTTCAAATAAAGCTGTGCTTTATTGAGCACCTCCGTACATGATCTTACTTAATCCACATAGGGCTTCTCTGTTTTCTAGATAAGGAAAGATAAACCTTGAACCTCTAGATAAACCTTGAACTGGCCAGGTCGTTTTCCCACAATCTTTGGCCAGTGAGAGAGCAGAGTTTCAACCTCAGGTGTGTCTAAATATGAACCTTAGGCCCCTATCCACCATGCTGTTCTGCCTCCCTTTCTCACTGAATTGGGCCTTTTTAGGAAATTTAAATGTATGTTCGTTAACTACTTTTTTTATTTAACATCTCTACTATGTAAAAAAGTCAAGCCCCAGTATATTTTTAAGGAGCAAAAAAAACATCTTTGAGTCGAAAGAAAGATTTCTTTATTCTGGTCGACATAGAGAAATCACTAAATCCAATGGATTTTAAGTTACTTCTGGGTAACCTAATCCTTAAAAATAACTTTAACCTGAATTTCTGCTCTAAAATAGCATCTCCCCCCAAAAAAAATTCAAATGAATTTTTGGTGGGCCTCACCTTAAGGAAAAAAATTGGATTTGATCTAGGAATGAAATATTCTAAACTAAGGAGGTAAAAGGATGGAAAACAATATCCAGAAATATTAAAACATGAGCAATTTGTCCAGTCCAAAGACAAATTAAAAATGTGGGAATAAACTCCCAACAGCTGTCTGGCTGAATAGACCCCTTGAGAAGCATACATATGATTTGAAGCATGAGGGTCAGATGTTGTTTTGATTGGAACATATGGTTCTTATTAAACTGAACACAGCCATGCCTGTGTGTCTGAAGTGTGGGCGCTCAAATGGCCGGTCTGTACAGCTGCCTGTACTGACCATTTAGCTGCAGCGTATAACAAAAGAAAATGCCCCAAACTAATGACATGCATTGTTTTCCGCAAAGTGGAGTGATTAGACTTTTACCCTGTCACCACCTTTTCAAAACTCACAGGTGAGATAGGCTTAAGTAACAATATGCTTTTCCTTCACAAAAGCACCTCTGAAAACGGGTCACTTTGGTACCCCGACCTTCTTAATGGACCCCATGTCAGATCCAGTGGCACACACCCTGATCGCCCCTACTTAGCAATAGGCCTCAGGAATGCATGCATTTTGATAAAATATTGCTTTTTACGTTGCATATTGGAGAGATATGGCCTGAATTTTCTTATAAATAATTCCAGCGTATGCTCATCACCCAGTGTATCTCAATAATAACCAGTGTGCATGGCCAGAGCTAAGCGATGACACAAGAGAGGCTGTGTGGTAACACCTGTTTCTGTGATCTGCACCTTTCACAAGTCATAGGCTCGCCCTTTATTTTGTTGCAAAAAAAAAAGAAGAAGAAGAAAAGAAAAGAAAAATGAATAGCCAATGAGCTTAAGCCAGATGATCAAAAATAGAAAGAGAAACTTGAGAACCAAGCACCCGAGGAAGTTTCAGTACATTTTGAAATTCATTTATTTGAAACAAAAATATGACAACAGCATTTCCTGTAGGTATGTCCCCATTTGAAGTGATGTAAAAAATGGAATCCTCATCTCCAATCTGCAGAGGCCCAGACTTGTTTAATTCTGCAGAAAGTTGTCCCAGTGGTGTTAACTGTCTGGGGTCACAATTATTCTTCTCCCCTTGGGGCCCAGAGAAGGGCTATGTGTCTTGCTCAGCAGTTTGGTGGTTGACAAACACTGGCACCAGGCTTCCTCTCCACCAGGCACAACTCCAGTCATTAACTCCAGAAACTGAAGGGCACAGACACTTGCCCAGAGCCGTGAGACGTGAGAAATAGCTGGGGCATGACTTGAATCCAGGTACTCTGGCACCACACTACCCCCTCCTCGTGTTTCAGAGCTATTCAGACACCGCCTGCAGCCTGAGCCAGCTGGCCCTTCTTCTGACCTGGGAGGGGCTCGTGTTTCCTCACAATACATTCAGGTCATTCACTGATGGTATCATTTTTGCAAAAGGGGTGTTATTGCCATCTTTACTAAAGCCTATAATTCATTTATTATCTTCGTAAGCATTTTATTTAATTCTGAAGATATGGATGGGCTGACCCAAGGAACAAAGCAAAAAATCCACAAACAGGTGAAGACAGTGGCGCCTTCTTCATACCTGAGTAGACAGGCGCTTTCCTTGTACTTTAGATGCCACTTGTAAAGCACCTGGAGAAATGACTTTGCACCTGTCCTCCCACAAGGTAATTCCTAATGGTTTTGTGGAAGAGAAGAGCGGTCCTTTTAGTATTCAAGATTCCCTTCATGTGTGAGGTTACCTTCTTCCTCTGTGGGAGTCAGGGAAGAGCATTCTCCATCTTGGCCACACACTTCACTAGAAGACTAAAACTTGGCCAAGAGGCATCTGGGGGGAGCATGAGGACACAGAAGTTCTGCCTCCTATGGCTGGTGTTTGTCATCCCTGCAGCATTCCAGGGGGCCCATTCCTGTTCACCAACAGGCAGGCTCAGCCACTGTTAACTCCAGCGAACTTCTAAATGACTGTGTAACTGTGGATAAGCCACCTTTTGCAGCTGTGGATCTGTGTGGGCTCCTGTTTCCAGTATAAAGATATGGCCAAGCTCCGTTAAAAAAAACAAAAAAAAACAAACACTTTTTTTTGGAATGTCTGGTTGGCATCTGTTTCTGAGGAATATATAATTTCAGTGAGTAATGTTCTCATTTTTAGGAAAAAAAAACAAATGTTGAAGCCTCATCTAAATTAAAAACTCCAACGTACACATAAAGCTGCTTGTTCTCAGAAAAAACAGTTCTTCATTACCTACAAAACTCACGTTTGTTTCATGATGACATTGAAATCCCCTGATGATGGTTAGTGTTTGTGTGATAATGACTTCTTTTCAAAGTAAAAGTCAGAGACTGGAGACTCCCCTAAGTCTCTCTATTAAATGAGGAGAAAGAAGGACACGTACCCACATGGGACTCTTACCTAAGAAGATTTCCCAAGAGAGAAAGAGCAGCTTCCCAAGAAGGTCTTGTTTAAATTTACAATTTTAACGAGGCTCTCTGAAATCATGACCCAGGGTGGAAAGAAACACAGACACCGTGACTAATTGCCACCTAGCAGCCGGCACCTCCTGGCATTTCAGAGGTGCTGCAGCTGTTGACAAGGGGCCCGGCTTCCACCCCAGACGCCCACTGCCTTGCACACACCAGCATCTCCCACCAAATAAGACACTTCCAGGCAGCTTCAAACAGCTGAGTCAAACTAGAGAAAAACTACATTTTATTCCATCATTCACTTGGCCAGAAAGTCTTAACAGTCATAAATTGAAGATAATTATAAATGAATGTTCTGGAAGCGTAGGATCTTTGAGTTGGATCTTGGGTCATGTTTTCCGACTCCCCGCCCACCGACTGCAGGATCGACTTCTCAGACGATCCCTCACAGCTCAGCCAGCCTCTGCATCATCAGTGCTTTCCATGTCAAAGCAATCTATTTTATTCTATATACTAGCAAAGTCTTCCGTATAAGCTAAAAGCTGACCTGTTTAAAATGGCCCATCTGATCCTCACTACTTCCTCTGGAGAAGCACATATTATGGGTTTCCACTTTCACACGGCAGCCCTGGGAAGCAGGCGCCAGCAAACTGCTGTTCTTGGTTTTGTAAATAACGTTTTACTAGAACATAGCTTTATCTATTCTTCTTGTGACAGCGACAGAGTTGAGTAGAGACCTTATGGCCCATAAACCTAAAATATTTACTATCCTGCCCTTTACAGAAGTTTAAAAAGTTTTCTTATCCCTGCTCAAAGTTTCTCAAATTGTCTATGGTGAATGAGCCATTTTCTTGTTTTATTTTCACTTGCCTGTCTGCCGCAGACCAAGATACTTTTGTAAAATTTAGTACACATGAATTATTAAGATACGTAATTTTTTTTAGATTATAGAAAATACACATCTTAATGTTTTATTGTTAGGATCCACTGGCACAAAAGTGTATTTCAATAAATGTAATTAAAACAAATACTATGGGGTGGTGCCTATGGCTGAAAGGAGTAGGACGCCAGCCCCATATGCTGGAGGTGGTGGGTTCAAACCCAGCCCCAGCCAAAAACTGCAAAAAATATATATATATATACTATGGGAAATAGAAAAGAATTACAAAAAATGTTCATGTGTTTTCTTGAAAGTTTACGTATATGAGGGTTGATATTCATACCGTTTTTATTGCTACCATAATGAAGTAAAAAGTTTGCCTTGAAATGCTCGTATTCCCACTTCAAATAAATTCTTTATGATTATTAAGATTTGTAATGTGACAGTCAGTTTCTTCTTTGTTATCTAATGTAGGTGGAATTCACAACAATATTCCTTGCAGGGAATAATGTATATCTAAAATATACAAGGTCTAAATTGACTTTGCTTGGTTGATTTCCTTGAAATACCAAGTATCATAGAGAAACAAACCTTATAAAGTATGTTGACTGTTGACCGAATGAAAGAAGTGATTTTAAGGTAATTTGAAAGCTTAGGATATTCCTTTGTAACTTTCATTCAAAATGAAGTGATATTCATTTTTAAAATTTATCTTGGATCCTTTATCACTAGCCAGTCTCTACAATTATAAAGTTATAAATTAAATTACCCTTCTATGAAACAATGGATTCTTTGGGGTTATAGTAGGTAAATGAACCGTGATTAGCACATGTTGTAACATGGGCCTACCATGCACCACTAGTATGCAGCTGTCAGCAGGTGTGACCCTCCGTTCAAATTCGTGTGCACCCAGACTGGTCTCTACCCTGTTCAGCAAGGCAAGTCTGCTGATCACCAGCCTTGTCAAGTGGTGGGAGCAAACAGTTCTCACTCTCAATTTCTATATTCTAACTCATTAAAGACAAGGTTTGGAGACTGGCAGTCCCCTGACCACACTTTGAGTAACATTGTCTAGAGTTCCTCATTTCTAGATCAAATTATTAGTTCTTTCAATCATCCATCACAGGAAGCTGTGGTTCCCAGATCATTGACCATCCTGATGACCTGTTCTCCAGAAATGTACCTTGTAAAATACGGTACTTAGAGCCAGCTGTTCCCCATATATGTGAGCAGTGCAGAATACAATGGGCTCTGACCTTCCAAGTCTTGGGATCCTGAGGTTAATGTCTTTGTTTGGTAGCCATATGGCATGGTTAAGTCACACTGAGCTTACATCTTAATATGAAAGGCTGTTGGACTAAGTCCTGTCAACCCTGCCCGTCCTATAGTTGCCTTTTGAAGTTAGGGTCATTATATTTTACTTTATGAAATTTCATCTAATTTACAGGCCATTCTTCAATTCTGTTAGGATCCTTATGTATCTCTACATTGCTATTCTCTAACAGCGATAATTAGTTTAAATCTGTCACTTCAAGGTTTATATGGTGTTTTTTCCTGTATCATCTCATTTGGTTCTATTGACAGCTGGGAAAACTGAGCCTCAAAGATCCCTTACTGGATAACCTTATACCATCTTTACACTTTAAAAACCTGGCTCATCCAGATTATTCTTAAAATGGCCATAACCTTGAGTCATGCCTCCAGAACCCCGCCCTCAGTTGCTTATATCTTTTGGTAACACATTTTGGTGGAGTTACTCAACCATTTACCAACAAAACTCCAGCACTGTTAGCCATCCTAAGCACAGCAAATCGCAATACTGTCTGTCAGCTGCCGTGCTGAAATGCTGACATCCTAGGCCCTTAATATGTCCCTGGTCTTCTAAACCACTGAGATAAAATAAAGTTAGTCTGGCATGTCTTTTTCATCATAAACACATCTGACTCCTAGAGATATCCATTTTATATTTCTGAATAATTACAAATTATTCCATTTTAACTCAAAAAATTATCAAACAAATGAAATCTGATAATCTCTTAGACCAGTGATTTTCAACCGTTTTTAATCTCACAGCACAATTGAACCTATACTTAAATTTCCATAGCACACTTAAATTATGCAAATTTAAAAAAAAACTAAAGACTATACTTTCTGTGCTGAGAACTCCTTTTGAAAATAATTTAATTAATGATCTTTAAAACTTTTTGTGGCACACCTAAGAGCCCCTCCCGGTATACCAGTTGCTGCAGCACACTAGTTGAATATGACTGTCTTAGATGATCAGTACACTTCCACAAATACTGTTGGGGAGTTTGCCACAAGTCTGAGTCTGCTGTGTCCTCAGTATATAAAAAACTTAAACTCTACATCAGTGTATTGTTCATACTGTAGATGATGGACCCTTGGTGAGCTGTCAAATGAATTTGGTGGGCCATAAATAACACTTAAAAAAATCAAAACAGACTAAACCAAACTATAAAATATTGACATAAAGGCAAACGAGGATAATTATTTTAGCATGAATTTTTTTATTTTTGGCTTTAGTATAATCCATGTGCATGCCCTGAATTGTAACAGAAGATTGGAAAATGTATTTCTTATTGTGTGTCCCTATCAATAGTTGGAAAATTCCAGAATTAGTGAAAGAAACAAGACCATGTTGATACCATTTAGGACATACTACAATAATTGTACATTCAGGGTGCCAAAGGAAAACTGGTGTTTTTTTCTTTGTTTTGTTTTTTATTACTTTGGTTTTTGTTTATTTGCTTTGGTTTGAATGATCTGAATGCAAAATTTTCCTGAACTCTTTGTGTTTTTTCCCAGGCATTTACCACTTTTTCACATGCCATAGTTGGGCTGCAAACATCTTCCTGTTGGCCAAAGCTAGTATAATAAGCTCCCAGAGCCCTGCAGACAGGGCCAAGCCTTCATGTGCAGGCCACGGTGCCTGTCTTGGCATCTTTTCTCAACCAAAATAAAGGAGTCCTTATCCAGCTAGTATGTGGTTCATGAGCATCAGTAACCAGGATTGAGAGAAGTAGTTGGAGCCAGCACTTAAAACTTATAGTTTCTATATTTAAAATATCTATATTTTTCTTTAAAAACATATTCTTCTTTTGCCTTCTATAAAACTGCTTACCAAAAGAGCTTTTTTCCAATGCTTACTTAATATTAACTTCTCACTAGCTTCCTGAATTACAATATGAAAATCCAGTAAACCCAACCTTCAGCCTATCATGGCACCTTGTATACAAATGGCCCTCAGATGTTGGGTTTTATTATATCAACCACAGGGAAAGAGGAAATAGAAAGTCTACTACTACCACTAAGAAAATACATTTTCACTCACCATGCCAGAATCTTACCCTTTGTTCACTTATACAATTACAACTTTCTAAACTCTTTCACCAAAGCTTAATACAACTTTTTAAAAATCAAAGGTAACCTTCCATTGTGATCTCAAAGCTTTAGAATTCTAGGACCAAGGGAGGATTGTTTGTTTGTTTTTAAGACAGAGAATCTCTCTATGGTTACCCAGGTTGAACTCAAGGGACCCTCAACCTCAGCCTCCCGAGTAGCTGGCTTTCCAGGTATGCACCACCACGCCTGGCTTCAGGGGTGTATAATTTTTTCAGAGCCTTGGTTTTGCACTTTCCTCCACCTTAGGCTTGAATGCTTGAATTT
>NW_003852562.1:3328685-3342319 GCF_000181295.1 Otolemur garnettii
AGCATTAAGGTAGAAGTTAAATATGTGAAAAGATGGATAAGCAATTGAAGAAATATTGAAAAATAAAAATTAAACAAATACTCCTCAGTAAGGGAGGAATGCACTGCCTTATTTAATCCCCTCAGCAAACCTATAATGCAGGATGTGTTTTAAATGTCATGTTGTAAGTGACATAAACTTTAGAGTGGGTATACCAGTAACTTGCAGAGTCACATAGTTCCTATCTGGTACCAATGATGGTTGGAAACAGGTTTTAAAACTGAGTGTTCAAACAGAATAAAATAAACCCAATCTAATTAACAAACAAAAATAAGACATTATTATCTGGTTAGCATTGGGGAAGATAGACATATGAGTAAATGTGTTGTAGATGGATCAAGCAGAGAAACAGACCCTGTTCTTGATGAGCTCATCCCCTGTAAGCTGAAAAATTCTCTGGTAATATTCAGATGGTAGTCTGGAAAGATGTTGAGGTGGAATAGATGCTGACCACAAGGATTCTAGCCAACTTTTACTGTAATAGATCCAGAGAGAGGTGACAGGGGCCTAGATTAAGAGAACAAGAGCAAAGACAGAAATGAGGGAACAGATTTGCAAATCATTTCAGAGTTGGGTCTTGGTGATATGTATCTGACAATTTTGTTTGTTTTAGAAGAAAGTTACATGTCCCAGGTCAGGTTTTACTAGGCCTAAGGATGTGCAAAGATAAACAAGGCCATCTCTGGCCTCAGGGAAGACAGGCTCTCATCTTCCAGGGGCTGCAAATTCAGGCGGACAGCAACGTGAATGTGTGCAGTGCAAAGTGTGAAACAGCCTGAGGCCATGGGAACTGCGGTGGCCACAGGGAGGTGTGTGACCTGCCAGAGGCATCCAGATTCAAAGTCTGGTCAAACAGGGTAGCTGAGTGGATGCTCTTCAAATAATGGTCCCTAGTTGACTCCCAAATTGCTACTTAAAGAAATTCAGGAGATAATTTTACCATTAGCTAATACAGGAAACAGACAATAAGAATCAAGTTTGGAAGACTCAGATAAGGTGTGTTAGCTTTAGGTACGTGGACATCAAGGTTCAGAAGACGGAAACTGGACGTACGGTCCCGGCAGGGCTCAGTGAAGAGGTTTCTGGAAAGCAATCAGTGCCTTTTATGGCTGAGTCGAGTTTCTTTGTGAGAAAGAGGACTGCAGGTGTTTTATATTTAGACTGTCTAGTCAGATGGTGATTACACCCTCTTTGTAATCAACTGGAAAACTTCTCAGAGAGGAAGGAAGGATTCAAACACTCCATGAAAATGGAAGGGAAGAAAACTTGGCAAGTTGAGAAGAGGTCTTCTGACCCCTGGGGAGGAAGAGGATGTGCAGGACAGTGAAAGTGGTGGGAGGACAGAGGAGAGGTTCCCAAGAGGCCAGGGGAACTTACGCACCGGAGTCCTGAGGCCAGGGGAGCTAGAGGACCATGCCAGGCTGTGGTGCTCCCCCAGAGCTCCTGCCACCACCACACTGCCCAGAAATGAGCATTTTCCTTGATGTTTTGCAGGGTGATGACTCCGATGAAGAAGATCTTTGTATCAGCAACAAATGGACTTTCCAAAGAACCAGCCGCAGATGGTCTCGTGTGGACGATCTCCACACACTGTTCCCTGGTGGAGACAGAAACGGGTCACCGATAAGCACTGGGATGAGGAACACACCCAGCAGTGAGAGTGTCCTCACAGACCTGAGTGAGCCCGAGGTCTGCTCCATCCACAGTGAGAGCAGTGGAGGCAGCGACGGCCGCAGCCAGTCAGGCCAGCTCTGCACGGACAGCACGGCCATGCTGGACGGCCCGCCGGCCAGCAGTGGCCTCCCCCCATCCCCCAGAGATGTCCTCCACCACCCTCTCCACCCCAAGAATGAGAAGCCCACCAGGACCAGGGCCAAATCATTTTTGAAACGCATGGAAACGCTCCGAGCGAAAGGAGCACATGGAAGGCACAAGGGCTCAGGGCGAACAGGGGGCCTGGTGATCAGCGGGCCCGTGTTGCAGCAGGAGCCAGAGTCCTTCAAGGCCATGCAGTGCATCCAGATACCAAACGGAGACCTGCAGAGCTCGCACCCAGCTGCCTGCAGGAAAGGGCTTCCCTGCTCCGGCAAATCGAGTGGCGAGAGCAGCCCATCGGAGCACAGCAACAGCGGGGTGAGCACACCGTGCCCGAAGGAACGCAAGTGCCATGAGGCCAGCAAGCGCGGGGGCATGTACCTGGACGACCTGGACGTGCTGGCAGGGCCAGCACCGCGGGGGGCCGGGGACCAAAGCCACGTGCACGAGTTTCATTCCCAAGAGAACTTGGTGGTGCATATTCCCAAGGATCACAAACCAGGAACATTCCCCAAGGCACTTTCTATTGAAAGCCTCTCTCCCACAGACAACAGCAGTGGGGTTAACTGGAGGACAGGCAGCCTCTCCCTGGGCAGACAGCAGAGCCCTGGCACCAGGGAGCCAGGGCTCACAGAGTCCTGCCACAGAGCAAGCCGCGTCAGCATCTATGACAACGTGCCAGGCTCCCACCTATACGCCAGCACAGGAGATCTTTTGGACTTGGAGAAAGACGACTTCATCCATCCCTTGGAGGACATCCTGCAGCACGTCAATGGGGTCCGGGAGGTAGTAAATGACTGGTCGAAAAATGCCTTGCTGGAGGCACAGACTCACGAGGCATTGGTTGGGGAGTCAGGTTTATCCCCCTTTCCGTCTCCTAATCAGATCACCCTAGATTTTGAAGGTAACTCTGTCTCAGAAGGTCGGACAACACCCAGCGATGTGGAAAGAGATGGGACATCTCTGAATGACTCTGAGGTCCCAGGGGTCAGAGAGAGGAGGGATTCTGGTGTAGGGGCCTCTCTGACCAGGCCAAACAGGTAGGTGGCAGCCTTTTGTGAAATAATTTGTCACTCAGTTGGTGCCTGACACTGTTCTAACGGATATATGTGGTTAGGAATTATTTGAACAGAAGTATGTCTTTTGTACAGACCATGGTGATTGAATCCATGTTGACGTGCATTTATTTCTGACTGTTTGTCCTGCATTTTGATCTTAGTTTTGGGGAGTAGTTTTTGGTTTTTAGGGGGTTTTTTGTTTGTTTGTTTGGAGACAATTTTTCCTCTGTTGACCTGGGTGTAGTGCCGTGGTGTCAGCCTAGCTCACAGCGATCTCAAACTCCTGGACTCAAGCGATCCTCCTGCCTCACTCAGCCTCTCAAGTAGTTGGGGCTAGAGGTGCCCACCACAAAACCTGGATAATTTGTGTGTGTGTGTGTGTGTGTTTAGAGATGGGATCTCCCCATGTTGCCCAGGCTGGTCTCAAACACCTGGCCTCAAGGAATCTTCCCACGAAAACCTCCCAAAACGTTAGAATTGTTAAGTGTGAGCCACTGTGCCTGGCACAAAACCATCAGCCCAATCTTAGCTTTATTCAAAAAAACAATTTTTTGAGCTTCTTCTGTGCAAAGCACTATTCCAGCCATTTTCTGTAGAGAGCCCTGCATAACTAAGACCCCGTTCCTATACATGGGCAGTTCCCATGACCCAGCAACAGTATAGATCAAAATGTCTCTACCTCAGAATTTACAAAATCTTCTTAATACCCTGATAAATTTCTGTAGCCTAGAGTGTGCACTTTCTGAGTTTGTTTTTGCCTTAAAGTGCTGATTACAAAGTACGTATGAGGGCTGTCCAGAAAGAATCCAGCTGCATATGTCTCTATTCCCATAATACCTGGCTGGATGCTTCCCAGACAGCACTCGTAAGGCCTGACTTACACAGACCATTTCAGGAGCACCTAGAACAATGGGCCTGAGAGGGCCTGGCGAGTAGGGCCAGGACCACTGTGCATGCCGTGGTGTTTCTAGTTGAGGCAGGGATGGATGTGTTATCCTACTCTGTGCCTGTCACCCTCAGGCTCCATCTCGGCACCAAACATAATTACAGCTTGGAGGCATAGCAGGCCCCAGCCTTTGAGAGGTCTCCCTGTCTCTCTGTCTCTCTGGGTGTATCTCTCTCTCTTTCCTCTCCTCTCTGTCTCTCTGACTCTCTGTGTCTCTCACATACCCACACCCTCACTCGACTGCTTTCAACAGTTTGGGAACAAATGTGGGAATACACAAGCAAAGTGTTTTATGCCTTTTATTTAAACCTCCTAATAAAACAGATAATGAGACTTTTCCTGGATTTATCCAACTTGGGGGAAAAAATCCTGTGTGTTTATCCTGCACACTTGTGTCTTCTGTTCCATTTGCTCGGTGGTGTCCTTGGCTGGGAAACTATTTTGATTAAGCTACTTACGTATTGGCAATGTCCAGTGTCTCCCGAGACCAAGTTCACTTTGTGACTTGGCGTCTCTGACGCTCTTTCTGGTAAAGGCGACTCCGGTGGAACAGTTTCCAGCTCTCCCACCAGCCTCGGCCAGCCCCAGCGTCGCCTCCCATCAGCAGCCAGACGGCCGGGCAGCTGAACCTCCTCCAGCGCTTCTCTCTGCTTCGCCTCACAGCCGTCATGGAGAGATACTCCATGTCCAACAAGCACGGCTGGACATGGTGCGTAGCACGTTCACCTGGGCGGGGGCCCAGGCTGGTAGAGCTAAGGTACAGTTGCAAAGGCTTCGCTGCTGGCTTCCTGACTTCTGACGATCTCCGGGAGGGGATGTTTGCCGCTCTGCCGGGGCGAGGGAGCACGCAGGAAGCACTGCTTTATTTGTAGCTCTCAGTTGGTTTCCAGGGAAAGAAAGAAAAGACAAGTAAAGCGTGATTAATGGCAAACAGAGGAAATAAAAATAAACTTGCCATAAAATAATTTTGGCAGTTCGCAAAGAAACATCTGTCACTTACACCTTCTGGCCTGATGCAGAGCTCACCACTTAGAGCATTGGTTCATTCAAAGACCATTTAATTCTTCAAATTCATTCCTGCTTTTATTTCAGTGCCAAATAGAATCAGGACTATGCGGGAAACCTTTGTAATAAGGAATTGACGAAAGCATATGTTGAAACCTGAACGTGGACCTGTTGTACATGAGTTGGTAGATTTGAAAAAATATAAAATGTGTCAGGAATTGCCCGATGTTATATATTATGAATGTAGAAAAATCGATAGTGCTTTTATAAAAATAATTTAGAAGGTTATAAACTGCATGGCCAAATCAATACAGGCTTATGTATTAACATTTCTTTTAGAAAGAACAACTGGCATTTATATATCTAGAAAAAGTAAAGATATAGCCAAGAAATAGGATTCATCTTATCTCTTCTCCTTTCTCCCCCAACCCCAACCAAATTTCTTCTTCCTGTTGTAATTTTAAATCCATTGTGTTGTGTTAGGGATTTGGGGGTGTTCATCACTTGAGAGATGCGGCAGTCACAGTTAAGTTGGAGAGTTGTCCACTTGACTTGAAAACAGAGCTACAAATGCATTCTGCTAATGTGACTCATGCTGTTTGGTAGTTCCAGATAAGGCATAGCCCAGGGCCCCACTTAGTACTACCTCGAGTGTGATTCATACAGAGAGAAGGTGGAATTCCCTGTGCTTGTCAGGTATTCCAAAAACAGCCTGGCTTCCCTCTCTGTCACTCCCTCACTTCCCTGGCCTTTCCCTCCACAGTGCCCCAGGGCCCTTGCCTGACCTGGTTTCTGTGAATTCCAGGTCAGTTCCAAAGTTCATGAAGAGGATGAAAGTTCCTGATTACAAAGACAAGGCTGTCTTTGGCGTTCCTCTCATAGTCCACGTGCAGAGGACGGGCCAGCCCCTGCCCCAGAGCATCCAACAAGCGCTGAGGTATCTACGCAGCAACTGCCTCGATCAGGTAAGGCTGACGCGATGCCAGAGTGAGTCAGGGCCGTCCGGGATCCAGCAGGACGGGCCTCACCAAAAATAAAAGACACCGTGACCCTTTATTTGGCAATATTTAATTTGAACAGCTTATATCCTTGTGAAGCTATTTGAGGATATTTCCTCACTGGCAACTGAAGTGACACCCTGGAGTGACTGCAGAAAGTTGATGTTTATAATAGTTTGTTCCTATGATGTCTGATTTGCATTCCCTAGAAACTAGGAGTTAAATTATGTGCATTTCCTTTTAAATTATTGTTCCAATCTCACCGTTGATTTCACAGCATTCTTTTATCCCCGTTACAATGTTTTTGAAAACAGAATTAGGTTTTCATGTCTCCCTTTACTAATTTTTTTGAAGCAGCACCATAAGCAAGAAAACTTAAACCAGAGACAGACATTTTTTTAACATCTTTTTAAGATGTGCAAGTAAACTATGAAAACAGTATCTGCTAAATCAAATATCTCCTCTTTTTATAGAGTTGATTAAAAATTCAAGCTAAACACAATACCCAGAGATCATTTTCTGCCTCCAGGACTCTTTGGAGACCACCATAATGGTGGGCTGTGAGTTAAGTCCATAGTGCCCCCCATCCTGCAATTTACGAAGCAAAACCTTTGTTCCTTCGAAATAATACCTATTAGTTTCTTAAACATTCTGTCTGAAGTAAAAGCCAGGTTCTTAATGTATGAATTGCAACCTGGAGTAGTGGGGATGTTTTCAGGCATGTGTTCTATCAGTATTATATAGATATTCCTTGTCCATTGTATTCTTTAACACCATGCAGAGAATTTGGACCAACCTGAGGATATTTGTACTTTTTATTGCTTGGCCCTTGGCCTTGGGTTCAGTAGATAGGAAAGAGCTTAACTAAATGAACTCAGAAATTCTGGCATATAGAGACCCCAACACTGAGATCACACTTAAAACCAGGCTGGTCTCTTGATGAATCCTTATAGTAGTTTTCAGTGGTGCACAATAGAGGTGATGACTTCTTTTGAAACCACCTCTGGATGAACAGAATGCATCACCCCCTGTGACCCTTCCCACTTCTAATTCAGAGAATATCCAGATATTCATTTTCCTATATTTAGATGCCATAGAAGAGGGTGGGGATGGCTGCTGTCACTGTTGTGATGATGACTGTTTCCTTTGAAGAAGTGTCTTTAATATAATAGTTTCCCTCTTATTTCTCAACTATAAGGGTTAAAACTACTTTTCTAGGGAGCATTTGTTCATGAGATGCCCCAACAGTAATTGACTTGTGAATCACGTCCTCATAGAGTAATTCAATGAATCTAGTTAGTTAAGCATAAATTTTGATTTTTTTTTTAATTTTAGAGATTTTATCAAGAACATGCATTATCCAAATATTCTGAAAGTGTTTTCCTGAAAAAAATTTTCAAAGTAGACTCGGGGTGGCACCATAGCTCAAAGGAGTAAGGCACTGGCCCCATATGCCGGAGGTGGTGGATTCAAACCCAGCCCCAGCCAAAAAACCAAAAAAAAAAAAAAGTAGACTATGGTGAATATTTGGGAATGGCCACTCTAGTCTCTCCCAGTGCTGAAAGTATTGCAGCCATGCCCTTCAGCATGAACTTCACGGCCTCTGTTGTACTTGTGGTGGTTCATTGGTCCAGACTCAGAGCTGTGTTTTACAGAGTTGCCTCTTTTTCAGATACGAGTTTCTCCAGGCTCTCAGTCACCTGCCTGCTGGCTCTCTCAGAGCTCTTTAGCAAGCACAGAGAGTATTTTGCTCCAAAAGCAATGCCAGCTGATTTAATCAGCAAAGCCTCCATTAGAGGAAACCATGTTGTTCAGGAATGCCTACAGGAAATGCCGCCTATCTAGGCTGGAACGCTCTGACTTCCCGGCCTGTCTCAGATGTTTCCAGCACGCATACTAAGTGCACTCTGTTCTCTGCCTCACTTAATCCCACGCCCACCCTCTGGTGTGATGCCCAGGTCACAACACTGGAGCCAACACTTGCCTGCAAAAACGTGCCCTTCCCCGGTGGCCTTTGGGTGATGCCAGCTCCAGCACTGAGGGATGCTTTAAGAAGAGGCCTGCCCACCTCACTGATGAATTCCCTGCCAGACTGTTGGGCATTTATGTTATGTATTGTCCTTTCTGTGAAAATGGGAAGAAGGATTATTTTCTCTGGCCTCAGCATCCAAAAGCATTATGTTTCTTTTGGACAACTGGTCTGTTTTTTAATATTACCAACACTAAATTCATTCATTTCAGGGTGCTTTCCTCTTTGTATTGGCTGCTGGAAGGCTTGGAGTCAAATACGTGTTCTACCTGTACTAAAAACCTGTAATTTTCTTTTTTTTTTAAAACAGAGCTTCAAGCTATCCCCCTGGGTAGAGTGCCATGGCTTCACAGCTCACAGCAACCTCCAACTCCTGGGCTAAAGCGAGTCTCCTGCCCCAGCCTCCCAAGTAGCTGGGACCATAGGCGCCCACCACAACGCCCGGCTATTTTTTGGTTGCAGCCATCATTATTGTTTGGTGGGTCTGGGCTGGATTCGAACCCACCACCTTAGGTGTATGTGGTTGGTGCCTTAGCCACGTGAGCCACAGGCGCCAAGCCAAAACCTGTAATTTTTTGACATGAATTTTCTGCATCAACCTCATCACTGGTTTCAGCTACCCTTTTCTATCTTTTTCTTTTGCCGTAATTTTCTCATCTACTCTCTTTTATTGTATTTTTTTAGATTATTGTAAGTCTCCTTAAATTCTTTCTTGAACAAGCTGGGTCATAAATAAATGAATGGTAATAGCATTGTTGCACTTACCACCAAGTCTTTAGTGTAGAACGTAAACCATTCCCACCTTCTGTAGCTTGTGAACAACGTCTCACACCAGTATTGCTGCTGTTATGGAGCCCAGTCTCCCTTTTGAAGCAAGACCTATAAATAGAGAGAGGGATAGTGGGAGCAAAAGCCCCTCCATCCCTGCCTTGGCTTATTCCCAGTGTCTGTCTCAAGTCTGTTTTTTAAGTCTGGAAGAAGAATGCCATGCTGAAAAACAATGTGCTAGCACAGCTTTGTAGGAAAAAGACTCATTTCAAGGACATAAATATTGACTCTAAATGTAACCAAAATGGTTAAGGCCGTGCTTCTCTTCTGTCCATCACGGGATGTCAAAAGGACCATCACCGCAGCCAGACCCTCCCTCATCACCTCCTGGCAGGGCTTCCTACCTCCTGTTCACCAACACTCTGTGTGGGAAGCACACAGAGGCCCCTGCCTGGCCTCTATGAGAGAGGAAAGCGGTAAAGGGAATGGGGCAGGGGAAACAGGAGAAATGCACAAAAGAATCCAAGAAAACCTTGCTCGGGACGAAGACTGTCCTAGAGATTTAAGAGCAAAGAAGAGCGAATGAAAACTTAGTAACTCAGGGAAGGAAACCAAAGTGAAAGAGCAACCAGCACCCAAGGTCTATGCTGGGCCTTGAGATCTCAGCCTCAGAGTCCCAGAAGACCAGAACGTGGCCAAAGGGCCTCTCACTGAGCCACCCTAGACTGGGGTGAGGTTCCCTGCAGGGCCATGGCCCCTTCCCCTCATGCCAGGCATGCGTCTCAGGCATTAGTGCTCAAGGGCTGGGAACATTCTCCTATGTGCTGCTTACATCTGAGGCCACACAGAGTGGCTGTTGCATCCTTGCAGCTGGCTGTGGACAAAATGAGGAAGTTTAGCCTTCAATTAGGAACCATTTGTATTCAGACACTGTAGTGTGTGAGAGGAGCCTTTTCTGTGTTGTCTGAGCTTTTATTTCTGCCCTAAATCAACAGTGTGCAGAGGGGAGGTTATACTCAGGGCCTGATGAATATGAAGTCGCTGCGGTGAGAAGCTAAACCTGCAGTGCTCAAAATAAGAAGCCACTGCATGCGCTTTGCTTCGTGTGAATCTTTCTCTTCTGAGTAAAACCAACCTTTCTTCATTAGCTAAGCACATTTCTAAAGAAGAGGAAATGTAAGTCCTGATAAACATCATTAAGTCTGAAAGGATTAGCATAAGCAGGATGCCAAGGAGGAGATTTAATATTATTTAGATGAAATTTGAATTCTAATGCAGCACTCATGCTCGGCTTTCTCCTAATAGAGCAGTAAGCTTTAAAAGCCTAATTATGCTGGGGAGACACTTCAGACTCAGCACAAGTGTCCCTTGCCCTGCTGCCTCTTCTTTATTTGGCCTGATGCCCACCTCAGACGCAGTGAGTAATGCTCTGGGCCCATCCATTTAAATCAGAACTTGAGTCCTTGCCTTTCACAGCCAGGTTTTTGGTGGAAGACAAAAAAGAGATGACAGGAGAATGAGAGCAAGGGCACCCTCGTCATTCATCCGCGTACCTTTAGGAGGAGAGAGATGCTTCTGAAATGCTCTGTGCATTGCTGACTGCCGCCCTCCCTCTCCAGACGGCGTGTCCGGGCAGTGTAAACTGAGGGGCCCAGTACAAAATGAACATTTGAGATCCCTTCTTCAGAAAGTATTGAGAGTTTCAAAACAGGAACAGCAGCAAATTAAACCAAACATGGGCCCTGTGTGACGGCCCAGGCCACCCACACACAGGTGACAGGCAAAGGAGACAAATCAGAGCCACTCTGCTTCCCTGGGGGCTTCTTTAAAATGAAGCTGAGGGATCTGGGGCTGCCTCTCATCAGCTGTGATAAGAAGGAAAAGAAATGGTTTCTTCAGCTCTCTATTTTTTCATTGGGAAAAAATCACTACTAAAAAATGCAGATTTTACCTCTGCTTTAGAAACTTTTTGAAGAAGAAATGTATATTGACAATCACCTGTGCCATCCCCGGTGTTGCTCTATGAGGGTAGGCAGAGGAAGCTCTCCTCTGGGCTCAGGACTCTGCGCCTGTGGGCCCCACCCCACGGGCTGTGGACCTCACCCCACAGGCTGTGGACCTGTCCTGGTCCACGGCTTTTGTGGAGCTGGGCCGCACCACAGGAGGTGAGTGGCAGGCAGGCAAGCAAAGCTTCGTCTGTGTTTACAGCCACCCGCATGGCTCACATCACCACCTGAGCTCGGCCTCCCGTCAGATCAGCAGCAGCATTAGCCTCATAGAAGCAGGAACTCTACTCTAACTGTGCATTCGAGGGCTCTAGGTTGTGTGCTCCTTATAAGAATCTACTGCCTGATGAACTGAGGGGGTGCTGAGGTGGTGATGCTAGGGAGAGGCTTCAAATACAGATTTCTTTACAGAGATTTTTGACTGCACAGATAATAACAGTAAATCACTGGGGGACTCATATCAAAGCTATCCACCCCCTACACTGGTCCATGGAAAAATTATCTGCCATGAAAGTGGTCCCTGGCCAAAAAGGTTGGGGACTGCTGCTCTGTGCCATCAGAAGGACCTTCTGCTTACTCTGTCTGCTTCTCTGGGCCATCAGAAGGACCTTCTCCTTACTCTGCCAGGGGCTTTCCACAGCAAGCAACAGAAGCCCCCGTCCAAAATGGCTCAGACAGTAGAAAATTCATGATCTCACATAACAATTACAAAATGTCAGGACGGTTCCAGAGTGAGTTTGTTCCTCAGCCCGTTGTTACCTTTGAAGACTAGGGCTGTCCATCTTCCCTTCTGCCACCCTCACCTACTGCATCTGGGTTCTGATTTAATTTGAGACCACCTTGTCTTTATTAGGGTTAGGAAAGAAATTTCCTTCTGAGCTTCCCACAAAAGGATACAAAACTCACAGACATGTGCCATGTGCCCCGGAAGACAAAGGTGGGGTGGGAAGGTTATTGTCAGAATTGGAGGCAGAACAAATAAATCCCTGACAACTCTCTCTGGACATCCTAAGACTGAGATCTAAGTCAGGATAAGCAGCTCAGAGCCCACAGCTGGAAATCTCCAGACATGTCTAAAATAATTAAAATAACAGTATTTGATGAAAGAAGAATGAAACTTGGAAACTGAATCATACAAAGATAGCCCTGCTGGGATGTGTATGGCGTGCACATCAGTGAGTACCCAGAAACAGAGGCTGCAGGACTCAGCAGGCAAGAGGGGAACGTGCCCAACAGTTAAACACAAACGCTCGTCTGCTTTATTCTTTACATAAAGCCCAATCGGTATTTTTCTGCTGATAAAAAAAAAAACAGTAATTCTTCTCTGATGGAATAATGCCGACTCACATGAGGATAAACATCTGTGAGTCACAGGAAGAACTCACCTTCAGGGCATTGAGATTCTGAGCGGCCCCCTGCAGCCCAGCCTTGCGGTGTTCTCAGTCCTGGGCCTCCCTCCAGATGAGAAAAGTCAAGGACGGGAACAAATTGAAGATGGATCACACTTCACTAATCATTCATGTAATATCTGGATTTTTTTTTTCTTTTGACAGTAAATACTTTCTTTCCATGCACTTGGATGAAATTTGGAGTAGTTGCCAGATAAAGGAAGATAAATTGTCCTTTAGATTCTTCAAGGCAAGTCACCTGAGTATGGCAAAGTTTTGCACTTTCTAGAACATTCCAAACTTTAAGAATTAAATAAAAGAAGGTAATGAACGTTTTAAGTGGCAGTACACCTGAATATCCTGACCTGTGGAATTAGGGCGAGAAGCCTTGGAAAGCAAAAAAAAGGCAACAAAAAATCCGGTAATAAAAAAAAAAAAAAAAATTCTATTATTGAGGTCACAAAAAGTAGCAATGTATAATTTACTTTACCTGGTGATCCATGCAGCTGACTATGTGAAAACTTGAGTATTCTCTAAAAAGCTTGGACTTCTTCCCTTGCTATTCCTCCAATCCAGGAGAATTAGGCTGCTCTCCATTTCTAGCAAGAGAAGCTTCTCAGACATCTACACTTAAGAAGAGGCCACTGCAGCACACAGAGGGGCTGGGAACTGACTAGAGCTCATGTACTTATCCAGGGGTAGGAGCAAGAGCAGTGACCCACTCTGCTGGCCACTGCCCACCTGTCAGGCCACTCAAGAAGGCTCCACCTTGCTTTGTGGAGCAGGCCAACCAGTGAGCCACTGCAGATAGCAGTGGAAACTGAGGGTCAAAAGAGGAGGTTTTGAGCCTCCCCATGCCTTGTAGGCTTTTAAACATAGCAGATGTATTATTTCACTATAAACCAGGGCCCCCAGAAAAGCTCAGTTCTTCTGATAGAGGCAAGTGCAGAGTGGGAGGGGCCTGGAGAGGGCTCCAGCTTAATCCTCCTTGGTGCCCTATTTCTGTGTTTACTTGTCAAGCAGCAGAGGAGCCTAATCGTCTTGGAGTCTGATAAAATGCCACCCAGGAATCGTTCTCACTAGAGCTGTAGCGTATACTCATGATAGACAACTAACCAGGTAGAGTAAGTGGCAGGCGTAATAGGAGAAACACAGCTGGCTCGTGGTGAGGATTTTCAAGAAAGGAAAGTAAATAAGACCCTTAAATCAAATTGCACATGCTTATATTATGTTTCATGAACCTCTTCCCCATAAACTCTCCCCCAAAGGAGCACAGGCTGTGGCTGCCTCGATGGGACCCTTCCACCCACCACTCACGTTATTGCCACCAAACCTTCTCCAAATCCCCATGGAAGTAAACATGCGGGAGAGCAGGGGATTTTGTCTGCTCTACTAATACTCCTAGCACCTCGGTGCCTGGTACACAGTGGGCGTCAGTACTTGCTGAATGAATGAATAAAATAATAGCACCTACAGCATGATGAGACCTGACAGGTGACACAGCACATTCACATCTGTCTCTTCATTTAGTCTCCATGACTGTCCTGTGAAGCAAAGTGTTTTTCTTGTCTTCATTTTATGT
>NW_003852562.1:3342790-3383193 GCF_000181295.1 Otolemur garnettii
AGGCCACTTATGTGCATTGGAAAATAACCTTTTTAACATCAAAACGTTCTTTCTCAATAGGGTTTTGTATAAAATCTAAAATGAACTTTCAATATATTTACAATAAATCTTAAATGAAAAGGAAACAATAGAAGTTACTTTATATGTACCTATTTATTAAAACATGTTTAATTTATTTGAAAGCATATTCTTGGGTTATAGGAAATTCAGAGTCACGTGTATGAAAGTGACTAGAAATAAAAAGCAAATGTGTGTTAATGCAGTGTATTTTACTTAGTGAAAAGTAACCAAACCAAAAATGGAAGCTTAATTCAACTGATTCATATTTTCACTTGGAATTTTTTAAGTGATATTAAATTGGTAGTTCTCAGCAAAGCCTGTAAAATTGAAATAAGCCTTGAAAATAAAAACCATTAATTAAGAAGAATAGACTACTAAAGGTAATTACAACGGAGATTTAGAAATAAACATGAGTCTTTTCTAGATATAATAATGTTAAGATTACGAATGATTTTAATGTCTCAGGTTCAAATATTTTTTAAAAAAAACACTTGGCCCATGGGTTTTGAGTTTTCTGCAAGAGACACCGTCTACCTGAAATGAATCTGGACATGGAATTTGTCCAGTTTAAAGATCTGTGCTCTAAATAATTCTGTACTAAATGTACTTAAGAAATCTATAATATTGCAAACTCAAAAAGGATTGCTATCAGCACCACTGTTAAAAACAGATTAAAGTGGCAACCTATGAAATAATTTTTTTTTCAAAGTGAATAGGTTAAGTCAAATTAACGATATATATTGCTAGAGCCCCAAAACAGAGTTCATAATGTTGCCATGAAAGATTGAACCACATTTTTCAATTAAGCCTCCCTTATGGTTTGGAAGTTTAATCAGTTCTTGGGTTACAGTTGAGACTAGTCTAAAGCTAAAGACAAGATTATTTCCAAGAGATAAATGCCTTTGGCCCTTTCTGAGACGCACAAGCAGGAAGCTAAATCAAAGCAGGGCTTTATTTTAGCTGAGCAAACATTTACTGAGTGGCTGGGGCACCATGCTGAGCACAGCAGAGCCCATGGATGGGTGAGACTCACTCTCTGATCTTACAGCCAAGGGAGATGAGGCGTGAACGTAAATTCTTGCCATGCAACCAGAAAGTCCATTAAAAAGTTTAAAAAAAAAAAAAAAGAGTCCAAGGAGATTGAGATGAGCAATGAGGGCCTGGTGGCAAAAGTGACACCAAATGACACTGAAAAATTAGGTGGGGACCATACAAGGAAGGACCTTAAGTGTTAGGACAAGGAGTTAGACTTGATTCATTAAGCCTTGGAGAGCCCTGGGGTGTGGCTGAGGTACATGCCAGCTATAATGTTCTCAGCTGGAAAGTCAGAACCAAAAATCCAACCAACTACTATTTAAACGTTTTATTATCTCACATGACAAGAAATAATTTTTTGTAGTTGAGTAATTTCACAGTTGAGAGATTCCAGGGCTGAGGTCGGCTTCTCCTGGCTTTCCCCTCAGAGTCACAAGCAGAGGCTGTCACAACTCAGGATCACATCTTCACCAAATGATATTCAAAGGCAAGAAAGGAGTGAAAGCCCATCTCCCTGGGCACTTGTCTCTTTTTATCAGAGAGATAAACCTTGGAGACGCTCTTAGCATTTTTCTTGGTCCCCTTGGCCAGACCTGTTTTGCAACTTCTCCCCTAAACCAACCACTGGAAAGAGGAATGTGGTTGCCATTCTGGCTCAGGCCAGCGTGGGTCACCCTGGGTTTGAGGGAGGGGCTCATTTTGTTTGCCTGTTACACTGCAGCCCACACCTGAATAGAGCATCTCTTTTCTTATGGAGGAGGGAGGGGAGAGGAAGGGGATATTGAGCAGGTGGCCAACCTTGTGTCTTCCACAAGAGTTAAGTCTGTCAGCACTGTGCTTGTGACCCAAGAATCCATAAGAAGGATACTGGACATGGTGAGAAGGGGTCAGGGAGCCGCCATGCTAACTGAGGCTTGGGATTACCTGTGGTAACTGCCAGCTGTGAGACTGGAAATAGGATCTCCAGGGCAGAGGGGCCATTCCTTCTGCATCCTTCCAAGCACTTCTGTTGTCATCTATGCTACTTCTTGAACTTTCCTCAAACTTTTTACTGCCCTCTGTCCCCACCGTGTTTAAACCCATAGACTCATAGACTCACATGGAGTGGTGGGTAGGTAGTGAAAGTGCCTGAAGCCTACCAGTCTACAGGAGGGAGAGGGATGGAAGAACCAAAGACAACTCTAATAGTTTAAAGCTTGATGACTGAGAGAACGTGGACGGTCATGGGAAGAAGGGAGCTGATTTAGGGCAGGGAAGAAAGAGTTGTACAGGATCCACAGGAGGCCGACTTTAAGGTGCCAACAGCCATCCACATGGTTAGAACTTATCAGCACTTAGAAAAGCGGACTTGATCTTGGATAGTCTCCTGAGAGCCAAGAGAGGGGCAGGGCCCAGGGCAGTGTGAGGTGTAACAGAAAGGTCAAAGAGGGTGGGATCCCAAATAAATGCTGACTTTAGGAATTAAGAGTTGACTTTGTCAAGCATTTTTAGTAGAAAATAATGAACAGACAATATTTTGTGAGGAAAAAAGGAACTATTAGTGCATAGAAAGGAAATTGAGACAAATATAGGGGTGACAGGTGACACTTCAAAAATGATGGTATGGGAAAAAGTATTGGCACAGAAGAGAGATTTAGTAATCTAAGTAGTGCACACACATTAGACATCTGACCTGCAACAGCATATTTAGAAACAGTCCAGTGGCTCAAGTAGGATTTATAATGCCTCCTGCAAGTTGAAATCATTAGTAGTATCTGTTTCTGCTTCATCCTAAGCAAGAAAAAAGAAAATGGCTTTGCTATAATGTTAACACAGTGGCACATCTTCGTGAACCAGCCATGACACATGCGCATGGTGCAGGTGGGGTAGGTTTCAGAACACTGTGTGAATGGCCAGACTTTTCTGGGAATTTGGAGTTGCTGGCCAAGGCCAGGAGTGTGGCCAGCCCCAGGATGGAAGATCCTCCTACATTGACAGTGCAGAGGACAGAAAACTCAGGGCTCAGGCAGAAGGTCACTCCTAAGCCCCTTTGAAGCAGCAAGCTCCAAATGTGTCTTTATCATGCACCCCAGGAGTAAACGTCTGAGTGTGTATTCACTTCTGATAATAGAAACCTACGTGACATACTGTGATAACCGTGCACATTAGAAAGCACACCCAGCCAGCACGTTCAGGGAATGAGGGAAAACGTTAACACAATTGCCAGTTCTTTTGTTGTCTTCCCACACCTGAAGGGAGCACAGCTACCCTGATGTGGACACCGCTGCTGCCGAACATGGTGTCTTAAGACAGACGACACAGTGTTAATCAAAGTGAACGTCCCAGACTATGTGTTTCAGAGTGATGTGACTGAGGGCAAGGAATCAGACCTATCTCATCACTAAATAAACACACTGGGGACAGAGGGCAGTAAAATGCAGCACCTAACACCTGGCAGTTCACTTGATATTGTTGGGACCAATTCCCTGTGAAGCCTGCATAGCCTACGCCCACCACCCTGCAGGGGAACAGGGCTGAGAGGAGCCTACATTCCCCAGAACCTCAGGGAACCTGGCTCCTCCTTCCCAGGCATAACCTCATTTCCATAGCCCCCAGTGTTGTACAGCACGTGACACTGGGTCTCCACATGTGTCCTCCAAACCAAGTCCTGGGAGACTTGTAGGAAAGGAGAGATATACCAGACCTCCCACCAAGGAGCTGAGCCTCTCAGAGTGAGGCCAGAGGACCAGCCAGCTCCACCCCACTCATGGCTTACCATGCCCAGCTGGTGTCCTGAGGGGCTGCCCATACTGTCCAGCAGGGAGGGTGGGCCAGAGGGAAGCCAGGCGGACAGAACCCCAGCCAGCCGCCAACCTGAGCCAGGACAGTGGAGACCAGTGATGGCTTATTAATATAGCCATAGATATGCCAAAGAAGCAAACACAGTGTGCAGGTCGCCGGCCAGGTGCTGGCAGCCCTTCCTAAGCCCTGCCTGGCCATGGAGCCTGTGAGCCTGTGCAGTCCCTTTCTGTACTGCCAGCTGCCACTCAGGTGGTGGTTACCCAGGTCTCTGAGTGTGTCTTCACGTCAGGAAGGTGCATCCTGCATGCTCTCCCCCACTGGCTCTTCCAGCGCCTATTCCTCTAATGACTGCCACCCATTTTCCTCAGATGTTCCCAAGGAACAGCAGCTGCAGGCCGTGCAGGCTGCCATCCTGCTGCTGGCTGACGAAAACAGGGAGGTCCTGCAGACGCTGCTGTGCTTCCTGAATGATGTCGTCAACTTGGTGAAAGAGAATCAGATGACGGCCATGAACCTGGCCGTGTGTCTGGCCCCCTCCCTGTTTCATCTTAATTTATTGAAGAAAGAAAGCTCTCCCAGGTGGGTTTTCCTTAGCACCAAAGACAAGCCCAAACCAGGCATTCCTACAGTTCATAAAATGAATAAATAAACACATGCAACATTCTCAGGCCACATGTCACCTTCAGGATCTGTCAACCCTCATTTCATAAGCCGACAGTGTTCCAAGGCCCTGCGTCATGGGGCTGAGGTTCACGGAATTATCAAATTAGCATTGAAAAATGTTGAGGTGATCCAGAAAGCCTGAGGAGTTTTGTTGTTGTAAAAGGGGAAGAGGGAAAAAATGCACCAAGTAGTATTTAACAATCTTTAATAAAAAGACTATTTTAAACTAAAGCACAGGAGCTTGGTTTCAAACTTTGGAAAAACAGATTTATTTCTCTCCCACTCTCATGGTTCCACAGTTCTTTCTGCCCTTGTATTTTTCCAATTTTTTTTTTGGGGGGGGGTTGCTGTGAACTAATAGACAGTTAGGTTGACTTGGATTATCTAAGAGGTGTGGTGGTGGTTTTTATTTGGAAATGAGACAGCCTAGGATCTGGATAGCATCTGGGTATGAACAGAAAACAAAAGGGACGTGCTGGGGACTGTGACAAGCTCTTTGGTGTGGGATCTGCTGAGCACACTCACATTCAATTACAGAGTCATCCAGAAGAAATATGCCACTGGGAAGCCTGATCAAAAGGACCTCAACGAGAACCTGGCCGCTGCCCAGGGGCTGGCGCACATGATCCTGGAATGCGACAGCCTCTTTGAGGTGAGCGGAAGGCTCTAACCACCACCTCCCTTGTAGCTCTTGGAACTGGATGAGACGCTTGGGATGGATGCTACATTTATGGTTTCTGTCTGTTTGTTCCTGATTCTATAATGACAATAGTACACTCTATAGCTCTGGTCTTTGCCTCCAAGAAATGTGAGGAGCTGGCTAGAAATCGTTGGAGGCTTTGATCAAGACACTCAGGCTTACCCTACTGACGGTTTTCATGCAAACAGTTGTCACCTGCCATCGTCAGCTTCAAGGCCAGTCAGCAAGTACAATTATATTTGATTTACCTCGGGACTCGAATAGGTTCCGCATCTGTGTAGGAGTATATGAGATATTGAGCAATCCTTGTGGCTAAGAACCGATGATGGCTTATGAATATAGGTACAGATACGTCAAAGAGGCAAGCCAGACTTCTGACATACCTTTTCGTGGTGCAGTTGGGGAAAGTGTGCTAAAAAGGTAAAGCTGCTCCTAAGCCACATTTGATGTTCCTTGTATGTGCTTTAAGTCTCTTCACAGTGGGTCGAGTTGTCTAAGCCTACATTTTGCCAAACAGAATAAAAGGACATTGAAAGTAAAATAAAAGGAGAATGGAAAAAATGAATGGGAAGTCACTGCAATGTTTTGAATGATAAATATAGCCACAGACACATATTTGCATTTCCTGACTTCAGGAAGGCCCCTCTTGGCCTTGGCACTGATCTTAAGAAAAACATCTCCATCCCTGAGGCCCTCAGCCTGTTGCGCAGACCTGGGTTGTTGGTGAAGTGGTTTTGTTTTCTCTGTTAATTTCAGTATGTGGCTCTTTCTTGTATCTGTTGGTGCAGGTCCCACATGAGATGGTGACCCAGTCCCGTAGCTCCTATATGGAAGCTGAGATCCATGCACCAACCCTGGAAGACTTAGGGGCACAGCTGGAGGAGAGTGGGGCAACTTTCCACACTTACCTGGAGCATCTCATTCAAAGCCTCCAGAAGGAAGCCAAAGAGAAGTTCAAAGGATGGGTCGTGTGCCCCAGCATGGACAATACAGATCTTGCTTTCAAAAAGGTAATCTCAGGGCATGGAAGAAAATTACCTTCAAAAAGTCACATCTCGAAACCAGGAATTTGTTTTTACTTGGCACACACCTAGACGGTTAAGGCACCTGTACTTTTCCAAGGCATAGTCTAGAGACCACTCACCAACCTGTTGTGTGTCATCAGGGTGCTGACTGCAGAACCAGATGGCTGGATCCCAGTCCTGTGGGCCCTTAGCTGGGTCACACACCGCTCTGTGCCTCAGTTTCCTCATTTGCAAAACAAGCATTAATCAAGTTCCATGATCAGAGAAGGGCTATTTGATGATCAAATGGGTTAGAATGGTGCCTGTCACACAGTGAGCACTTTGTGTGTTGGTGGTTATTATTTTCATCATCGTTATTGTTTTAAGGATTAAACTTTGTAAATGTTAAACCTGAAGTAGGCAGCATCACTCTTTTGACTCACATCATCAGTGACGGTTTTTGAACGCCCAGCAACGTATGGTAGGTTTTTGTTAGACCCAGATGGCCTCTTCAGCTTCTGACGGTTCCGTCTTCCCCCAGGTGGGGGACGGGAGCCCCCTGAAGCTGTGGAAGGCCTCTGCAGAGGTGGAAGCTCCCCCGTCCGTGGTCTTGAATCGGGTGCTGAGAGAGCGCCACCTGTGGGATGAGGACTTCGTGCAGTGGAAGGTTGTGGAAACTCTGGACAGACAGACAGAAATCTACCAGTACGTGTTGAACAGCATGGCCCCCCATCCCTCCAGAGACTTTGTGGTTCTCAGGTAAGGCCAACTCTGGGGTTTATGATATTCTGTTCCACAAGCAGGTGAGAGCTGGAGATGTCAGCACTTCGTGGAGTCTCCCACCTACGTCCAGCTTCCCTGGGAGCACTAAACCGGCCCTCACTGCCCTCGGAGAGGCTTGCCTTCGCTGTGTTTTGTGCCCAGCTCCCTGGAGCACACAGGTTATCAGGCCATAAGTACTGCTGACTTCCTCAGAACAGAGGCCCGAGCAGAGCTGATGTTTGCCCAGCTGCACTGTCAGCCAGTTTATCTGCTTTTCTCTCTGTGTCTCCTCCCCCACCCCTGGGAAAGCAAGTCTTCAGTTTGTGTAACTTTCAAGGCTGGTGGCATGTATAACTTCAAAACTCATCTGAGTAATTTTAAATGTTTCTAACTAATTACCATACTTGGCACAACCCTGAAGGTCCAACATGCTGAGACATTTGGACATATCATCAGATTTCAGGACCTGACAAGGCTTGCTGAGTTCTTGCATCTGCCATTGAAATATTACTTCTGATTGATTGGTGGGTTGAGTTCCAGACCCCTGTTCTCTAGGTTTGGAACCAACAATAGGAAGTCTGCACAATTTTACAAATGTAGTATTGCATCAGAAATAACAGGGACTGGGGATACTAAAGAAATTACATAAAATGTAATTAAGCCAATGTATCCTTTTTTTTAATTAAAAACTTTGGCAAACTTTGACTCATCTCACAGATCAGCAGCGTAAAAGGAACCACTGATGAAATTCCCAAATGTTTATTTTAAAGAGTTTCTTTATGAAACTAGTTTTGATGGCAAACTGAAGATTGCTTTTCACTTGGGCTCTTTATGCTTCTGGATTTAGTCCTTGGAACCTTGACTTTTAAAAGTCAGTTTTCCCTAAGTATATGTGTATTTCAGCATCCTTGGGATCCTGGTGGAGAATGTGGGCAGTTATCCAGGTAGCTTAGGGAGTCAACCTTCACCCCTCCACTCTCAGGAAAATTGAATTGTTGAACAGTTCTTGCAGGATGACAGCCACAGGCCTGGAACCCTGATGTAGTGTGTCTCTTGCCTCGCTCCAGAGGAGCCTGAGGGCTGGGGGCTATGCCTGGAAACCCCTCTCCTTCCATTGGTCTGGCAGTTCCCCCAGCCTGCTGTTGATTAGAGTGGCATTCCATCGCTGCCTTGTGCCAGACACTGTCACAGGCGCTGGAGATGCAGCAGTGAACACAACTAACCACTGTCCTGCTCTCTGGCGGGTCATATTTTATGGGGGAGAGAAGGTCAGTAAATTATAAAAAATAGAAGATGGGTTTACTAATCCTCAGAGTGAGTAAGTAGATAGGGAGAGAGTGAGATATGAGAGGAGAGAATTTAAATATCATTGTCAGGGCTGAGTCTCACTGAAGTGTACTTGATCCAAGGCTTGGGGAGAAGGTACAGAGACCATGAGTCTCCCCAGAGGGCTAACAGTGAACCACACCTGCCCACAGGATTCTTTTTGTGTGTGATAAGAGAAGGTGGAGAGTGACACTCATGGTGAGGACATCCGGGCTTGAGACACATCATGTCTTCAGAACATCACCATCTAGGCCAGCACGTATGAGGCTGGTCACCTTCCAGGTTTACCCTGCTTGTTTCTCATAGAAAATCCATCTCTACCTCCTCGGGAGAGAGTTTCTGAAGATTTCCCCTTTGTATTCCCCCAATCTTTGTGGCTGTCAGTCTTCACTATTTATCATGCTGTCAAGCATGGGAAGAGAGTGGCCACAGCCACCGGGAAGTTGCTGAGCACCTGTGTGGGGCCGAGTCCTTCCCTCCTTCTGTGGGGTGTGTATAGTGTTTTCTCTTCCTAGTGTGGCAGGACATGTTATGACAGAGTCACCTAAGAGAGGGACTAGGATTTGTGAAGTAAGTAACAGGAATTCTAATAAGACATCCCATTGTTATCGGTTCCTGTGGTAGTAAGGGGAGTTAGAGGTTGCCCTGCAGATGCTCTCGTGGGTCCTGACTCCTGCCCACTTGGGGTGGTGCAGGTTTTTGTACATCTCTTCTCTATGCTGATCCGAAAGGTGCCTTCCTGTTCCTCTGCCGTCTGGAGTCAACTCTGTTTAGATCTTCTCCCACGCAAGGATCTTCCAGCATTTGAAGATAATTAGCAGGTCCACATACAAGGTCTGATAGTTAAGTTCATGAAGTCATCCTAGAAAAAGCTCTACATACCTCATTGCTGAATATCCCTACCGTCCCCTTTGAAGTGCTCCCCTTGGCCATCTGGTGACCATAGTGACACTCAGAAGTGGGGTACATAGCGCTTTTCCTAGGATGAATTCACGAACTTAATTGTCAAACCTCCCATCTTTGTTTTCTTCAAGCTAAGCATCACTTGTTCATTTATCCTTGAAGACTCAGATCAAGCATCAGCCCCTCTGGGATGCTGCCCCCAGGGTCCCCACATGGTCCCAGAGCCCACCATGGCCTTATCACTATACTGGCCACATTGTTTTTAGAATCCTTTTCAGAGTTGCCAGTTTTTCCTGCTAGGCTGTGTGTATCTGCGTGGTCTGGGTGGCTTTTCAGAGTCTGGTTCGTCTGTGTGCTTACCAGGTGTCTGCTGAATAAATTCCCTGAGCGAGTCCTAATTCCTGAACTGTAAAATCCCTCTCCCATAACAGACAGGAGCCATGGCAGTGGAGCAGGGCTGGGCCCCAGTTGGGGGTTCCAAATGCAGATCTGAAAGCTGCAAAACCATTTTCTGGCCTCTGAGTCCAGGAGCTGAGGTCTTTGCTTTGAACTGTGCTATATAAACTTTACACAAGTTTGTGGAAACCATTAGCTTAATCCAAGTAACTGGCATTGGAATTCGAGCCCAGGGTTTGGACAGGAAAATAAATGCATGAACTTTAGCTCTGTGGGCAGGGCTTTCTTTCTCTCTCAGCCATAACTCTGAGGTGTGGGTTGTTTTGCTACAGGACCTGGAAGACTGATTTGCCCAAAGGAATGTGCACCCTGGTGTCCCTGTCTGTGGAGCACGAGGAAGCCCCACTCCTGGGCGGAGTACGGGCCGTGGTGATGGATTCCCAGTACTTAATAGAACCGTGTGGCTCTGGCAAGTCAAGACTGACCCACATCTCCAGGATAGACCTGAAGTAAGTGCTAATTCCCGAGATGGCAGGTGCGGGTCTCCAGAGTCCGGGCAGCTTCTCCAGGGCCCTGTCTGTCGCCCTGATGTCTTATTTCACAATCCTGTTTTCCTCATTACCGTGAATCTGCATTCGTGAAGGACTACATACGCCTCCTCGCTCTCTCTCCCTGTATCCTGAACTCAGACATTTTTCCTTCAGCCCTTTGCTTTGCTTTATTTCCTGTTTCAAGCCATTTATATGTCTGTGTTGCTCCCATGAAAGAAACACACCCAAGCGGCCCAGCGCGGGGCAGAGCGGGTGCTCAGCGAACCCCAGTTGCCTTCTCTTGGCCGCACTAATGACTCCCCCGGGGGCGGCCCGGTCTGTTTGCCCTTCTCTGAGAAGAAACTGACTTAAATGCAACCCCTTCGAGGCTTTCGTGATGACAAACCAGGTTCCTGGTCTGGGTGGATATAAATTGAGTTTTCTCAGTAAAACCTGAGAACCTGGGGAACCTTTTGCATTGGAAGGCCATGTTAATTTAGTTGTAATCAAATAAGGCCACATTCAAGAAACTTCAATTAGATATACTTAAAATGTGCATTATTTTGTAAAAATCTAATTAATAATTTCAAAAATGAAAGCTACTTGTTAATTTTAAAGTTACGTAGCCTTTTAATGACTTTGTAATGACTTTGTGGTGTCTGCTTTTTGTTGGAAAGCATTTGAATATTTGGTTGCAACGTGGAGGTCTCCAGTGTCAGTTGATCCTCTAGATGGAGATCAGGCATTTGTGTCCTAAGGACATGTTGATTTGAGTGAGTCAGGAGAAGGTAGAGTCACAGCAATAGGTGGCTGAAAAGCAAGAAAGCATTTTTCAGGCATATTGCTGAAGATGTGAGTATTCTGCATCATCTTTCCATATTTCCATTGGATCTTTCTTAGCATCAAATGATGGCTTTAAATGTCATGTCCTGAGAGCTCATTCAGTTCTATCTGTAGTGCTTTAGGTGTCTTGGTGATCCCACCTAGGTGAGGCTGAAATGCTAATTTGAGTGTGATGTCATGATTCTGAATGTCAATGAGTCTCTCCTTACATTCTTCAGTTAATAGGCCTGGAACAGCTGCGTATTCTTCAGATGATTCACATATATCATCCTGTTCATCAGTGGCTTTGTTAACTAGGGAAAATGCTCAGCCAGAATGTCCTTTTAAAGAAGTGTTTTGAAAAAAAGATGGCTTTTTTCAAAATGCTTGGAATTTTTGCCACACATCACATATAGATTTGGTTTCCTAGCAAAGAAAACAGTAGTTTTGATTTAACATGATATCACACAGAAATGCTATGTTCCTATAGAAATCGTCCTGTAGTAAGTCACTTTGTTGAGTCTTTTCTTCACAAAATGTAACTAGCTATTCTCACAGAGATAAAATGTTAACTAATACCTGTCCCTGCAACAGCCGGCATGATTTGGAATGATACGGCAGATCCACACTAAATACCTCATCCTTCAACTTCAGCATGTTATGCAGATGATGCCGTGTCGCATTTGCACAAAGATAGTTAACAATACTTATAACCTACCACAAAGTGTCACTTAAAATGGTACCACAGAAACTTTGCTGGCGCAAGGTACAGTGAAAAGAAATGAAAGCATCTGAATCTGTTGATGCTATTTTCTTATCTATACAATAAACCCTCATGTTTTCCTGTCATGGAAGGTGCACCGTCGGCACATACATTTCCTCAGTTTACCAAAGTCACTCCAACTGCATGACATTTATCTTGAAAGTTGTTGAAGATAGCTATTGTTTGTGTTCTATTCCCATGAGTGCCCAAGTGAGTAACTCTTCATAGCCAAGAAAATCTTCTGTTATGACCGGAGTGAAGTATAAAAGCTGTGCTGTGTCAGTAGTATGAATTGATTCATCCAACGTAATTGAATATTTTCTATTTTCCTTTTGAAGGATTACATGAAATTCTGTTAAATTGAAGGCTAATTTATGCTACCAGTCAGTTACGGTTCTCCTTGAAAGAGGCAGCGTTATCAGGGTCTCAGCATCCTACAACTTCAATGATGTGTTCTTTCACAATTTCTGCATCAGTAAATTGCTTCCTTTTTTAAATAAGCTACTTAATAAGTTGCTTCAGTGGCATCATTTCCAAGTCTTATTGGTGCTTTAAAGAACTGTCTTTGCTTTTGCTTTTCATCCTTTTAACTTCTGCAATACAACCTTTCCCTCCGATTTATGATATCTGTGGTCCTTCTGAGTGTTATAATGCTGATGCCCACTGAATTTCTTTAATGTTGGTATTGCAGTATCACAAAAGAAGCAAATCATCTTATCTTTAGCAGAAACAAGTAAATATTGCAATTCCCAATCCTCATTAAAAAACCTGTTTTCTTTCTCTTGTATTCTCTTGGTCTTCTTTAGCTTGATGGGCAGTTAAGCAGACAGAATGAAAAATTACTGTGGAGCTGTGCAACTGTTCACAAATTCCTCTTCAAACAAATGCAAAGCACCTTTGTCCGAAGCTGATAACAGACTGGTGTACTCAACCCCCATAAACTCTCACCAACCAGACTCATGCAGTAGTGGGGCCAGTCATGCAGGGGACGTTAGAGCTAAATCATGAGTGTAGCAGCCGTCAGTTTAGCCCTTATGGCTTACTGATGTTCTAATTGTGCTGATCAGTCTGTGGAAGATTATTTTGTGAAATTTATTTTAATCTTTGGTACTTTAAATACACTAATGTTAAAAGTAAAATAAAAATGTAAAAGATAAAAATGTGTTAATAAAAATATGGCTCGGCACCTGTAGTTCAGCGGCTAAGCCACCAGCAAAAAACACTGGAGATGGCAGGTTCAAACCCAGCCCAGGCCTGCCTAACAACAATGACAACTACAACCAAAAAATAGCTGGGCATTGTGGTGGGCACCTGTAGTCCCAGCCACTTGGGAGGCTGAGGCAAGAGAATCACTTAAGCTGAGAGTTTGAGGTTGCTGTGAGCTATGATGCCATAGCACTCTTCTGAGAGTGACAAAGTGAGACTGTCTCAAAAAAAAAAGTGTTAATAAAAATAAACAAATAAAAATTTGTTCTATAAAATTTGGGTTCTGTCAAAAGGCTGCACTTAAGGACCTAGAAGCCATATGTGGCCTTCAGGCCACAGGTTCCCTACCCCTGAGTTGGTATCATTTTAAAGCATCCATTGAATACTTAACAGACAGTGTGAGTACTTGGCAGGCAAGACATTTTGAGGGCACCTGGTGACAGAATGAGGTCCTCCAGAATTCAAGGTAGCAGCCCTGGGTTGTATGTGAGTCCACCAGTCCTCATAGCCCAGGGCCAGCCCCCTCTGCTATGACAAGTCACTGTGATTTGGGAAAAAACATTCCCGTTTCCTTTCTGCTTTCTTTTCCTGCAGAGGCCGCTCTCCTGAATGGTACAGCAAAGGCTTCGGACAGTTGTGCGCAGTGGAAGTTGCCAGGATTAGAAACTCTTTCCAGCCCCTCATTGCTGAGGGTCCAGAAACTAAAATCTGAGTTTTCCCCCAGCATGACCTCAAACTCAGGGAAGAGGAAGCTACAGCGAATGCTGGTGGCAGAGTGTGTGCGAGAGAGCAAGGTGAAGAGGAGCTGACGGACGTGGTGAATCTTAAAAACAGAGACACAGAAAAGTCAGAATGTTAAAGATGCGAGAATTTCTGAAAACTTTCCTAGCCTTCCTGGAGATGGCTATATCCCTAATATATTTTTTAAAACCTGAACATTTATCTATGATACTTAAAATTAAATGGATTGTTTCTTGTGTATTGCCTAATTTGCTATTTAAAGGCTTCTAAGAAGCATATTCTTAACTGTAAATAAATGTGTGTACAGCGTATGTACACATGTGTGCATATCCCCATCTTTACTGTACATATGTAAAATGCCGATTTTATATGGAATTGAGTGTTTCAAAAAGGACCTTGTTTGACTCGGTGAGTCCTTTCCTCACCTTGTTCTATCCAGGTGACTCTGGGCCCCATCTTCCCACTGTCCTCCCAGCTGCATGGAGCCTGCTGCTAGCCCCGAGGTGTGAAACTGCCCTGATGTCTAACCAAAGAGTTTCTCATATGTCAATAGTTTGTTTCTGTTATTCAAAAACTGAAAGTAGAATGTTGGGAAAAAACAGGGAAACGATATTTACTTTACTTTAAAGCAAAGCAGTGGGTGAGAGGTCATCACCAAATCCAAAGCCCAGCCAGACGCAATCCGTGAGCTATCAGACCTCAGTGGCCCCCTGGAGTCAGTGTCAGTGACTGAAATGGAAGTGATATTTCCCCCCAGCAGAGCTGAAGATAGTACAATCGCCTTTACATATTCACAGCCAAAGGGAGCCTCTGTGTCGTCTCTTGTTTTCATAAGTACATTTTATAATGTTGTTAAATGTTATTTTATTTGACCAGTGGCCCATTTGGTCACAGTTAATTGGCATTTTCCTACCAATGTATTGCACTGAATTTAAGTCTGGACATCACACAAAGGGAGATGAAGGTCATTCAATTCAAGAGTTCTGGATCATTACAGCTTCAGGGAATTCACATTTTGCTATATATTATACTCTTAAAATATAATTCATTAAAATATTCTGATTTAAAAGGCAGAGTTTCTAACTAACATAAGACCAAAACTATGTTCTTTAATTAGTTTTAGAAAATATAATCAGGTTTATTAATTCTGTGTTTCTTCATTAGAAATTTCAAGCTACCTATGCTTTTGATCCAGCCTTATTTATTGTTGTATGAGCTAAGCAAATGGACTCTCTTTAGCCAATTGCTATTGGATTTAAGTTGGTTTTGTTATTGTAATTCAACAACAGTTGAGAGAAGAATAACTTACTGTGTTTGGTTTCAGGGAGAGACTTTTTTTTTTTTTTGGTTGTCCGTAACAGATTGATATCTGATTTAGCAATGGATGTTGGAGAAGAAATAGAAAAAACAAAAGTTTTTTCCCAGGTATTTTTTGATATCATATACATGTATGTAATATTTTCTGTTATCAACAAGGTGCAATTATGGTATTGAGATGAATCAAAAAGCTATATATGAGTTTGGTATGCTGCAAGGAAATTGTCCTGTTGAATTACGACCTAGGAATTTTTCCTTCTCCCATCTACCTGAAAAGGTGGCAGCAAATCTGTAATTTACCATTTGGGCAATGCTCTGTGAGCAAAAGAAATTTGCTTCTGCCATAGCATCTTAAATTTAACCTCCTATGCTGGGCTACCTTATATGCATCAACAAGATCATTAGTGAAGTTCGATGAAGTCCAGCTAAACACTGGTCGGGCTCCAGAGACAGGACCCCATGTGTCTGGAAGATATTATAGGCACACAAGGGTGAATGTCATGTAGCACCCAAAGCAGCGCTTCTCCAAGTTTAAGTTTAACATGTACCAAATCGCCTGGGGATCTTATTAAGATGCAGACTCTGATTCAGCAGTCTGAGGTGGGCCTGAGATTCTGCATTTCTAATGAACCTCAGGAATGGCCCTGCTGCTGGCCCCAAACCACACTCTGAGAAATGAGGATCAAGAGGATGCTTAAAACAGAATGAAAACAAATAGGATTGTCCTTCTGACTCCCTCCTCTTAAAATTACCTGACTTTTTAATATTTTTATGCACATACTAATCACATCACTGCTGCATAATAACACAGTGCATCTTCATAAAAAAAGAAGGGAAAAAAACGAGAAAAAAGATGCATCAAGCTTATTCATCGAATACCACAGTATTTTCTTCATTGTTATCTTGCCAATGGAAATAAAGTATAATACATTTTAAATATTATATTTATACCTCATGTATATTTTTACCTCAATTGTTGGTATCAATCATTAATTGTAAATAGATAATTGCCAAGGCAAATAAATTTATATACATTAAATATTTCCTATTTTCTATGAAATAGATGTTGATTTTTCATGATTCATCCTGTGAGTAGAAAACCTGCTTCATGAGGAAGATTTCTTCCTAAGGTAGCTTGCCATGACCTTAAATCTTTGGTACTGTCTGTAGTCAGTATTATCCTAAAATATAAGAATGTTGTCATCAAAGAACATTCACTACAGTCTGCTTACCTTGACCTAGGTTTGAGCCAGGCGACCTCAAACTACAGCCCATGGGCCACATACGGCCTGCCGAGGACATTTATCTGGCCTGCCAAGTGTTTTGCCACCGCAGCCTGTCCTGCTTAGCAGCCGACTGGTCTCAGGGCCCGCAGTCTGACCCTCCAGTGGTCAGAGGGACAGTAAACTGGCCCTCTGTTTAAAAAGTTTGAGGACCCCTGGTCTAAGCCACTGAAGTGATAGGTAGGGAGTTTGATTTTTTTACGTTTCATTGTTCTTAAGTATAGAAGTTATAAAAACATATTTATAGTGATTTTTTTTAAGATTTAGTGAACTCGTTAGCTACATTTTGCTGAGTGGACAAGAAATCAGATTTGGTGAAATACCATAACGCTGCACCACTAGCCCATGAAAAGTAGCCACAAATGACTGTGAACCTTTCCCTTCCATCGTGGTATTTATTCTGTCAGAGATTTACTTGTCAAAAACAGCAACAATAACTCCTAACTAAACAAGCAGGAACTCCCAAACATTCTACAGGTTTCAAAAACCATGCCCAAAAGGTCATATTCCCCCATAAAAATTATCCCAAGCCTGCTCTCTGCTCATCTCCCCACTACCTTCTCCCATTACTTGAAAGTGTTACTTTCCTAGTAGGCAAAGGAGGGATTCAGTGGCCCCCTTTTCCCTTCTATATGAAAGAAGAGAAGATGGTTGTCATTTTAGCATCCACAGGCTGCAAAAATTGTCCTGGGTACATGGATCATATGAACTCAAGTTCGATTATAAACATACTTCATGAAATTCTTAGATATGAAATTGTTCTTTCTCCTGTTGGTCACAGAAAAACTGGTCTTGTGAATTACACTCAGCAAAACAAGGCAAAAGAATAACATAGAGTCTAGCCAAGTGGAATGTCACATGCAGACTCAAAAGCAAAATCAATTGGTATGACTACACAAAGACTAAAGAAATAAATACCTGACCTTGAGGCACAGTAAGGTTGCAAAGCCATGAACTTTGAACAACTGACAACGTGCAACTTTTGACATTCCTTAGGTGGACTACATCCTTTGTAGATTTTCTTAAAGACAGTGTTTACTTTCATTCTAACAAGCCAAGCCTACCCATCAGGCCACCTAGATGACTCCCAGCCCACATCTGCCTCATCACAGTGGAAACTCCTGATTCCGAGCAATATTGCATCCCTGAAGCGAGCTCCCCTACACAGAGCATGTGTTTCTTCAGCACACTTTTATTTAACAGTGAACAGGAGTGGGACACTGGGAAGCCAAAGTGTGTGTACAGAGAAGACACGGTGTGAAGCAGAAACAGTGATATGTGGTTCATTCTCTTTATTCACGGTAGTTCTGTTCTATGGAGTCGTGAAGACTGGATTTGTGAACACTGAACCATTGCTCCGAGGGGAAATACAGGGTTAGGTTCCTCTGAGCCTACAATGTCTTTGTCATTCTACCCCTACGTGACCTTTTCATTATGTTTCTGTATAAAGATTCCTTATTTAATATGTATTTCTTACAAACCAGTCATCTGCAGCATTTATCTGTAAGAAAACCTTAGCCAAGAAGGATTTAACACTTCTCTGACCCTGGGTAACATGATTATAACAATGCTCTTTTTACTGTACTTTAAAAAAACCAGTTGTCATCTCATAAATTCACAAATGTAGCCACTTTTCCACCTTTTTACTACACAGTATAGGTGTCACCTCAGCACTTTCCAGACTAGCCTGATGTACAGATGGTGACGTTCCTCTTCCTTTTTCAGGATGTACCATATTGCTGACGTCTTAACGCTGAACTCACAGCCAACAGCCATGTATTTTCTCCACAAGGCACACCTCTGCCTTCTTGCACTTAGGAACACTAGACTGCGTTTTAGTGCTATACCTAGGGACATTTATATAGTGAAATTGCCACCAAAAAGCACAAAAATTTGAAAAACACAATTATAAGTAAACATGGCCATTAAAAGTCTGAGAGCTGAAACAAGAAGGCAGAGGTGACATCGTTTGACCTCAGTTGGCAAAGTGCAGGCACACCAGTCACTCCAATTTCTGACACTCTGCAAATGTCCACAAATGACCATGAAATCACTAAAAATACTAATCTGGGGGTTACAAATAAATTTCAGTGAGTGGAGACTTCACGTGGACTAAAACAGGCTTGGCTTATTGCTAAGTGCAGGAGCAGGGACCCAAAGCCACACCCATCTTTGCCAATACTCCTCACCCCTTGGGCTTCCCCATTAGATAGCATTGTCGGTATCTCACCACATGGCCTTCCGGGGCTAACACCAATCCAAGGTAACTTGCCTTTCCTCTCAAATTAGGACACACTGCTCTCCCTATTTCCTACTCAATGTGGAATTCTTAGGTAAACTTGGTTTTCATCTGATCAATCTCAAAAAGACACTTAAACCAAACTAATATCCTTAGTGCCCTGACCCAGGGAGCACCAGATCTGTCTGTTACGTGACCTGAAGATGCCATGAGCTGAGAAGATGAGGTTACTGGTGAGAGCTCCCAGGACAAACTTCAAATCGACAGGAAAGGCTGGCTTGCCAGGCTCATTCCTCCTCTCTTATTATAATGCCCATTGCTTGTCACAGGAGTAGCCTGGCCCAGGTGATGAGGGAGCTCTAATCCTGGACCACTTCTTACTGCTGGAAAAAAGTGCTTAATTTGCATGATCCAAGCTTGACCTGTCTCCTTGCCTCTACCCACAGCTCCACCATGGCCAAGACATGCAACTAAGATCCCTCCCGTAAGCCAGACTGGAATCTGTCCTTTTCTGGTTAGTGCAGACCCTGCAGGGGATAAGGAGATGCTCTGGGCTGGTAACCTAAATGACTAACAGCTCTGCTGAAGATGTACTGGCGTGATGAAGGGCAGAGGGATGGTGAGAATCCAATTAAAAGACTGTTGTAACCATCAGTTGAAAAATGTGGGCAAAGAACTGGGTAGGTTTTTAAAGATATTTCTGAGCTAGAAGTACTAAGATCCATGTTCTAGGTGGTTGCTAAAGGGTAGGAAAGTTAGCTCAAGATGACTCTGAGTCTTTTGACTTAGAAAAACAGGTGTGTGGTGAATCTATTAGCTCAGTGGTCCCCAACTCTGGGCCAGAGACTGGTACCTGTCCATAGCCTATTAGGAACCAGGCTGCACAGCAGGAGATGAGCGGCAGCCAATGAACAAAGCTTCATCTATGTTTACAGCTGTTCCCGCATTGTTTGCACCTTGCCTGAGCTCCACCTCCTGGCAGATCTAGTATCAGATTCTCATAGGAGCATGAACACTATTGTAAACTGCCCTTAAGAATCTGATGCCTGATGAGCTGAGCTGAAGCTGAGGTAGTGATCCTAGTACCAGGGAGCAGCTGCAAATACAGATTAGCATTAGCAAAGAGGTCGGGGACTACAATACATCAATTGCAGGGACTATAATAAATCAATTGCTTGCAGACGCATATGAAAATTATAACCCTATCCTCACCCTGGTCCATGGAAAAATTGTCTTCTGTGAAACTGATCTCCGCTGCCAAACGGGTTAGGGACCACTGGTTAAGCTGATAAAGGGACAGAAAGGAGGAATACCAGGTTTCTGCTGGGCAGCAGGCAGGGAGGCAGCCACGTGAGAGAGCACAGCCAGGTAAGCTCTAGTCACACACACAGTGCACATGACGCCTGAGCCAGCCAGAGGAAGATGCCCAGCAGTTAATCAGATGTACACGTCTGCAATGGTTGACTTAATGTGTCAATGTGAGTGGGTCACAAGATCCCCAGCTTAAACATGGCTTCTGGTGCATCTGTGAGGATATTTCCAGATGAGACTAGCATTTGAATCACTGGAGTCAGTAAAATGTTCCAGCTGACCCCGAACAACATGAATTTGAAATGTGTAGATTCACATGCCTGTGGATATCTTTCAGTAAGTACAGAGGGTTCCCAAAAAAGTATACACATTTTAAGAAAGGAGAAAACTATTAAAATTGTGATACTCAATATATATCAATAATAAAGGACAAATACATGTCACATTGAGCACATTTTTATAATTGGACAAGTCAAACATGACTTGAGTATCACAATTTAATACAGTTCTTTCCTTTCCTAAAATGTGTGTGTATATATATTACGTATGTATGTTTAATATATATAATATATATATATTCAGCATCCTCTGTACATTAGACAATTTGCAACAATCTGAAATTCCCAGATGAACCTCATAGACTAGAAATATCAGAAAATTAAGAAAAACATATGCCATGAATGCACAAACTATGTATTAGTTTATTTTATCATTTTTTGCCATAAAAAATGATAAGATAAACTTCCAAACCATAAAAAAAGATTAAAAAAAGAACTAAAAAAAAGAAAAAGAAAAGGAGATTTGTGAAATCATGCCAGCAGCAACCTTGTAAATTTTGTGAAATACCTTCATATCTTATCTTGAAAACACAAATTTGATGTGGGGGCAGGATTGCTATAAATTCTAATATGATTTGAGAAAAAGCAAGGTTATTATACGACAACTTAAAGCAAAAGGAAGGTGAAGGACCAGATCTAAACCTAGAGAATTTGATGCCAGCAAAGGATGGTTTGATAATTTTAGAAAGATGTTTTGCTTAAGAAATGTCATGATAACAGGAGAAGCCACTTCTGCTAACCAATGGGGAGTTCCCAGATATCTTTTCAAAGATCATTGAGAAAAAAGGATATCTACACAAACATGTTTTATGCACATGAAATGCCCTCTTTGGGGGTGAGGGAGCAGAATGCCTCAAAGGGCATTTATGAGTAAGAAATGAAGCAAACGTCAGAATTTAAGGCAGGAACCATTTTCGCAAATGAACTGAGTTTATAATCAGAACTCTCCTTATCTATAAAGCTGCTAGCCCTGAGCCCTGAAAGAGAAAGATAAACACCAGCTGCCAGTCTTTTGGTTATATAACAAGGAGGCCTGGATAACAAGAACCCTTTTTCTGGATTGGTTCCATCAATGCTTTGTCCTTGAAGTCAGGAAGTATCTAACTTACAAAGGACTGCCTTTTAAACTTCTTTACGATATAGGACAATGCCCCCGGCCACCCAGAACCACAGGAGTTGAACACCAAAGGCATCAAAGTGATCTACCTGCCCCCAAACATAGGATCTCCAGTTCAGCCTGTAGATCAGCGAGAGGTAAGGACCTTTAAGGCGCATTACACAGGTACTTTATAAGAAGGATCGTCAACGTTTATGGAAAAGAACCCCGAAAGTCTGGAAGAATTACACCATTGAGGATGTTTTTGTTATTACAGAAAAAAAAAAAAGAAACCAAACATGAAAGTCATCAAATCCAAAACAATAAATTCCTCCTGGAGAAAACCGTGTCCAGATGTTGTGCATGACTTCATAAGATTTACAACAGAGCCAAAGAAGCAGACCATGAAAGAGATTGTAAATATGGCAAACAAAGGTGGGGGCGCAGGGTTTCAGACCTTGGAAAAATTCAAGAGCTAATAGACAGCACACCAGAGGAGTTAACAGAAGATGACATGATAGAGACGAGTGCTTCCAAACCAGCACCAGACGAGGAGGAGGAAGACGTGGAAGAAGCAGTGCCAGGACACACAGTGACGTGGACAGGCCATGTGGCAGAGGGTTCCGCTTGCTGAAGACTGCCTTCAAACTCTTGTACGACACGGACCCCTCCATGACACGGGCTTCAAAACTAAGGCAAATGGCAGATGAAGAATTGGTAGCGTACAGAAATACTTTTACAGAAATTAGAAAGTATTATATATTTCCATGAAGTTATACTGCGTGCACCTGCCTCCCCTTCACCCCTCCATCTCTTCTTCCTCTGCCAACCCTGAAATCAAGAATAACACTGCCCTTCCTTCTCCTCCTCCTCGGCCCACTCAGTGTGAAGACCATAGATAAGTACCTTTATGATAATCTATTTCCACCTAATGAATACAAATATATTTTTCTCCTTCTTAGAGGTTTTTTTATTCTTTTCTTTTTTTTTTTTTTGAGACAGAGTCTCACTATGTGTCCCTTGGTAGAGTGCTGTGGTATCACAGCTCACAGCAACCTCTAACTCTTGGGCTTAAGCAATTTTCTTGCTTCAGCCTCCCAAGTAGCTGGGACTACAGGTACCCGCCCCAACCTCCAGCTATTTTTTGGTTGCAATTGTCACTGTTGTTTACCAGGCCCTGGCCAGGCTCAAACCTGCCTGCCTTGGTGCATGTGGTCAGTGCCATACCACTGAGCTGCGAGCACTGCCAACTTAGAGTTTTATTAATAACATTTTCTCTTCTCTAACTTACTTTATTGTAGGAATATAGTGTACAAGACATGTAACACGAAAAATGCATGTTAATCAACTACTTATATTATCAGTAAGGCTTCTGGTCACAGTAGGCAATTAGTAGTTACGATTTGAGGGAATGAGAGCTAGACATGGATTTTCGAATGTGGGGGGAATGGGGGGTTGAGTATCCCTAAACCCTATGTTGTTCAATGGTCAAATGTAGGCTGCCCTTCTCAATATAAGCGGGCATCATTCAATCCATCAAGGGGCCCAATAGAACAAAAAAACGGACAGAGAAATTTGCCCCTTTTCCCCCCTCACTCACGGCTTGAGCTGGGACATCTCGGTTACCTTTACCCTCAGACTTGGACTTACACCATTGGTTCCCTCTGGCCTTTGTGCTCAGACCGGATTAGAACCCTGGCTTTCCTGGGTTTCCAGCTTGTCAACTGGAGACTATGGCATTTCTTAGTCTTCATGATCATCTGAGCCAATTTTTCATAATAAATCCATATATGTATATGGCCACATATACATCCCCTGTTAGTTCTGTTTCTCTGGAGAACCCTGACTACTACAAGGTCTGAAATTCAGGAGGGTGACCAGTGCCCAAGGCTGGAGGTATGTCACTTGATTCATCTGAGTCATGCCATCCCTGTCTCTCCTGACCATGCACCTAATGGTCCAGTGGTACCTGAACATTCTTTCACTGGCCTTCTCCCCATCATGTTGATCATCCAGAGCCACACTCTCCTGCTAGACTACAAGCACTCAAGGACATGGACCATGCCTTACAGGACTCTGAAACCCCATCTGGGAGGACACTTGCTCTTGCATCATTCTGTGATTGTTAAAATGAACCAGGCATATGAAAACTGGATGAGAAGATGCTAGAAGCCACAGAAATGGAAGTCAGAACCCAGGAGCTCAGTCTAGAGTACTCCAAAGCTAATGAGGGTTTGTGTTTTTACTACTTTAACCCTCCCCAATAGTACAAAGAGTGGAGCAATAGCTATTCTTCCAAACAGGTACATGTGACTGCTTCTGAAATCAACAAATGCTGGACCTCTTCTCAGAACAAATAGGAACATTTGCTTCCTTCCTTCATTCAATAAATATACAAGGAGTACTCGTATGTGCCAGACACTGATCTTAGGCATTCAATGTATAAAACAGTGAATAAAACAGACAAAACTCCCCAGCCTCATGGAGCTTATGGTCAAGAGGGGGAGAAACAAAATAAAAGAAACAAGATACACAATTGACCGGGGGACTCTACAGGGAAAACAGAAACAAGTAAGAAACTAGGCAGTGGGGGGTTTGCAGCTTTCAGTCATGTGGTCAGGAGTGCTGGGCTAGATAACTATTCAAAATGACATCCTGTCTTGTTCCCTCCAGTTCCACTAGAATTGCTGAAATCACACTGGTGAGACTTATCAATCCATCTATTTGCTGTGTACCTAGTCCTTGTGGGAAAAAACAAAACAAATCTGCAACCTAGACAAAGGACTCCTCTGAGTACTAGACCTGCTGATGCAAGACGGCCACGTCCCCAAGCCAGTCAGGAAGCAGAGCTGGCATGGGAGGATGAATGCCAGAATGCCACAATCCCGGGCACAGTATTTATTTTGCATACCTAAGTTATAATAGAACCAGTCCCGTTGTTCTGATTTTCGGAGATTAGCATGTGTCTCAAAGGCACCCAGGAGTTTCTGCGCAGTGCTCAGGGGCTCCCACCATTCAGCTTCCATGTCCTCATCACTCCCACACTGCCACCCCTGCTGCCAGCCACCCCACCAGCTCTGTCGATACACAGCAGGCCTCCTGGGGAAGACTCAGCTCTCCCCTTGACATCTCAGTGAAGCTGTTTAGTTAGCTGTGCTACATCCCACAGCACGCCTGAGATTAGTAACATAAGAAGCACAAGCAGAGCATCTCTTGTTAAAGCTGCTTTGAAAGCAGCCCCTCTTCTAGCCTATTGACCCAAACCTGACCTTGGAGGCTCTTGTCTATCCAGCCTTCCCTGGCTTTGCCCCTACAGCTTACCCTGCACTCCGAGTAGGAGTGAACATCTTCAGTCAGAGGCAAGCACCCTGCTGACCCCAAGCCCACCTCACTCTAAGACCTGTGTCCCCCATGTCTTCATAATATGAGGGACATATAACATGACAGCAAGAGGAAAATACCCACATCAGTTCACTTTGGGAGCAAGCCTTCTTTCCTCTACTGACCTATGGGGTGTGGCTCAGCCCTACAGCCCCAGAAAATAATCACACAATGAGCATGTGTTGACCTGTTTCCTTAAGTCTGGGTTTTCTCTTGGGAAACACCAGCAAGTTGTTTCCCAGAGGCACAGCTGAAGAGCAGCCTCCAGTCCCCCGGAAGGTAGGTAGTGCACGTAGCTTCCCACCTTCCCTGTCAAGGTCACTGTCTGGCAGAAAGGTGGAGCCATCTCTCTTCAGTGCCATCCTATTGCAGAGCCCCAGGTCTGTGTGTATCAGCCATCCCACCTGCTGAAAAGCTGACTGATGACATTTTAATATGAATGAGTTTCAGACAGAGCTGCTATTCCACTCTATATTTGCATAATTAAGCCTTTTATCTCTTTATTGGGAATCAGAGTCTTTGTCTGCTGTTACATGGGTTTCAGGCATCAGTAGGTAGATGCAGGGCTATTTTGGGAACAAAGAAGAGTTTGAAATTATACTACAACATATAAAACCTGAAAGTCGACCTGACCTTTCTGCTAAAATGATTGGCTTTCTGTCCCTACATGGCCTCTTCTTCCCCTGGGAGGCTGGGAAGCTGCCCCTTCCCAGCACAGTCTGGGGAGGGGAGCCTGGCCTTGAACTCAGAAGAGGTCTTCTTGACAGCCTCCCCCACCCAATCTTTCCTTCACCTCATCCCTCTTCTCATATTCCCTTCAAAGCTACCCAAACCTCAGCTTTTCTTCTGGAAGAATCTCTAATGCCTTTGTTTATCAAGTTTTCTAAGCCCATCAAGCATTTGCTGAAGAAATTCCCAAGATTGTAGGTGACATCCACTTGACTTCCATCCTGTAATGCACAACTTTTCCAGGAAAAGAAGGAAGACCTCAGTTGGCCAAGGTGAGAGCCAGGGGAGCAGGGGTTGCCGTGGGGCATTGCAGGCAGGATGCGTACACACTCCAAAGTGTCAGATGGAAAAGCAGTAAACCAGGGAACTCCTGACCAAAATATCAGGTGACTGGGTTTTGTCCTTTTCATTGGTTTCCCTCATCTTCAGGGGAAACTAAAAAGGAAACCACCTCAACTACCAATGTCAGAATTGGTATTTCCAAGCCACAGATGGGGTACCACCTTCCACAGAGGTGAGCAAATCAATTGTTTTGGGAAATAAGCCTGCGAGTCATCTGAAGTTAAATATGTTCCCGTAAGAGCAGTGATTAGTGAGATTCACCATCCATCACCAGGCTCTGCTGAAACCATCATTTGGGAGGCTGAACCTAGGGCAGCAGGCGGAAGGAAGGAAGGAATGCACGCTCCAGAACCTAATGAAACGGGATGCTCGACTCTAAAGAAACTGGGACGTGGCAAAGGAGAGCAAATTTGCTGTTACTGTTCTGCCAGTTTTCAAGGGATCCAGTATGAGTCCAGCCATGTATGTATAAAGCACAAAAACATCAGCCAGCTCGACGGAAATCTCAAACCAGCAACGCAGCCTTTCAGTCAAAATGCAGTGATTGTTTAATGGCATTGATCACTTTTCAGAAGGCTGCATGGCTGCCCTAAGTTTCCCCATAAATCTCAATGTTCATGTTTAAAAGAACTCCACCCATCCCCCCGGCCACATCCCTCTGACTAAATTACTGTTCAGGGTCCAGATCATTGCAAAGCAGGCACTGGGCTTGGTATTGTCTGCATCAACAAAAGAATACTCAGCAACAGCTGCTGCTTTAGGGGACTGAACAGAAATGGGATAGGACCTTCTTACCCTGAGAAGGAAAAACAATTCTTTGTAACCTCTACTTAAGGATTCAGGGCTATAAAACAAATAGTGCCTCGTGTTCCCTCACATTAGAGTCAGAATGTTATACAGAGATTGGAGCTAGATTGCTCAAAGTGACATTGTGACAGGGCTGCAATTCTCTGGACAGGGCTAAAGCCACAACATGACAAGGGGGTCCAGTCCAGAAGAAGGACCCAGAGCTGAAGAGTACTTGTATACCAATGGATGATTAGAAAATCCCGCCAAGCAGCAAGCAGGCATGGTCATTTGCCAATGTATTTTCCAAGTAGAAATTTAAGGCTTCCTGAGGGAGAGCCATGGTGAACGAGAACTCCAGATCCAGAAGTCTGTGTGAACTCTGGGAGCCTCTTCTGATGCTCTGCATGCCATGTGCTCTATCTTCCTGCCTCAGATCATCCATCACCAACTGTACAGGAAATAAAATCCCCACTAAGGAAGAAGTAAGAAGATGAGCAACAACAACTTCATACGTTACCAGGGACTGCTCGTATGTGTATATGCAGACACACACAAGTACACACACTTATCCATGCATACACACGCATGTGAGGGGACTTCAGTTTATGGGAAATAGAATTAAAAGAAAAAAATGAAAAATATAAACTGCATTGCTCAACTGCATCAAGTTAAAGACACTTTCATAAATAAATGATACCAGCCATTGAATCCATCCCTAAAAAACCAAGATTCCTGGAAATTTAACCATATCGATGCAGACTTTTTTCCATTATTAACTGAAGAAAATAGGTGCCCTTTATAGATTTTTTTCTTTTTTGAGATGGTGTCTCATTATGCTGCCAGGAGTTGTAGTGTAGAACAACTACACTGGCCTCCAATGATCCTCCCGACTCAGTCTTCTGCAAAGCTGGGACTACAGGAGTGTGCCACTATGCCTGGCCCTTATAGATTTTTTTTTTTTTTTGAGACACAGTCTCACTATGTCACCCTCGGAAGAGTGCTATGGCGTCACATCTCATAGCAACCTTAAACTCTTGGGCTTAAGCGATTTTCTTGCATCACCCTCCCAAGTAGCTGAGACTACAGGCACCCACCACAATGCTTGGCTATTTTTTTGTTGTTGTTGTTATAGTTATCATTGTCATTTGGCAGGCCAGGGCTGGGTTCGAATCCACCAGCCCCGATGTATGTGGCCAGCACCCTAACCACTGAACTACGGGAACCAAGCTTATAGATTTTTTTAAGATTAGGAAACAAAAATAAATCTGAAGGAGCCATTCAAGAATGTAAGGAGGATGCCTGATGATTTCCTATCAAAAATCCTGCAAATTTACTTTCATATGAGGAGAGGAATGAGCACAGTCATGGTGGAGAATTCACTGGTGAAATTCCTAGGCATTTTTCTGCTAAAGCTTTGGCTAACTTTCTCTAAATTCTCACAATAAATATACGTTATCAATTTTTGGCCCTCCAGGAAGTCAATGAGCAAAATGCCTTGATCATCACCCCAAATGTTATCATGACCTTTGTTCTTGACCAGTCTTATTTTGCTATGACTGGACCACTTCCACCTCTTGGTAGCCATAGTTTTGCTCTTGCTTTGCCTTCAGGATTGTACTGGCAAAGCTGTATTTCATCTCCTGTGACAATTCTTTGAAGAAATGCTTCAAGATTTGGTTATACCTATCTAAAATTTACACTGAAAACTGCTCTTGTCTGCAGCTCATCTGGTCACATCCAGTGGAAAGTTTGCTCATCTTTAATTTTTCAGTTGGAATTGTGTAAGCTGAGCCAGTTGAGATGCCTATGGTGTTGGCTACTGTCTGCGCTGTTAGTTGTTGGCCCTCTTCATTTAGGGCATGAGCAAGAGGAATTTTTCCCTCACAAACCGATGTGGATGGTCTGCTGATGGAGGTTTCATCTTGAACATCATCTTTTCCCATCTTCAAATGAGTTCTCCATTTGTAAATTGTTGATTTCTTTGGAGGGGTGTCTTCATAAACTTTCCCTAAACCATCAGTGATTTCACCATTCTTCCACCCAAGCTGCACCATAAACTTGATGTTTGTTGGTCCTTGCTTCAATTTCAGCAGACTTTATGTTGTTCTGGGTAGGGGCCCTTTTCAAAAGGGTCCTTATCCTTCTTTGTACCTCAAACTAGATCCTGTTCAGATATGTTATAATAAGTTTGCAGGAGTTTATTTCAGTGCAAAAATATTTTGAAATTCATATATAGTTTTTTCATGAAATGAATTTTTCATGAACAGTTCTAAGACACTTCATAGATGCATATATCCATCGATACACTATGTGTATATGTTATGTACACATAATTTATATATCTATGTATTAATCCTCACAACAAGAAGATATTATTTCTATTTTTTAAATGAGTAAATTAAGCACAGAAAGGATGAATGACTTCCTTGAAATTACTCAACCTGGACTGAAATCCAGACAATCTGCCTTTGCTCTGCTGATGCCTTTGGTGAGGAGAGTTCCTTGATGATGGGAGGATGAAATAAACCATGCAGAGTGGAAGTCAGGAGATTTTTCTTGCTGTGAGAAGATCCAGGGCAGAATTCAGCTGAGTGAATTGTCTGAAGAGTAAAATTTTGAATATAATTGCAATAATCTCCAAAATGAGGAAAACACTACAGACAAGGAGGCGACACAGCAAGCTTGCTGATGAGCTCAGGTTTCAAGAAGGTAGGAGGGACGCCTCCCTCTCCTCCAGCCAGGCAGCCTCTGCTCAGCCCTTCCCAGCACCCCCTGGAGGAGAGGGAATGCTAATGTAATTCACTGGGGTTCATGGCATTGCTTGGATATGGTCACAGCATGGTCTGGTGGCACACATAGTGTGGACCCCTTTCAGCATGCCACTGGACCAATGAGTAAAGATACCAGGCTCCTCTCTCCTGCTCCTCCTGGCCCACGGCATTCCCGGGAGCCCTTGCCTTTTCTCAGACATTTGCACAGCAATTAATAAAAACATCTTTTGATCCTCTTCTGCTGTTTTTCCCACACACAGAGCCTAGTGGGGAGAAATGAGGTGATCAAGAGTTCAGCATTCCAAGGTTCCTGGCAGTAAGGATACTTAACGGCATGAGAATTATGCCTTATTTTTTGGAAATAGGGCAATATACCAAGAACAAATTCAAAAGATGAGCATAACCTCTAAGAACGGTATCAGGATACCTGAAGCCCAGAATGTACTGAGATTTTCAGAATGTCCTGGAAACAGAAAAATATTTTTCAGTAATAATAATAAAGACTTAAAAAAGGCATAGGCCTCTACTTGACATGGATGGTGCCATGTCAACAGAAGACAAAAGGAAAGCAAAGTGATTCTTTCCTGTGGCATTCTCACCTTTATAGCCATAACCATTCCCCTCCTTAAAAAATGGGGATCAAAACACGGTTAAAAGGATATGGTGCCTTTAAAATATGTCCACAAATTATTTCATGCTCCTTCCTTCAAGTGGTAAAACTTCATTCTCCCCCCCTTAAGTGTGGGCTATAATAGTGATTTGCTTTAACAATAGAATGTGGTGGAAATAACAGAGTGATTCCAAGCGTAGGTTAAAAAAGAAAAAACAGGTTTGCAAAACCTGTTTTCTGTCAGAAGTTCATTTTTCTTGGGTAGAAGATACCTAGGAGTAGAATCACTGGACCATATGGTATATTTTTGTTTAACTTTTTAAGGAACTGCCAAGTTATTATTCAAAGAGCCTGCACTATTTTTCACTCCCAACAGCAATGTGTGAGGGTTCCAATTTCTCCACAGTCTCACCAACACATGTTATTGCCTACCTTTGGATTATAATCATCCCAGCAAGTGTGAAGTGACATCTCAATATCATTCACAGTTCAAATTTTAAGCAAAATTCAAAGTTCCAAGTGATCATACGAAATGATAGAGCTCAACTAACTTAGATTCTGGTTCTTCCTCTTTATAATCACTATACTGTCCTTGTTAATTTCAAATCTACAGTTTAAAAAAAAAAAATCACAGGGATTGGAAACCGGAACTGAATAGAACAATTCTGAACTCTCATTTACTCTTGAAACAGACCCCTATGGCTGAGTCTGCCTGGGTCAAGGGCCAATTCTGATTAATGGTGAGTTCTCTGAATTAACTTTCTTCTAGCCTTTTAAAATGTGTACTAAAGGATAGATAATGTGCTAATTTGAAGCTTACATGGATTTTGTCAAAACTCAGCAGCTACTGCAACAATTCATTAGAATTTAGAACAATAAAATATTTTATCAGGGAAGAATAATTGGTCACCAAAATTGTTTAGAGTCGCCAACTCACCATGATAGTAAAAAGCAGTTGTAATTTTAGTTGGTGTCCTTCTGTTTTTAAATTGTCTCAGATGATGCAGTAATGAATGAAAGCTTCCTCCTCATGCCCCAGGCATGTGTCCCTGCACTTTGCTCTCCACAAGAGGTGCCCCCAGTGGAGGACCATCCCTATCACTCCCAGAGGAAGCTATGACTGCTGTATACTGTAAACAGACAGTGCATTATAACAGCTTAAGTTGTCTTCTTTACAAACTGCCAAGGGACACTGGCCACCTGGTGGGTTGTTGGTTAGAAAATGGAGATGAGAGTGGCACAGAGAGCACGTTCATGCCCTCGCCCAGTAGGCTCTTACATGAAACCCACCTGGGTCTGGGCTTATGCTTACTTGAGCTCTACCTTCCCCGCTTAGAGTCCCCCTAGGAGAGAGCAAGAGAAATGTGCCAAGTAAACACCCTCTCCAATGTGACTGATCATCCACAGACTTAACTAAGGAAGACAGGAGAGAAGAAAGTGAATGCATTCCTTCCCAGCTGGAGACACTGGCCAGCACTGGAGTGGAGGTGACACCAGGGCACTTCTCAAACCTAGGTCTGCAAAGGGGCTAAAGCTTTGAGAGGCATACACAGGCCGCCAACCAGAGAAGTGAAGTCAGCTTGACATGACAGAAGGCCTCCTGGTTCAAAATGACAGGAAGCTGGTTCTGTAAAAGCATAAAGAACATTCATTCAGCCCACATGGGCAGGTGGCCAGTCTTAGGACCAGAGGAGAGGACATCTCAGAGGCAAGTGTCAGGAAAGCCCTCCTGAGGCCTACCTGGACAGAGCAAACCTGGGCAATGGCCTTCCAGAGCCTGTTTCTTCTGTCTGTGCATCTCTCCAAGAAGACCAAGGGCCCAGCATCCTAGCCCTGCCTCCCTGCATTCTGTTCCCTGCTCACTGCACAACCCTCTGAGTAAGGTTTTGCCCCCATGGAGGGAGGCTTCTGGAAAGAAAATGTGCATGCAGGCTCATAGAACTGCAGACCTCAGGGCAGAGAGGCAGGTATAGATCTGGAGTAAGGAGGCTGGGAGAAGATGAGTTAAAAAAAAGAAAAGGGACCCTCCCCAATAGATGGGGCTTCCATATTCCAGAGATATGGTTCCGCTCCCCACCTCCACCTCTAAGCAAATACCAGCAGAGTCATCAGGCAATCCTTGAGCCAGACCATATGCAGTTTTAAAGAATGCTTATTTCAGGCCGGGCATGGTGGCTCACACCTGTAATCCTAGCACTCTGGGAGACCAAGGTGGTAGATTGTCTGAGCTCACAGGTTCAAGAACAGCCTGAACAAGAGTAAGACACCGACTCTGAAAATAGCTAGGCATTGTGGTGGGGGCCTGTAGTCCCAGCTACTTGAGATACTGAGACAAGAGAATCACTTGAGCCCAATAGTTTGAGGTTACTGCGAGATATGATGCAATGGCACTCTATTCAGGGCGACAAAGTGAGACAGTCTCAAAAAAAAAGAATGACTATTTGTAACCATAATGGACATTTGCATGATTGGAAATTCTCAACAAGAGCCCAGTAATGAAAGTGGAGCTCTCAAGAATCCAAGAGCACATATCAAGCGGAGGCAGAGGGACTTGTGCATATGAATACCCTTTGATATCACAACCTCAAAATCCAGCTGTTTGCAAAGAACTCCTGCCGGAGCACCATTATGCAAATTAAAATTGTAGTAGCCCTTCTTATTGGTGCATTAACATCTCTGAAATTTAGATGAAAGAGAGGGTCATATAAAGTGGCAAAATCCACCAGGGAGTCTTTTGTCATTATTGCTTGCTTAATGTGGCCATTCTCGCAGAAATTACTTCCCCATAATCACCCATCTCTACAGGAACAGCGCAGTTCTCAGCAGCATGTGGAATGCAGTTTCTGAGAAGCCTAAAAATTCAGAAAGCCTGGATTCTTTTTCCAGAAGACAAGCTATGAAACCTTTGTTCTCAAACATCATTCTATCTTAAACCTGCACCTTTCCACACTAGTATATCAAAGTAATTCTATGAATTGTTTTCTGTTTTTAATACCAAAGGAAAAAAAAAAAGGCTTACCTCACCTCAGGATCTCAGCAAGGTGAATGTGCCACACTAGACCTCTCCTCCCACTTAGCTTTGAGAGTACTGAGCTTCCATTCACAGTCTGTATCAAGGGTAATTTAAAAGGTACACTTACTTTAAAGGTTAATTAACATAACAATGGATCTAAACTAACCAAGTGACTTATCAATAAGGAGAGATGGTGGATCTTGCAAGACCCTAACACTTTTGTCTGGGAGTAAGCAGATGATGGCCCTGGGGAAGAAGGAATAACCCAAAAGGGGAGAGAATCGGGGGAAAAGGTCTGAGTGTGAGGCGGGGCTGTGTTTGAAGCAGCCTGGAGTAGTCGGCTCCACCCTTTAAAGGTGGAGGAAGATTCAGTCTCCTGATTTTATTGGCATTCCCCTTGACCAGTTATCATGCAAAGCCTTTCACAGGCACAGATTCCTGCATCTCTAACTTTTTTTTTTTGAGACAGAGTCTCACTTGGTCACTCTTGGTAAAGTGTCTTGACATCATAACTCATAGCAATCTCAAACTCTTGGGCTCAAGTGATCCTCTTGCCTCAGCCTCCCTAGTAGCTGGGACTACCAGCACCCACCACAGCACTCAGCTATTTTTAGAGATGGCCTCGCTCTGGCTCAGGCTGGTCTTGAACCTGTGAGCCCTGAGTGCTGGGATTACATGCATCTCTTCTTAATATGCTAAAACTCCAGAAATTAAAAGAAATGTATGTTGGGGGGCCTAACACAACCACACACAAACCCTTTCCCCTCTCCCCTCTCTCCTCCTAAGACAAGACACTAAGGATCTGGCTAGCCCACCCCCTGAGAAGTTGTTTGTGCCAGAAAACCCCAACTGGACAGGCAAGCTGTGGAATGCGCCAACCCTTTATGACCCCATATAAAAGGGGTCTCTAACTGCCACCCAGGTGCAGAAGCCATCTTGGCACTGCCCAGGCAGGTCACCTTTCAACAAACCTGGCCTGAACATCTCTCCTGCAGCTTCCTCTCTGGGCGCCATTAATGACACCTTCGGAAGTTCACTTGTATAGATTGTTGGATTTTGTTTAATTAAAATATTTACAAATAACAGAGCTGGTAAGCAAAATACCTGCACAGGGTTCTCTTTCTTTCTGTGGCAAGAACACAACTTGACAAACAGAGTGATGAAGGACATGGGGCTCCTGTGTTTATTTAGCAAGCTGGAATGATGAAAAAAACCAAAACCTCTCCCCAGTGTGCTCCTCCCATTGCCAGCGGGGGGGAAAGTGACTGCAGGAACAACTGAGTGAGAAAGTCAGCAATTAGGATCAAGTGAACTTTCCTCTTGGTAGACCAGCGTTCTTTCAGTTTTTAGGGTCCAGGAAAAGAACAGAGACAAGGACACTGGCATACACACATGCTGACTTTTTAAATAACTTGGTTCCCTCCATCTCTCTCTCTCTTTCTGTTTTTCCTAAACCACACTAAGGACCCTGTGTTAACAACCCTGTGTTGTAGACAAATGCACAAATTCACATAGAGCTGTATATGCAAGTGTCTATGTATACAGAACTTCTGTCATTATTTATTAGCATTGTTCATAGAAACACAGAGTGTTATGTATCTCTGCAAACATATTTCCTTACTCCAATAATAAACCATGGCCCTCCTAAGTGAGCTGTTTTTTCTATAATTTATCCTTTTTAATGACTGCTTAATATTTTTTAATATTGATTCAACCCTCCCCTATTTATGAGGATTCAGCTTGTTTCAGAATTTTAACTATAGGAATAATGCTGTAACAAGCATTGTACATATATTCTTATTAAATTATACTATCATGTCTTTAGAATAACTTCCCAGGCTTGAGACTGGTTAGTCAAAGTGTATGTGAATTTTTATTTTATTTTTATTTTTTGAGACAGAGCCTCAAGCTGTTGCCCTGGGTAGAGTGCTGTGGCATCACAGCTCACAGCAACCTCCAACTCCTAGGCTCAAGTGATTCTCCCGCCTCCTCCTCCCAAGTAGCTGGGACTACAGGCACCTGCCACAGGGCCTAGCTATTTTTGGTTGCAGCCATCACTGTTGTTTGGGGGGCCCAGGCTGGATTCGAACCCTCCAGCTCAGGTGTATGTGGCTGGTGCCTTAGCCACTTGAGCCACAGGCACTAAGCTAGAATTTTTATTTCTAAAAGTGGAATTTTGGTTTTTTAGATAGCATGCTGCAATTTAAGGATTCATATTTCTTAATGGTTTTAGGAATTCGTATTTCATTTGCAAAGAATGACAATACCTTTTTATCTGCATCCTTACATCTAGAGAGAGAGAGTGTTATTCTACTAGGTCACTAAACACAAAATGTCCAACTTCAAATCAAAAGTTTAGTTTATTATGCCTCAAACAGGAAGCAGTACAATTAATCAAAGAGTGTGCCCAAACTATGGCACAGTTCTGCCATCTGAAAGGTAGCTATGTCTGCCAGCAGCAGAGAAGCCTGAAGAGCGAGGGCGATGAAATCATGAAATGTGTCTTCCACAGCTTGCTGAGAATTGCATATTTTTCCTCACAAAAAAAGTGGTCTGGAAGAAGCCTGCAAGAAGTGGTAGTCAGCTGGTGTGAGGTCTGGTGAATACAGTGGATGACAGAGCATTTCCGTGTCCAGCCTCTGTAGTATTGTCTGTGTGACGTATGGTTGAGCCACGTCTTGCAAGAGGATTGGCCTGTCGCTGTTGACCAATCTCTGCTGCTTAATGCCAAGCACCCCCATCATGTCACCCAGTAGGTTGCAGTGATCATCTACGATAACCCGTTGACCAGGTTTCATGAAGCCTTAGCATCCAGCAACAGTGGGCCACCAAGCAGATACCATTAGCTTCTTAAAAAATGAATATTCAGTTTGGGACTGTGTTTCGGCACTTCCTCTTTATCCAACCATTTTGTCAAACACTTGTGATGGTCAAAATGAATCCATGTATCATCACACGTGACAATACAGCATGAGTTGTGATGGCAAAGGAAGACAAGCTTTGAGACAATTTCTTCTCTGACGCTCATTTATTTTTTTCATTTGTTTTATTTTTATTAAATTATAAATAATGTGAAATGCCTACATTGAACTAAGTAATACATCCATCACAATTATACTCTCTTCTTAATAGTTTTGAAAAGTACCATTGCATCAGGCACATTAGGTGAGGTCCCCCAAATACCCTCCCTTCTCCCCTCCTCTGTTTCTCCTCTCCCCTTCTACTTTCTGGACTACAGTTAAGTCTGATGCTCGTTTAATTCACCTATAACCTGTCTGCCCAGCTTCTTTACCTTGCCAATTTGTTTCAAATGGTCCAGTGTTGTTGGAATAGTGGCGTCAGACCTGGCAGCTAGTTCATGTGTAGGGCGAGATGGATTTGCTCCCACTACAGCTTTCAGTTCGTCATTCTCCAGTCTCAGGTTTCCCACGTGGCTCTCTTTCCAGATTAAAATCACCGGAACAGAACTTCTCAAACCACCCCTGTACAGTGCATTCATTAGACACACCCTTCCCAAACATTTGGTTGACATTTTGAGCTGTCTGTGCTGCTTTGGATCCATGACAGAACTCATATTTGAAAATATCATGAACTTTTGACTCACCTATGGTTTTGCAAAAATTGCTCAAAAAATGGTTTTGAACAGTAATCATAAGCCAAAATGTATGTTTGAAAGAATGAGGATGTACCTTCCCAATAAAAGTAAAACAAGAAGTGTCGGAGTGAAATGTCAAGGATATCAATCAGACATTCCATGCTTAGTAACCTAATGTTTTCTGGTTAATTATGTGGTTATAAAAGGATACTGCAGTGTTACTTTAATTCACATTTCCCTGATTACCAATAATTTGTAGTATCCATATGTTCCACTTCGGGTAAATTACCCATCTATGTCTAGTTTCTGTCATTTGCTGCCCATTACTAAGAACTCTCAAGTTAACCGTATTTACCTTTATCTCTAGTCTGTGATACAAATACACTGTTAATATATTTCTGATCAACCCTGTTTCAATCTTTTATAGTTTTTGGTTTCTTACCTTGGTTAAGAAGTCTCCACAAATCCTAAATTGTATATGTGGCTTCCTATATTTTATTCTATTAATTATTCATTTCTCTATTTACTAATTTTTACAATGAAGTCTTCAGTAACCCAGAATTTATTTTTCTATATTCTGCGAGAGAAGTGCCCATTTCTATTTCCTTCTGGATGGATAGTATGTTGAGCCAACATCTCCTTCTCACCCTGAATTGAAATTGCAACTGCATAATATATTAAAATAGCACGTATTTTGGGACCTATATCTAAATTTGCTATTCAGTCCCTCTAATATTTATTTCAAAAATCAGTGCTTTATTTATTTGATTATAGTGACGCTGCACTATTTTAACATCTGCACTCACTATTCTCTTCATATATTTTATTATTAGGCATTTGTTTTTCACATAAGGTTGAAGATCTTTTTTTTTCAGACAGTCTCATTCTGTCGCCCTGGGTAGAGTGCCATGGTGTCATCATAGCTCACAGTAATCTCAAGCTTGTGAGTTCAAGCAATCCTCTTGCTTCAGCCTCCCGAGTAGCTGGGACTACAGGCAGTCCCCACAATGACCAGCTCGTTTTTCTATTTCCAGAACAGACAGGGTCTCACTCTTGCTCAGGCAATCCACCCATCTCAGCCTCTCGGAGTGCTAGGAACTACCGTGCCTGCCTTCATATTAAATTTAAATGTTGGGATTCTAATTGCAGTATGTATTAGTATATAAGTAATGCATACCTATATAAATAGTGAATGTTGAGAGACATAGATTTTCATTATTTTCATTCTACACACTTAAGAACTTAGTACCTTTAAGAACTTAGTATGATTTCCCATTTGTCTGAGTCCAGTTTTCAGGATTTTACGGTTTTCTTCACGTATTTTATTGCATTTTATTGTAATCATGAGTTTTTTTTTCCCATTTCCGTGTTTAAATGGTTTTTTGCTATTGATTGTTATGTATCAATCATCTGTGATACAAATACACTGTTAATATATTTCTACCTATGGTATCTCTCTTCACTTGTATCTCTTCACTTTATCAAATTTCTTATCGGCTCGGTGCCTGTGGCTCAAGTGGCTAAGGCACCAGCCACATACACCTAAGGTGGTGGATTTGAATTCAGCCTGGGCCTGCAAAATGACAATGATGGCTGCAACCAAAAAAAAAAAAAAAATTAGCCAGGTGTTGTGGCGGGCGCCTGTTGTCCCAGCTACTTGGGAGGCAGAGGCAGTAGACTCGCTTGAGCCCAGGAGTTGGAGGTTGCTGTGAGCTGTGATGCCACAGCACTCTACCCAGGGGGACAGCTTGAGGCTCTGTCTCAAAAAGAAAAAAGAAAAAATTTCTTATCAATTTAAGTTTTTTTTCCTAAGTCTGTTGGGTTTTCTAGGAATATAATAATATTATCAACAAAAAGAATTTTATTATTTCCTTTCCAATGTTTATACAAATCATTTTTTAATTTAATTTAATTTTAGTGATAAGAGTCTCACTATATTGTTCAGATTTCGCTTAAACTTCTGAGTTCAAGGGATTTCCCCTGACGCAGTCTCCCCAGTAGCTGGGACTGCAGGTGTGCACCATCATGCCTGGCTTATACAAATTATTTTACTTTCTTTTCTTATCACATTTGTCAGAACCTCTAAGACAATAATAATGGCAAGACCAAGCCATCTTATCCAGTTCCTGATCATAATGAAGTGATTTCCATGTTTTGCTGTTTAGAATAATGTTTGCTTATTTTTGGAGTTTTTGTCATATTTTAAAAGGTTCTTCATGTACATATTTTTATAAAGTTATTATTAAGAATAGCTGCCAAATTTCTTTAAAATGAGTTTTCAACATGTATTGCCATGTTCATTTTGCTGCTTTAATATAGTGATTTAATGAATTATGTTGCTGGATTTCCTGAAACTCCACCATTCTTGCAATAAACTCAACTTGGCCATAATGTATTATTAGCCTGTTAATGCATTGTGGGGATTGTTCAAGCTAAAATTATATTTAGAGTTTTCCATATCTAATAAGTGATATTGGTCTTTTTGTATCATTTTTATCAGGTTTTAGTAATAAGATTGGACTTAGAAATATAATGATACATTTTCCATCTTATTCTTAAATAGTTTAAATCACATCAGAATTGCTCATTGTTTAAGGTTAAATAGTGTTCAGCTCTGAAATTATCAAATCCTGTTTGCTTGTTCCATAATACATTTTAATCACTTTTCTAATCTCTTCTGCAGTGCTTATACTATTCAAATATTCTACTTCTTCACTTTAATGATTTATATTTTCCTAGGAGATCATCAATGTTTTTCTAGGTTTCCAAATTACCTTAGATTAAAGTTTTGCATGTGGTCAAGTATATGAGCAATTATTTTTGTAAAATATTACCTGAACATAAAAAACTTGCATGTTCTGTAGGATTCTAAATAAATGCATTTATTTGTATTAAGTAAACAGAAATTTATTGAATCTACCTTGAACAAAACATTCACTGTGGCTCAGGATAAATAGGTCAACTTTCCACCTGTCTCCCTTGGGCCCATCACTAAACTGTTCTGTAATGGCGTTCACCACACCTGACCCACTGGCTGGGTAATTCTTATTCAGGCTAAGCTTTCTTTTTGATGTCACTTTCCACAGGAAGTCTTCCTTGATGCCCTAGACTCGGTAGGGGAACAATGTTAGAATGCACAGAACTTTTTCCTGTTGGCACTTTTCTCATTTGTAATTATAAAGTTATTTGTATAAGTAATAGAGTAATTTCCCAATATCAAATAGGCTCCATGGATGGGACAGGGTCTGCTTTATCTTAGTTTCTCAAAACATAGCTGAATATAGTATGTACCTGGCACATAGTGGGCAATCAATAAATATTTTTATGTGAATGAATAAATGAACAAACACATAGTCTGTTAAGTAGAGGAAATATACATTCAAGAACTGTGACTGGCAATTTTCCACCATGTGGTTGGAAAGCCAGCCTACCACATCAAGGACTGCTGAAGCAGACATGCCAGAGAGAAGCCAAGCTGACACATGGGGGGAAACAAGATTTCCCGGCTCACAAGAGCATGTCCAACCCTCTTCAAAGTTTCAATCAGAGGCTCAATTTCATCCCCTTGCTTGGGTTTTATAAGACCCACTCTAGCTTTATAATTTCATTTTTTGTTGAAGCTAAAAACAGTGGCAGGTGCTTTAGCTTTGATCTAATCTTCCTTTTTTGTTCTAGGTGCCCGTCTAGGACACCGCATTACAATTGGTTGCCACGCCCCTCAGGCTTCTCTTCCTCTTCCACATTTCTAGACAGGCTTCTCTAGTAATTTCATTGTATTTTTTGTGCTTTCCTTCATTCTGTCTAATTTTACATTTGCATTGTGTTCACTTTGATTTACTCTGTTGTCTACTCTTTTCCCTTTTGCTATTTTTTTTTTTTTTTTTTTTTTTTTTTTTT
>NW_003852562.1:3383787-3391733 GCF_000181295.1 Otolemur garnettii
GGGCTGGGTTCGAACCCGCCACTAGAGTATGAGGCTGGTGCCGTGACCACTGTGCTGCAGCACTGAGCCTAGGACACTTCTTTTAGTGCCTCTGTTCTTCTCGACTCTACCTCTATCTAGACCGAGAAAAAACCTTTTGAGTGTTTTGGCTTCATTTCATTTCTCTTACCCCTAACTTCTAGGTTTTTCTAAAATGGCTTTTCGAGGGCTTTGGTTCCAGATTATTATTAGAACTGTTTTTACTGGTGTCAGACCTGTCCCTGGGCTCTGTGGCTGTCATTGGCTTTAAGTGTCCATGCACTGTGGGACTCGTTTCTTTGCCTCTTGCCGCGCTCCCGCCTTCGGTGGTGGTGATGTGTAGTTACGATGCCGTTCGGCTACAGTTTTTAGTTTCCTCCTCCTTCTGCTTGGAGCATGATGGATAGTTTCAATGTGCACATTCAAGTGCAGGTTCTTCTAGATGTGTGAGTGACATACTCTCTGCATCACAGCATACCCACACTTGTGTCCTCCGCCCAGAAAGGCCGATGGCATCTGGAGTGGCTCAGGGAGCTAAGGCCGCAGGACTTTTCTCCAGGTCTCCATCTTCTATTTGAGCCGTAGCATGAGAAACATTGAGTGACAGCCCTATTCTTTAGATGACTGGCTATTTCTGTCTGGAAATGTGTCACATTTTCCCTTCATTCTTAAAATTTAAAAATTTCCCAGACTGGCTTCTGAGACTGTGTGGTTTTCTGTTGGTTTTGTTTTTTATTTCTTAATCATCCCTTCCGCTTGGAACGTGATGGATCGTTTCCATGTGCACTTTCAGGTTGAGAGAGTGTTCTTAATCTTGGCGACATTTTCTTTTTTAATTGGTCTAGCCATGGCCTCATCTCCATCTGTTCCTCTTCTCCTGTGTGGATCCTCTTTCATCCACATTGGTTTGGCCTCCGAACGCCCACTGTGCTCTACCGTGATGGTCTTCTCCTTGGATTTTACCTCCAGGTGAAATTCTAGGTCAGTAAGGCAGGTCTCCTCAGTGACTGCCACTCTCTTTAAGTTCATTTACTGGCATTTTCCATATAGAAATCATGCAAGAAGTCTTTGAAAAGTGTAACTGACTACTCTCAGATGTGTCTACATTCTGGTTCAGTTTCAATCAGGTCGTTAATGGACTTAGCCTGTGTGTTTTTCCTCTTTCAGGCTCCTGGTTTCCCCTCCCCCCAACACTGGGGCTCAGCTCTTGCCATGAGAATCCTCCAGATGATTGCCGGGAACAGTGCTTCTCAAATATGGTCTGCAGAGCCCCGGAGGTCCCTGAGACTCTTTCCTGAAGTCCACAAGATCAAACTGCTTTCATACTAACATGTTATTTGCCTTTTTCTCCAATAACCCAAAAGCAATGGTAGGTAAAACTGCTGCTTCCTTAGCAGGAATCAAAGCAGTGTAGCCAAAACATACCAGTTGTCATTGTACCCTCACAACCACATATGGAGAAAACGGAGGATTAAAGCCTTGCGTAGTTTGGAAAGGTCACTGGGATAAAAGGCAGAACTGGGCTCCCCTCCAGCCTCAGGGATACCAGGCTGTTCTGTAATCCCTCATAAACCAGCTCCAATTCTGGAGAAAGAAAACAGGATGAAAGTAAAAATACTCATAAAACATGCCAATACTTTTTACAAGAGTAATGACTGAGGAAAAGAAAAATCTTTTTTCCTCACTTTTCCTTCATCTTTAAAATACTTCGGCAACCAGGAAACCGAAGCCGGGAGTGGCCTGGCCAAAGTGCTCAGAGGTAGCACTTCCTCCTTCTGAGCCAAGCCCTGTTCTTCACCCCACCCTGGGTTTTCTCCTCTGCTACCGTGTCTGTGTTTTTCCCCAGGATAAAAAGCAGGTGTGGACTCTCACAAGACAACCAAATCCTCCTTTTTTCTTCCAGCAAAACAATTTCCTTGTCCTGGAAGCAGGACTGGATGCATAATTTAAAGGACCCAAAGCAAAATGAAAATGAGGACCTCTTATTTTAAAATCAGGAGAAAGTACTATTAAAGGTGATGAAATATAAAGATTTTTGAAAGTATCTTGATACTCATAAAAAATAAAATAGGGGTAATAGTGATGGACAAATGGCAGTGTGAACAGATAGTTTGGCAAGGTAATATTCTGATGTCAATTTTATAGAATGCAAAAAATGATAATAGTTTAGTAATGTGATGTCTTGATTGATCATAAGATTTTGAGGACTTGCTTCTCTAGAAATGTATTAGCTCGTCAAAATCTATACCTTCAGCCACTTTACTTTTAGTAGATACATATAACTGAAAGCAATATCAGTCACTCTGGCAAATGGAAGATTACAAATAACTTTTAGTAATTTTTAATTTGGGGAAGGGCCCTTCTGGGTACACAGCTGTTACTAGACCTATTAAAAGTATTTTTTATACATTAATGCATTGATGGGGTACAATGTGCTGATTTCATATAGAATTAGGAGTGTTTACATCACACTGGCTAGTATATATATACCTCATCTCGTTTACTTAATTATTGTGTTAAGACATGTATACTCTGGCCGGGTGTGGTGGCGCACGCCTGTAGTCCCAGCGCTATGGGAGGCCGAGGCGGGTGGATCACCTGTGCTCAGAGGTTCGAGACCAGCCAAGACCCCCCTGAGCCAAACGAGCCAGAGTGAGACCCCGTCTCTACAACAACAACAGGACAACGAGACAGCTGGACCTTGTGATTCTAGCCCATGAGGGGCACGAAAACACTACAGGAGGAAGAAGTAATAAAAAAATAAAAAATAAAAAATAAAAAAAAAAAACGTTCAAAGTAATAACGTTGAAATAAAAAAAATTTTAAAAAAAAAGACATGTATACTCTATACTTAATAGATCAGACATGTACCTGTGCATTATGCACCATAGGTGTGATCCCACCATTCACCCTCCCTGATCTGACCTCCCCCCTTCTCCCTCCTTCATCCTGAGCCATGGTTGTGATCTATTCTTCATATAAAAGTGTGAGTGACTGTAAATTGGCTTCATAATAGTACTATGTACATTGGATATTTTTTCTTCCATTCTTGAGATACTTTACTAAGTAGGATATGTTCTAGCTCCATCCATGTAAATGTAAAAGAAGTAAAATCTCCATCTTTTTTAAGGCTGCATAATATTCCCTGGTGTACATATACCACAAAATGTTGATGGGCATTTTGGAGCTGGGTGCAGTGGCTCACACCTGTAATCCCAGCGCTCTGGAAGGCTGAGGCAGGAAGATTGCCTGAGCAAGAGCAAGGCCCTGTGTCTACTAAAAATAGAAAAATTAGCCAGGCATGGCAGCAGACACCTCGTCCCAGCTACTGGGGACGCTGAGGCAAGAGGATCACTTGAGCCCAAGAGTTTGAGGTAGCTGTGAGCTAAGATGCTCCAACACTCTACCAAGGGTGACCAAGTGAGAATCTGTCTCAAAAAAAAAAAAAAAGAGTATTTTGGGATTATCTTCAGAAATTGTATGGCAATAAATTTCAGATAAATTATATCAAATATAAATTTTATTGCACCATTGCACCTGGAACTGATGATTCTCACAGATGATTTCCCTAAAAGTTTTAGCTCTGTGCAAATTGATTTTATGTAAGTATGAAGTGAACTTCCTTTTTTTTTTTTTAATTTTTGAGACAGTCCTACTTTGTTACCCTCAGTAGAGTGCCACAGTATCATAGCTCACAGCAACCTCAAACTCTTGGGCTTAATTGATCCTCTTGCCTCAGCCTCCTGAATAGCTGGGACTATAGGTACCCACAACACTACCTGGCTATCTTTTAGAGATGGGGTCTCACTCTTGCTCAGGATGGTCTCCAACTCCTGAGGTCAGGCAATCCACCCACCTTAGCCCCCCCAGAGTTCTAGGATTACAGGTGTTAGCCACCAAGCTCAGCGTGAAGTTAACTTTCAATGTGGATTGATAGTGTTATTTTAATATTGCCTCTGAAATTTTCTATAATTTGTGCAACTGCCATTGGCACTGCTGCTACTGCTGCTGTGGTAAACCTTGGCCTGATCGCCTCTCAAAAAACCACCTTACCTAGATGTCCTTGAGGACCAAGGAGACTACTGTGTGTGCACACTGTCCACTGTGCCCTGCCTGCTGCAAGGACACAGCAATCTCTGTGTGCACTGCTGCCTGGCGTGTCCCCTCTGTCCAGGTGCTTGCCCCAGTGGCCCATCAGATAGCATCTCAAAACACAAGTGCAATGAAAACATTAAAAATTTCAAGATAGTCGCAGAACATTAATATAAGCACAAGTCCCTGATTGTTGATCCAATGAAATTGGTCACACTGCCGGGAAGCCAGCCCTTCCTGGGGGCAGAATACTGCAATGGGAACTTCTGGTTTCACACTACTAGTGGTTTGGATTCGAGTGTTTAATGTACTTTTTATTGCCAGTCAAGTAATTTGTCTTATAAATCTGCCATTTACAGTCTCCCCTTCTAGACACTGTAAAGGCTTCCTGCAGCTCTCTAAGCCAGCAATGTGTCTCTTCTCCTTAAAAATCAGTTGGCTAATTTTTTTAGCAAACCAATGTGAACCTAACCTGAATAGTCACTAATGACTTTCTGAGCCCCTAACTTTCTTGAGGAGTTAATATCTTAGTCACAAATAAACACTGGACTCGCCACTGGAAAGATCAGGGCAGTAAATTCAGGTCACGACATAATTCAGACTGTGAGTTCTGGAGTAATCCTGCCAATCCAAATCCCACTTCTGCCTCCCCTTTCCTGCCATAAGCCCGTAGCATAAGCTCTGGTTTCCGTACGTCCCTCTAAAATTCAGGTGTTGATGACATGATAGTATTAAGAGGTGGGAACGTTAAGAAGTGATTAGGCCATGAGGGCTCCTTTTTTGCTAATAGGATTAAGGCCCTTAAAAGACAGGTTTGTAGGTGTTCAGCTAGTTCCATCTATCATCCTCTGCCTTCTACTATGTGAGGACGCAGCAAGAAGGCCCTCACAAGATGTCAGCGCCTTGATCTTGGACTTCCAACCTCCAGAACTTGTGAAAAATAAAGTCCTCTTCTTTATAAATGACCCAGTCTGTATATTCTGTTACAGCAACACAAATAAATGGACGAAGACAGCTCTTTGTTAACCTCTGTATACCTGTTTTCTCATCTTTAAAATGGGGACCATGGCATACCTTTGAGATAGGGTTTGATAAACATTTATTCCTATTCAATTCTAAATAAATGGGGTTCAGTCTCTTAGCTTCCAGCAGTGACATTCCAAAGACCAACATAAATTCTTTTCTGTGAAATGGAGAGGATGTTCACTACTGCTTTCTGAAGAGGTCTTCAAGACAGTAGAAATGAGAATCCAATTGAACAAGGCCACTGAAAATGTGTAGTGGGGTGGAGACTGCAGGATCAGCTGAGTGTGTGTGTGTGTACTTATGCAAGTGTCCCTGGGTCTGCACATTGATCTGCCCTATACTTACTTAAAAGAAGGTCCTGAGTGTCCATGTATGTCACCAAGAAAGACGCGTGCCTTTCATTTGATCACAGGCTTTGCTTCCTCTTGTTTACGTGGTGCTGTCAGCGGAGCTCCAGGGAAACAGCACAGTGAAGTAGTACAGAACGGAGCCCCTCCTCTTACCCACACAAGACAAAGAACAGGCATTTATTGAAGTGTTTTGTTCTGTTCTAAGAGGGATGAGTCTTTTCAAACCTTCCTTATGTTTGATCATGAATGTGAAGTAGCAGCAATAGCAAATTCTGTAAAAAAGGAACTGAGAATTTTTTTTTTTTTTTTGGAACTGAGAATTTAAAAAGAAATTCAGCTTTGCTAGTATGGACCAAAAGGTGAATTAGGTTTAATTTATCAGCACTATATGCCAATAGGCAGGCATGTAAAAAATTAATTTCTTCCTTGATAGACTTTATAAAATATAAGTGTAACCTGTTCCAAGGAAAGGAAATCATCAGACATGATGAAGTTATAACATTTCATTAAATTCTCCCAAGAGATTTTTGTTATAGAAGATCAGCAGGTGTCACGGCCACTAAATGGTCACCAAATTCGTGTCCTTCTCAATGCCCCCACCCAGAGGAGGAGGGTTGGCTGTCCAGTTGCCCCAGACGATGCTTGTTTCACTTTTTGGCTTCACTGCTAGCTGTATTGGGGTTCAAGGAGAAGCCAAACAAAGGAAAGAGGAACTTTTTTGAGATTTCCCAACAGAAGGAATGTTACACAGGGAACTGGTTATAGGGGTGGGTGATGGATGAGCTGAGAAGCCAACAGGGGATGGTGAAGAGATGCTGAGTAGAGGCAGCAGGAAGCTGCCATCTCCCCTGGAGTGCAGGGTGAAGAGGATGTGTGACTGGGCCCTGTCGACCAGGGTCACCTGGGAGAGGCTGACAGGCCCCTCCAGTGAGACTGGACCCACGAAAAACATGCAGGACAGCATCGCAGAACAGTAAATTGTAATCCCAGCCATCAAGAGTTTGTAAAAGTCCCCAGGTGATCCTAAAGTCCAGCCAGGATTGAGAACCACTGCTCAAGGGGTCTAGCCAGAATCTGCATTCCTACTTTGACTCTGTCCCAGACCCAGCAAATTGGGAGAAGAGCTATGCACATCCCATCACTTGAAGTCTGGAGACAGAGTCAAAAGATACCGATAGATGAGACAGCCAACCCGATGTCGGACACCTTTGAAGAAACATCTGAGAACCAGATTTGACTAATAGAACTTTCCTTCACAGGTAACTTCTTAGTAATTGTTCTATAAAAAAAATACTATTTTAAGTAGGCATATTTTGCTTAATGTATGTTGAAAAGCATGATTAAGTATCACACTGTATGCCAATTACAGCAAAGCATTATCTAGCAAAATAGATGAAAAAGCCATTTCAAATACCTATAAATCGACTAGACTAGGCTATCCTGCTTAATAACTTCATCAACTTGCCCATATTAAATGTGCGCTAATTATTTGTTGAAAGAAATGATCATCAAAGGAAGATTAATGTTCCTTGTGATATTATTGTGCTTTTTATTGTATTTTAATTCTTGGAAAGTTGATAATCTATGATGATATATATAATGAATCTTTTAACGAGAAGCACACATCTTAATATGATCTTGTTTTAAATGACTGAGAAGGCATTTCAAGATTTTGTACAGCCCTAGGGTAATCACCATGAACACCAATTACCATCATGAATGTTGTGAAAGAGAAGTCTGACTGGCAAAATGCCAGATAACAGAGTTCAGTTGAGCCCCAGGTAACCAGAAAAAGTTAACTCCTTTTAAAAAACCACCTGTAATAAGTTTCTGTGCCCTTTTCATTAGACATGCATTCATACAAGAAATGTTTATTGGGCAATTAATATTTGTTCTGGGGAATAACAAGACAGATGAGGTCCCTGCCTGGGAGCACTTTATAATCGAATGGAAGAGAATAAACAATCGTGCCGGTGCCCATGGAAGGTGGCAGGTGCTAATTCTGATGTTCAGCAACATTTGGGGATGACTGGGCCAAAGGACACGAGGGGGAGGCTCGAGAGCAAACTCCAGCTGAGAGTAGGAAGCACAGACACTCATTAGAAGCATCTGAAGAGGGAAGTGACCAAACCAAAAAGACACTTGATGTGTCGGAAGAACGCAAACCAGAAGACGAGTTAGGAATTATGGGAAAGTTCCTGTAAGCAAAGGGGCCAAAGAGGAAAATGACAACAAGAATCCAAGTGAAGGGTGGATGCTAGAGAACTGGATGAAAAGAAATTATGAGATTTCACACCTGAATATTGCCGCGAGTTGTTTGAGGGAAATAGGAAAACAGAAAGAAGAGCTAATTAGAAAAGAAAGACAGTGGGGAAAAGATTCCCTATTTAACAAATGGTGCTGGGTGAACTGGCTGGCAACCTGTAGAAGACTGAAACTGGACCCACACCTTTCACCATT
>NW_003852562.1:3392860-3413437 GCF_000181295.1 Otolemur garnettii
GATTGCATGTGAAAACCCCACACTGTACCCTAGAAGTGCATTAATGTACATAGTTACCGTTCAAAAAAAAAAAAAAAGAAAAAAAAATGACAACCACAACAACAACAAAAAAAAAAACAAAGAAAAAAAAAGAAAAGAAAGACAACAACACATCTTCCCTTGACACGTCAGGTTGGAGGCTGGATAGACATCTAACAGGCGACATCACCACGAATGCACGGAAGGGCTCACTGTGTGTGCAGTCGTTCTACTATGACACTGGGGTTGTGCAGCCTTTATCCAGAAGCAAAACACTCACTTGTTGCTCATAGCCCAAACTATGCTGAATAAAAGTGCAAATTCCTTGGTTAACACAGTATCTTTTCAGGCTTTCAAAAGTAACAGTGCAAGTCACCTTTATATTCGCCAGAGAAGCACTTATTTTCACACCGCTTTAACAAATCACAATGGTGATGAGAACACGGTCCTGGCTTTACGTTGATCAAAGCAGATCCAGTGGCCACCACAGGAGCAGTGACGAACAGTGAAGGGCCTGACTTGGCACACTGCAGGTCTGTGCTTCTCTGGCAAGGGCTGCAGAGACGACTGAGACAGAGGAGATGGTATTTTGTGTTTGTGTCGCAGCAGGGCTGGTAAGAGCCCCCACAGTTTGCTTTATGAGCACAACAACATTTTATTGACTCTTCTTCCTTTTTCTCTCTCCCTTTAGAGGTTCCAGAAGTGGATTCCGTGTGAGAAAGCCAAATAATAGTAACTTACATCTAGACAATGCTTTGATATGTACAAAACATCCTCTCATATGACATTAACACACTGAAGCATCCTAATAACACTGGGATATGGGTGCATTACAGACAGATGCACAGAACACAGAAACAGTGGCAATTACACCCAGGTCTCTTGACCTCTCCAGGTGGGAAAAGGAAGGTCTATGGCAGTCTCAGAAGAACTCCTTCTAGGAATAGCTGTTATTTTGTTTTGTTTTGTTTTAGACTTCAAGCTGTCCAACCCAGTCAATCCTCTTTCAAGACTAGCTTCATTTCCCTTCATTGAACATGTAAAATTTTTAAATATATTCTTAGTAATGAAAAGAAGTTCTTTATAAAACTTTAATGTGTCATAATTTACATCTTGTCCATCAGTAAATATGCATATACCTTTATGTAATTATAATATCTATCTGCTATTTTTTTATTCTATTTTTTTATTATCTCATATTGAACATAAGTCAGCAGAAGATGTTTGAGCATATAGGATGTTTGTAGCATAACGCTCTTGATTCAATAATTCTTCTAATACAGTGATTTTCAATGGGTATCCATGAGAAGATCTTAAGTATGCAGCGAAAATTTTTAAAGATCATTAATTAAATTATTTTCAAAAGAAGTTCAAAGCACAGTAAATATATTCTTTTTTTAACTCTTTGTTTTGATCAACAAAGTTTAACTATAGGTTCAAACGTGCCATGAGATTTTAAAAAAAAAAGGTTGAAAAACACTGTTCTCATATGTTAAAAATAAGAAGGGAAAAAGTAGTTAATTTTGTCCTTTTTAAAAATTCTTATATTAAAATAACTTTAATTTTAAAAAGTATAGCCATTTAGACTTGGAGGTCTGTTTTTTTAATTTTAAAAATTATAGTCATGGGGTCCTAAAATTTCTGTTTCAAGAAATGATTCTGCACTTAAGGAAGAATTTGCTTGTGGTTAGATTATTTTGATTATGCCAGTCTGGAATTGGCAACTGTTTGCCATCTGTGGTACCTGTTGAATTCTGGCTCTATCATGCCAACAAGAATAGACCAGTAGTTCTTATCTCTGCCCCTTAGTTTCCCCATTGGAACAAACTACTCCTCAATCAGCCCCACAGGGCCCTTAGCTCCTTGCTGCTCAATGCCTGGCCCCCAGGACAACAGCATCCAGGGCACTGTGGGAAGGTTGTTAGAAATGCAAGATCTCAGGCCCACCCCAGGCCTGCAGAACCAGTATCAGCATTTGGCCAAGATTGCTGTGTGATTCGTATATAGGCATCCACGTTGGGGGGCGCCAATTTATAGCACTGAGTCTCAATTTCAGCTTCCCATGGCAATCATCTGGGAGCAGGATTCCCCAGCTGTCTTATTCTGGGGTTGTTTAAGGGTCCCAGGTGATTCTAATGTGAAACCAAGGAGGAAACCCACTGGTCTTGATTAACTTCCTCTTTTTATAGACAAGACCAGTGAGACCCAGTGCGTTAGGACTTGCTCCAGGTTCTAAACCGAGTTTGTAAGCAGAACTAGAAAATGGAAGCCCCTCCATCTGGTTTGGGCAGGTCTCCACCATATTGGAGGCCACTTCTTACAAAAATTTAGGCTCCAGGACTTCTGTTCCCATATTTGGGACCTGGCATGATCCTCTGACCGAGGCATGTCTTACTTTCTGGATACCCTTGAATGCCTCTCCCATAGTCTGTTACCTGTGCCCTGGGCCCACCCTCACAAGCCCTGAAATCATCCTGTTCAGCGTCCTTGTAGGCGCCCTTCCTAGCACCCGGGTGGACTCGGGCCTGCACACCACCACCTCCCGCGGCAGCACTTCAGTCCGCCTGATGCAAACTGGAAAGCCTTCGCCTAAGCCCCTGAATTCTGACGCCCCAGTTTCTGGCTCCACTCCACGTGCTGTATCTTCCTCTCCTTCTTGACCCGGATCTGTCTTGACCACGCTCCTCCGCATAGTACTGAGGGTCTCAATGAGCAGTCAGGAATCGCCCGTAAAAGCCCCCTGGCCACCCGTGGGTGCTGCCGCCATCTCCCCGATGGGCACTTCAGAAAGTGGGGCTGTGACTGAAAAGCCCGGTCTCCCGTACGGGGACGCCTGCCCCGGCGGCTGGGTCCGAGGCGCTGCTGCACTCAGGGCCGGGGCGCAGCCACCCACCTGCCCCCCGTTTCCCTCAGCCCCTCCTCCCCTCCCGGGAACCATCTGCGGTTTTTCTTGTCAGTACCATGGTGTGAGTAGCCCCCACTGTGTTTCTGTTCGTTTAGGTAGACTGTTAGGTCCAGGACGGGCACAAAAAAAAGTAAGACATACCATTTTAGGTACCAATTTGGAATACAGCCTGGTTCATTTTCACCTTGTTGTTTTTACTAATAAAATATTTGCACCTGACCCTTCAATACTCTAATTATATCCTTGTTTTGCTTCTCTCTGACTTACCATTACTGCCCCCTGTCTGTCGGAAATCTTGGCCCTATTACCAAAGGCTCATGGTAATACTCTTTGGTAGCCCATAATTTAAAGGAAAGAAAAAGTTATAAAACTGTCCTGTTTTAAATGCAATGCCATGGCCTTGAAACACCATAAAACTTGCCATCTAATAAATTGGGTATAAATTAGCCAAAGCTTTGACTTACATGCAGTTGGCAATCAAAACCAGTTGAAATGCCTTAAGCAACATACCTGTTCGGGGTCATGAAAAGACAATAACTGCTACAATGTTGAAAGGAAACTGAATTTTACAAACTGATCAACTGAGATTTTAAACAGAAAAAGGGTCAGCCTATGGTAGCATTTATTGAGAAACAGTGTTTCCCAGGAAGATAATTTCTACAAAAGAAAGTCATTTAACATGTATTAGTTTTACCATGTAATAAACATATGGAAAGATTGTACTAAAATTAGATATCCTACCCAAGATTTTTGAATCCATAAAAAATTAATTAATCAGCCTTCAATTATTTACCAACTACATAACAAATAAATGATCTTGTCTGTGTCATTAGCTTGTTTCAAAAAAGCAAATGGTACAGCAAAATAGATATAGAAACATCTTCTGCCAAATTATCTTCAGGATTCTACTAGTCCAACATTTGTAAAATTAGAATCCAAGAAAATAATTTAATATTATTAAGTAAATGCAGAGATTGGGGTTTTGTTGGTTGATTGGTTGGTTTTTAGTTTTACCAAGTTCTCCCAGCAGTAGGTTAAGAAATGAGTATGCTCTACCCCATTGGCCCAGAAGGTCCTTGCGTCCAGCTCCTCCCCTCGAGCCAGCTCCTCCCCTCCTCCTGGCATAGTCCCAATACAATTCTGAGAGACACCCTCTCTCCTCCATTCATCTGGAGAGCTACGTCTTCTGAAGGTCCCCCAGGACTCCAAGTTGGCATGAGGCTCTCATTATAATGTAATAGTTGAGTGGTTTTGAGATGTCACTTCTCAAGGCTCTGTTTTTTCCTTTTCAGATCCTCCTCTATTTTTCTGTCTAAAATTCTCTCTCAACTTAGCACATAGCCCGAGGTGCCCTCCTTGGCCCCTACAACCTTCTAGCCTGGCAGTTCAAGCCTCTTGCAGTCATACCTGTTTCTTCACTGCTCCACCCACATCTTATGTGTTTTTTTTTTTAATTTTAATTTTAAAAATTAGCTAGCAACCACTCAGATGAAGGAAGGCAAAGTTGAAGGTAGATTTATTATAATACTTTTTCAAGGAGAAGAATTACTTGTCTCTTCACTCAGGAAAATTAAAGTAAATGTAGCAAGAAAATTATTTTTAAGCTATACTTATTATTTAACAGTAATGAATAAGAAATTAGTCTAACAAATAAGAGTAGTTAAATAAGTTGTGATACATTCATACAGTAGACTAAAACTCTTAAAAATCATGCTTTTGAAGATTAATGGCAAAGGAAAGTTGCACAACAAAAATTAATAGTTACATAACTATATACAATATGATCTGACTCTATGTAAAATAAAATGCATAGGAAATGTTAATAGAGGCTATTTCTGGGTTATGAGATTGTAGATAATTTTTAGTTTTTCTTTACATATGTAGTTTCTGTGTTTTTAAATTTTTTACAATGAACATATATTACTCTGAACATATATTACTCTTGCAATCAGAAAAATATATACATAAAATAAGCTGTTGATTCTATGCCTAATTTTATTTAATAAGTCCCATTTTTAAAAGAATATCACCAAAAACTTATCTTTCATGAAAAAAATCATACCATCTCTGAAGATGATATATTGCACAGTACAGTATTTTATGAGACACTATGACCCTGTGTCACTGAGGTTAGTTATGCCTATTATGACATTGGTTTATCTTGCCTGATATACCATTGACTTATTTACAAAACTCCAGTGTAATAGAGACACTTCCCAGTTTGAAAATCAGCAAGACTTATTTAAGGGGCATGAAAGGATAAGACCTAATTAGCCCTTTCTAAAAATCAGTAGCATGTTTCAGTTATATAAAAGTTCAAAGCAAAACTAGTTCAAAGCAACTTCCACACAAATAGCTGCAAAAACATAAAATGGACCTCAGAGATTACAAAAACAAATCTTCCAGTGTTATCCAGACCAGATTGCTTTTGAATCCATTAAGAGTTTTAAAAACTACCAATTCAAAGAAATTACAGCACGTCTGAAGTGCTGTCACTTTCATTGAATGAGTTATTATTTCATCCCAATTCTCTCAAGAAAGGTCATTTCATTCATTTCAAGGTCTACTCAAAAATAAAGGGGTATATAATCAAATTAATCATAATATTGCTCATAATAAGCTTTTTCTTCTTTTCCTCCACCTAGAGCCATTGTAGCAGTCTGCATTTCACAATTGCTTTATGCTTCCTGAAGAGTCCAACACCTCAGGATTCATGTTTATTTTTCTGCAGACACTTAACAATAGTCTCCTACGAACAAGGCCTTCAACAAGGCACCAATGAGACAAAGCCTCAAGGTCCCAGGGTTTAGAGAGTGCCTCAAAAACCATATAAAGTATAAATTTCCATAATTTTCCAACTATGTCATTCACCAGATATATGTATGTAAATGAATATTAGCAGTATTTGACAGAAACACTGCTTTAGAAAGGAGCATTCCGGCCTCGGGCACTTTGTCATTTCTTCTATATTCTGCCATCTTCTTTTTCATGAAAAACTTGATTCAACAGAGGTGTTGTCATTAGGCAGTGACATTACAGTTGAAAGGTGGTTACTTGGGACTTAACTTTTTATTTCAGCTCTTGCAATTACTACTTCAATAAAAACATCAAGTTTAGGAATGCTAAACACAGTATGTGTTATAGAAATTATGGTACCTGTCAGTTTTTTAATCACCCAGATAGAGAACAAATTCAGGCACTATTCACATCATTCGATATTTTACCATCCCTATGCCCATTTCAAAACTTCTATCATTCCAACTTCAGTGGCTCACACCTGTAATCCCAACACTTAGTGAGGTGGAGGTGGAAGGACATCTCAAGGCTAAGTGTTTGAGATCAGTGTGGACAACATTAAAGAGATTCATTTCTATAAAGAATTAAAAAATTAACTAGACATGATGGCACATACCTATAGTCTCAGCTATTTGAGAGGCTGAGAAAAGACAATCACTTAAGCCCAAGTGTTCAGGGCTATAATGAGCTATGATCAGTGCCACTACATTTTAGTGACAGAACAAGATTCATTGCTTAAAGAAAAAAAAAACAAACTCTGTCATAAGCCACAAAAAAGCTTTCTAGAAGTTAGATGTATGTTCACAAAACTGAACAGTGCAAATGATTAACAGCTAATGTGTGTGCATAACTATTTCAAAACAAATAGGAAAATGTTCAGAATTATTTGTAACTTCTTCTGCCTTTCTTTGAGTAGTAAAAAATAAGGGAAAGAGAAACAATAAAAGCAAAAAATATAAAGGCTATGAAAGTCAGTAAAGACTTTCGAGTGTGAAAAAAGCTGCATTCAGTACACACGGTGAGTTCTTCCGGACAGAATCTTCCCAGAGTTTCCAGGCCTGGGAAACCATTGTTGTCAATAATTTTCCTGTAAAGTTTCATGGATGGTTTGGGCTCAAACTGATTTGCAGCGTAACGATAGAGGCCAAACTTCGGAGCTGTGCGATCATTAAACGAATAAGCAAAGTATCCGCAAAGATTGATACCATCCAATACGTAGGCTGGAAAAACAAAGGACAGGAGAGCAGTTATTAAAATATCTTGCACACAACACATGGCTTTTACATAACCTTTGTGCATCTGGGAAGTTTTCATTACCATTTAATAAAACTTCAGACTCAATTAGATCTAATCATAAAAGGCTTCTTTTTTCACGAAGACAAGTAGGCAAATTGCAAGACAAATACTGAGCTACATTTAACAGCTGGTTTCACATAATTAAACCATGTACTTGGGTTAAATCTTTATGCATGTGAAGCAGTTAATTCTTCCACCTGAGATGGAGGAGCTAGGAGTCTATGCTTTTACAGCTACAGAGCTGGTGCTAGAGACTTCCTGTCTTTGACTTCTAGTTAAACTTCTTTATCCCCAGGAAAAATACTAGGTATCTCTTGAACTGTTTCAGCAAGGCACAGAATGGGTAGCACTAGGTTCTGAGGGTGACAGCCTGTGCTTATGCGGGAGAGTGTCTGTTTCGGGGGCTCCTTACCTTTAAGTGCTTCATTTACATAATTCTGTATGTAGTACATCCTTAACTCGTCCTGCTCCACGTGGGGATTGTCATCGATTCCGTTGGATATGATATACATGGGAAGGTCTCCGTATTTCAGCCTCAGCCAGTTCAGCACTCTGCGTAACCCCCAGGGCACCACCGCCACCTGGCCGGGAGAGTTGAGCCACGTGATGTCGGTCATTTCTTGCACTTCGAGGTAATCATTATATTTTACTGGATCTTCTTTTTCCCAGTCTACAAGGATAGTGGTGTAATGGCTGAAAGCCAAAAAGTCAAAAGTTCCCTGAATTAGCTTTTTCTCGTCTTCCGTGAAATAAGGTAGAAGAAAATTGTTTCTCTGGTTCAGCCAGTCCCTCATCACCCGTGGGTAGTCTCCAGAGCCGAAAATAGGCTCGGCCAGCCAGCCGATGTCAAATTCCAAAACCCTCTCGGCCACTTCTTTGTCCTTTGGGGAGAAAGGGCAGGCTGGTTCTATCCAATCGGCCTGCAAGGCTATGGAGATCTCACCTTTCTGAAGGTGCCTGAACTTCTCGTCATAGGCGCGCCACGCCAAGGCGTGGGCCTTGAGCAGGTTATGCCCCGCGCCGTAGGTCATGTTCCGCGTGTACGGCTCATTCATGGTGATCCACAGCCGGACGTGGTGGCCCAGCTCTTTGAAACACAGCCTGGCATATTCGACGAAAGCCAGGGCAGTGTGCGGGTTCTCCCAGCCCCCCTGCCTGGCCAGGGGCCGCGGCAGACCCTGGTGCGGGGCCGCGGGCTGCCACAGCGCCACCACCGGGGTGATGTTGGCGCGCACCAGCTCGCCCGCCACGCAGCGGTAGTAGTGCAGGACCGTGCGGTTCACCTGCGACTGGTTGCCCAGAGGGAGCAGGAGGGCCCAGTCCAGCGAGAAGTGAAAATGCGTAACGTGCATTTCCCGGAGTAAGGCGATCTGGGGCCGGATGGCAGCGAAGTCCACACAGTAGAATTTCCTCTTCTTGGTCACGGCCCCGTCCACTTTAATAAGCTTCTTACTGTGGTGTACATCCCACAGGTACACATTCGGGTCGGTAAACTGAGACAGAGTGGTGTCCACCTGCGGAGGGAGCATAAACATTAGCTCTGCCCAGGCAGATCTGAAGTGAGTCAAAACTAGCAAACAAGATGAGCAAAAATAGTAACCTTTCTAGCTGAGAATTTAAACCATTTTTCATGAATTGTAAGTTCTTTAGGAAGAAAACATTCTACTTTCATGTGTGCTCATTGTTTTACTCATTCTAACTCTTCAATTGTTACTTTGTTTTTTAAAAGTCTGGATTTGTTTAGTTACTTCACAAAATAAGCACTAGTGATTCTTGCACATGGAAAGTCTATATTACCCAAGCAGAGGTTTTGTTTGTTTGGGGTTTAGGGTTTGTTTTTTTGTGGGGTTCTTGTTTGTGTGTGTGTTTCTTTTTGAGACAGTCTCATTTTGACACCCTAGAGACCAGGTCTCACTCTACCTTAGGCTGGTCTCCAACTCCTGAGCTTAGATGATCCACCAGACTCTGCCTCTCAGAGTGCTAGGATTACAGTACTCAGCCACCACGACCAGCCAAGCACAGTATTTTTGGAAGTTTTTGTTTTTAGAGACAGAGTCTCACTCTGTCACCCTCAGTAGAGTGCTATAGCATCACAGCTCACAGCAACCTCCAACTCCTGGGCTTAGGCAATTCTCTTGCCTCAGCCTCCCAAGTAGCTGGGACTACAGGTGTTATTTGCTTTTTTTTTTTTTTTTTTTTTTTGCAGTTTTTGGCCGGGGCTGGATTTGAACCTGCCACCTCCAGCATATGGAGCCAGCGCCCTACTCCTTTGAGCCATAGGTGCCACCCAAGTTTTTTTTTTTAATATAAGAAATCACAAATGGTTTGAGACTTTCAAATTAATGAAGAAAAAAAAGAAAGAAAACAAGACAAAAGAAAAATCTTAGAATCTGAGTTAGAGTCAGAAAATAAAACAATATTTATAAATTATATTGTACTTCTTAAAATCTTCTAAGTTGAGTTTCACTCCAGGTAGAAGAGGTGCCAAATAAACAAAACTCTTGCCTTTTTTGGCTTTAGAATCAATGACAGAATTTAACAAATGCGATCTGACTGATGGTAGAAAGTCTGATAAAGAATGTGGAAAAAAACCAATATTGTCGTCTACACGTAGTGGGATTTTTTAACATACTTTTTTATTGTCTAACTTATTTTTCTGTAACAATGATGATAATCGTTCTCTATATATGACATAAAGTCCTTCAAATTGAAAATAGGTATTCAGGAAAAGTAGGCAAATTATAAAATTCTCTCTCCATGTGTGTACAGTGGAGAGGACTCAAACTAAAAAGTGCACCTGGAAAATCTACAAGCCAAGCCAGTTTTCTCCTCTGAAATAATCCCATTATAACCGGTTCTTTGGTCTGATGCTATACATCAAACTGGGGTGAGACGCTACAGCAGAGGTTGTGTTGCATTTCCCCGGCCTGTTGCAAATGCACTGTTATTTCTCTGGAGAGGTAAGTGCTGTGTTTATAAAAGAAAGTAAAAAAAAAAAAAAAGAAAGAAAGAAACAGCGTGTCAGAGGGAAATTGCTTTTTCTGGAGAATTGTCCCTTGTAGAACACCCACGCATGCATTTCCCCTAATGCTGTGGGAATGCTGTCAGAAATATTTTTCCACTGTGATGCACCCACAAATCATGTTTCCTCAGCTTCACAAGAGAAAATATTTGCATGTTCTTTTGAAGTAAAAGTGTTCAGAGCTTGAAGAAATTTTTTCAGATGATTTTTATAGAGCTCAGAGCTGATGAAATTCCTAACTTTTCTACCATAATTGTTCCAAAACAACAGCTTTTATTCAATCCATCTGAAAACAAACATACAAGACTAGCATATAGTTTCTGCAGGAAGAAAAAAATCTGATTCTTAAAAATCCAAGACATTGAGAAATGAGTGTTTAGGAAACATTAAAATCTAACCTCCATTAATTTACTAAAAAATGAAATAATAAAGTGGGACCTTTAAGAAGGAAGGGGCATAAAGCATATATTTACTATATTATGGAAGAAACTTTCTCCTAACAGGGACCAGTGTTAAAGAATCTCTGGACCCTCACTCTGGAGCATGTGAATATTTATTTTAACTATTAGCATTAGTGGTTATAGGAAAACAAATCTATCAGCTGGGAGATTAGGTCCAAGGAAAGCGACCATCCATGTGAAGGTCCTAAGGCAGGTGGTGTGCTTAATGGAATATTCTTTTTAAAGTTGTTCAGGTGAAATGCGTACCTCAAATACTGAGTTTGAAGTACCAGCCGAGAGGGAAAAGATGAATTTGGATGGCCTACAAACAACTTCTTAGGGCTTGTCTTAAAGTACTGCTTGCAAAGGAAAACCCTGGGAACTGACATAACAGAATTTACCTTACTAGGCCTACCAGGAAGTGAGCTTGGGAAGGGCACTGCCAATGTAACCAGAAGGAGGAACAGCGATCTGGGCCTTTCCTCCACCAGAGAGCTTCGGGGAAGTTCCCCCTCTGCGCTTAGAGGGACTCAATTTTGTGTTGGTTGGAGAAGAGACTGAGGCGCTCTGCCAGGTGGCGGGTGGGGACCATGAGCTGATGAGATAAAAAGATAGAGTGGCCTGAGAGAGGTGGTCCTGGGCTGCCGAGTGGCTGACTCCCTAATTTCTTCTAGGGAGTAGGAAAAGGAACTCTCTCCCCAAATCTCCCTTGCTATTCGCTGCTATTCACTGCCATACTGGTAACTTCTGAGGAAACTTCTTTCCCCTTAGGGAAATAGGATGTAGTCTTGACACTTCGTACTGCGTAGCAGTTCCCAAAGCCGGCACACAGCCCTGGCATGGGAACACAGCAGGAGAAAACGGGCGCCCCCACACCCCCACTCTCGCCCGGGTTCCTCCCCGCCCCGCCGTCGCAGAGATCCTGGCCAGGCCCCTCCACACTCAGCCCCAGATAAAGGCAGAGGAAGGAAAAGTTGCAGATGTTGCTTCCTCCGTCTTTGTGCGGCTCCTCCTCTCCCTCCCCTGAACCCCACTGTGGCTCCCACTTGGAGAAGAGAAATTAGGAAAAGGAGATTCCAGATTGCAGCGGGGGTGCGGAGAAGGAGCCAGATGGAGCGGGCAGGAACCCGCAGGAGCAGGAAGGAGCTAGGGGGCCTTTCTCCTGCGCTCACTCTTGTTAATATGGGGTCTTCAGTCTTTGCAAGGCAAGGGGGAATTTAGGTCCAAGGCTGCCTCTAAAATAAACTGGATGGTCTGAAAAAGACAAGAATGATCCAATCCACAAGGAAAGTGTTAAGGGAAGTGTTGGTTCATTTCCTTATAAATAGAATGTTATCATTTGATATGTAGAGGAAAACAGCAACTGTTTCAAATAGAAGGCCTTTCCTCAGCCCCTCAATGTCATGAGTTATAGAAACAATGAATTGGCTCCAAGAACCCACCGTGGGACAGCCCAATGCTCATCTGTGGACACGAACTTGGTCTCTGCCCTGACTGCTGTTCTCACATTCAGACCATTCAGCAACTTCCCCGCCCCCCCCCCAGCTCCTTTACTTACCATCCTGCCCCAGCTGCCCCTTCTCATAAATTGCGTGCCCATCATTCTCTCTCTATAGACTCTTTGCTCCTATGAAAGCAGGGGTCCCCCTACTCATCACATTGTGCCTTTACCCCTTAACTGAGCCACCCCAGCCACTTACATAGGATTTTTTGTACACGCTAAAGCTAAACCAACAAGTGTTTACTGAAGTATTCAGTCAAACTCTGGAAAACAAGTCCCTTTAAAATTAGGGAAATGAAAAAGCATTGGGAGCTCACTACACAGTAGACAATAAATATTGGTTGATCAGACTGAAAAACTGAGTCCATGCCTGATGCTGTAACCTCTGTACCATTTCTTTGACTACTGCTAAAAAGAACATTCCATCCAGGGAATCTTTAGAGCTAAGGTTTCCTTATTTTTTTTTATTTTGAGACAGAGTCTCAAGCTGTCACCCTGGGTACAGTGCCATGTTGTCACAACTCACAGCAACCTCAAACTCTTGGGCTTAAGCAATTCTCTTGCCTGAGCCTCCAAAGTAGCTGGAACTACAGGTGCCCGCCACAACACCAGGCTATTTTTTTGTGGCAGTTGTCTTTTTTTTAGCAGGCCCCTGCCAGGTTCAAACCCACCAGCCTTGGTGTATGTGACCAGCACCCTACCCACTGAGCTACAAGCCCCATGTAAAGTTTTCTTTTTTGAGTTTTATTTCATTTTATTGCGGTTTTTGGCCGGGGCTGGGTTGGAACCCACCACCTCCCGCATATGGGGCCAGCGCGCTACTCCTTTGAGCCACAGGTGCCGCCCTCTGCAAGTTTTTTTATGGGTTCTGCAGTTATGTCTCCGGAGGGCTCAGTCCAATGTTCCTGCCTCATTCCTAGCAGCCCCACTGATATCTCAGATATTTTGGAGTTCTGAGTTGTATCTTATTTGTGAAAAAACTCAACTTCTTTTAAAAGGATAGAAAAATCATAATACTAAATCTGAGTATTTCATCTCATTTAACTGTCTTATCTCTTATTAGATCTTAAATATTCATAGTTTTTTAATATGTTTGCCTTTGGATCTAACTTCAAGTGCAAGATGAAGATCGGAAGATTTTTGGAGAGAAAGGTGCAGCATTCCATCTCAAAGGACGGGCAAAGTGCCATGACATCCAGCCTAATAAGAAAGCACTACTTACTAGTGCTAGGGCTTGGGGAGACTGCTGATTGGTTTTGTCAGCTGACTTACTTGAATGTAGTTGTCAACAACTCCCCAAGCAAAGTCACAGGGAAACGTCCCTTCTAGGGGTTGGTTTTCAGGTAAAGGAGGGAAGCCGTTTTTCTCTATCAGCTTTTGGTAGAACAAGGCTGACGACTTTGGCAGCAACTTCTTATCCTGGCTTAGGAAGTCGACATAGAAGAGTCCACGCCTGATGCTGTAACCTCTGTGCCACTCGAAACCATCCATGAGGGACCAGGCCGTGTACCCGATGACATCGACCCCATCCAGCCTGATGGCTGCAAAGGCGAGAGAGGACAAGAGCAACGTGACCCTTCGCTGGGCACTCACGTCACCATGCAAGCGCACCTGAGGGTTTTACTACTTACAGAAGAAAAATTACATATAATGCTCCTTATTTGGTAAACCTGCGATTTCTCTTATTTGACAAAAGGCTTTAGTCAAATTTAGAGAACTCTCCAAATAAATATCCTCACAAACAAATGAGCTTATCTCCAGCCTGTTTTTGTTTGGATTTCTGAGCCCAGGACAGTTCTTTATTTCTAACCTGTGCTTCACAGGGCCAGGGAGGCGTCTCGCTCTCCAAGGTAGGCACCCAGCACTGTGCATAACACAATAAAGAAAGGCTTTAGAAGCACGAGCTAGTTACTATTTTGTTTCAAAAATATGGCTATCCCTTTTTTCTTTAAAGGGTGTTTTATTCAGCCCAAAACAATAAGAATTCAAATAAGTTTATAGAAAGCTAAATATCAGGGAATTTATTTTTTGCTCAATTTAATCTGAAAATCTAGATTAGTTGTTCAAAAAATTTAATAATTGCAAATGTTAGAACCCTGTTTCTCATTTACAAATGAGTTTTCAAAATTAATTTGAGTTCCCTAAGGTCCTAAATAAGAAGGATGTCACGTGAATGCATTCCTGCTGTTGCCAAAATGGATTTCTACCTGTTGACTAAAAGCTACAAATTCCCACAGTTTATGATAAGTAATCTTAAAGATTGTTTGTCCAGTGGATTTTAGCAGGAAATGAGAATTCCCCCCACCCCTCAAATCATACCTTTTAAGGCTTCCATTATGAACTTTTTGAGGTAATACATATACTTGGCATCATCTTTCTTGGTGGTCCCCGAAACAAACCAGCCATTTTCCACAATAAATATCTGAGGGTGGTTATATTCAAGGTCAATCCAGGAAAGCAGTTGCCTCAGGCTGGGAGATTCTATTTGGCGGAACTTCATGTGAGGGTCCAACAGCTGAAAACTCAAGGTTGGTCCAAAGGACAGAGCAAAAAAGTCTGCTGTTCCCTTGATGAATTTTTTCTCAGATTCAGTAAAATTAGGCAGAACAGATGAAAGGTTATTCTTCATGCTCTCAGGATAGTCCCCATCCACAAATATGGGTTTGGCAAACCAGCCAAGTACGAAGTCAAGAGATTTTTGGCATTCTTTGATGCTTTGGTCAGTCATTCTTCGAGGACTGATCCAGTGGGAGCTTAGAGCAATGGACACCCGGCCTCCCTGAGTTGGACGGAAAGAAGTATTGTAGAGATGCCAGATTTTGGCATGAGCCTGGAAAGAGAAAAACCACAGTAAATTTATCTCTGATTAGAAAGAGGAATGTAATACACATTTTAATCCCCAGCTCTAGTTATATCTGTTTCTCATCAAGCCTAACACAATGACTAACCCCACAATGTAAAAATCAGCTGGAACTAATAAATTATTTCAAAAGTAGGTCACCACACAGTGGGCAGCTACCATGACTAGAGTTATTGCCATTGTTTTTAGCAAGTCAGTGGAAAAATGTCCATGTCTTGGGTTGAGTGTGGAATTATCCATATTTTGAAAAGTTAATGAAATAAGAATTTATTATAGTGTCTTACTATTTAACCGACTTTGGATTATGTACTTTTTAATTTATGGGTTTCGTGAAAAGAACCAATTCCCCATTTGTGATCACACCAGGAATTTCTAAGCAGGATTATGTTTTTTATCCTAAGAGACTGGGAGTTTTCAAACTGACTCAAGTTGTTGGAGTCTATTTCATATTTTATAGTCATCGTTCATGACTAAAATTCTAGCACATGTCCTCACTATCTTCGTTCTTCCCTAAGAAGAACCAGCACAATAAATGAAAAAACCAATTCCACTCTCCAACCTTGGCCTCTGCTCTGGAACTCTGGGACAGTACTCGTTTCCCACAGACCCAGGGTACAAGGTATAAGCCAAGAGCAAAAACAGCTAAGTATTGCTGTGAGGAGCTCAGATGCCCATAGTTAGCATCAGCCAGAGTTTCCTACACCGACGAAAAGGACTTTGTGTCCATCAGACCACCTTTATACCCCCATAAATTCTTACTGACTTCTGATATCTTATTTTCATTTGTTTCCTTGTTATTTACAAAGAATAGTGAGTATTATAGGTTTTCTCCCCTCCCCTACTTGAATTGAGTTTCTCTTTACCTGTGAATGCCTTGATTTACTCTCCCTATTTTTCTACAAACACAAGCGCTGTTTATTAGCCTTTTCTTCCTTCAATGTATCCCCTTTGAAAACTCCGTTCTGATTCTCCATTTAATTCTGTATAGTGTCTAAAATGATCATGCCAATTTTCATTCCACTCCCTAGGCCTGAAGAAATTCTTTTGTTCAGTGAGCCAAATAGCCTCTTCGTATAGCCTAAGTATTCCTCTCGTGGTTCATTTCAGAACAGGCGTCCAAGAACAGCCTCATCAACATTCTTATGAGTTCAGCCAAACATTTCAGTGGAATAAGATAGTTTACGCCTAACTTCTCTTTTTAGTTTCTTAGCGAATATCTATTATGTTTCATTTCACTGAATGCACTTTTTCATGACCTGAAACAGCTATCTGTATGCTAAGAAGAAAATGGAGACTAAAATGGTGATCAAAAGAAAAGCAGCACTCACTTCTGTGATCCGGGAAACCAGGGATTTTATGATGCCCCTTAATGTTGCCAGCTTTGAGATGTCCCCCCCACTTCTCTACCTTCCTCACCACCACCCCCATCTCTCCCTTCCCAGGTGATGGGAAATCTCATGATGCTGTTGAACAGTTTAATAGAAAATCAAGGCAGCAGCCCAGGCTGGTACTCAAGGTACTCCTTGAGCTCTAGAACCAGATGGCTATGCCAATCTGGCCCAGCTTGAGGCCTCTGGACAGTGGTGTCCTAAATCTAACAGGCACTCCTCTGTAGAACAATTGCTGGGTAGGGATAGCAATGCGTCAGGCTGGAGTGGGAACAAATCGGGTGGCTGGTGTCAGACAATAGAACTGTTTATAATCGTGGAACACTCTTCCATCCTCAAGGACCCTGACGTGGCTCAGAGGAAGGTCAGCAAGGAAAAGACAACTGACCTGGGCCAAAGGAAAGAGCAGATGTCAGATAAAGTTCCTGCTGCACCATTTTTAGTCAGGTGCCTTTGGACACATTATTTCACCTGGACAGGTACGCCTGACTTTCCTGTGCCTCTCACAGGGATGCTTTGAGGATTACATGAGAAAATTTATGTAAAACTCCAGAAATGACAACAGTAGTGCCTCATGAATGTTCATCGCTTCCCTCCCTAAAGGATGAGAAACTAAAAAACACTGTAGGGAAAGGTAACACCACCTGCCAAGGAATTCAACTCCCAGCAGTGATGTGGTGCAGTGATCAAACCTGGGGTCTGGAGTAGAAGAGACTTAGGCTAGATCTGCAGCTCCTCTGTCTATGACCAGCGTGAGCCTGTTACCTACCTGTACAGACGAGAATACATTTATTCTCCATAGGGACTTTGTGAGGATTAAGTGATGTAATACAGGTGAAGGAGTCTAGTAAGCGTTTATTTTAGAGACGCTTTGGAAAGCAGCTTAGATATCATCTGGCTTCACTACTCACCCCACTGCAAACCCTTCTTGGATCTGTTAGTGACTGCTCTCTGCAGTGGCCCAACGAGGTGCTGTCCTCCGTGCCTGGCACGTTCTCTGAATCGGCCCAACCCACCGGACCTGCCACACTAAGCTGTGCATCTTTCCTTTGGGCACCAAGACCCTTAGACATAATTCTCTCACATCAGTTACTTCACATGATGAGGCACATCCCCCTCTCAGACTGAGCTCCCTGAGGAGTTCCTTCAGCCCCTTCCCAGCACACAGAGGCCCCCGCTATCTGTGAACCTGAATTCAGCTCAGCTTCATCGCCTCCTCGGGAGGCAGCTCATTCCATTTGCAGATAGGAGATTTGAGAAATACCATGGGAAAGGTCACCATGTAGGATGCCACAACAACTAATGCTGGTTAATAATTAAGAGGGAGATGATTATGTAATGTCTAGCACTGACTTCTTATTCCAGGTTATTCCAGGTATGTGTGTTTTGTAAGCTTGTTGTCTTAAGATGAGATTTAATAAAGCTGTTGACAGGGACTCAGAGAAATAACTGTGTGGGCAAGAATGTTCATCTAAATGCTATTTCTAATAGCCAAACATTGAAAACAACTAAAATGTCTAAGACTCAAATACTTTTACTATCATATATTCATGTTTTAAAACATTATGGTTTAATGAAAGAAATACTACTCTTTCAACATTACAAATAAGGCAAAAGGATACCTATTAACATGTAAAAACATTTCTAAAATGTTAACCAAAAAAACAGGTTATAAAACAAGAAGCAGGATTTAATAAAATTTTTATCTGGAAGAATGTATAACTTGTTAAAAGAAGTTTTATTGCAGGATTGTAGGTTGTATAATTCTCTTCATTTTACCTGTTCACATATTTTTTCATTTATTACCATAAACACAAATTGCTCTAGAGAAAACAATCAAAATTCACAAAAGGAAAATGGTTCAAAGCAGTTGGATGGTGTGCCCTGCTTGGTGATTCTTAGAAGTCCCTGCCTACATGTTCTCTAACTTGACCCACAATCTCTGCCTCAAATTCAAGTTGCAGGCACATTGCACCCTGCTTAATGTTCTGAGCGTCCCTGGAAGAAGTAGCTCTCTAAAGTGGGTTGTACCGACTTCCAGTTCCATTACTCTCATTTCCACTTCCAAACTCAGTTTTGAGAGTGGCACCTCCATGAAGCCTTCCCTAACATCCTTCCTCTTCCCCGACTTAGTCAAAAGTGTCCTCCGGATTTATACAGTTGACCTCTATCAAAAGCTGTAACCAGATTTTATTGCATTTATTTAAGCATAAAGATTGTGGGTGCCTCAAAGGCATTGATTGGGTCTTAGTCTCTCTATCCTCAGATTCTAGCAAGGCATCTGAGCCAGAGGACATATTCAATAAACAGATATGGAGGAACGCCGGCTGGCAGTAAGTACTGTCTCATTGTATTTGATTTCTCACATCTACCACTGGACAGAAGTGATGAGAGTAGGGGGGGAAACCTGATCAAAGAATCTGAGACAAAAGCAAACATTTTCCTGGACCAAAGCAGGAAAACTCACAAGATACCCTGGCTCTGTTTACTTTCATGATCATGAAAGACATATGCGCTCTCATAAAAATAATAAATTAGAATGAATTTGACATCTTATCCCTCTGAGAATAGTATGTGCTAATGATCCACTTTGGGGTATAAGTCACCCCGGTATACGATGCAGTTTCTGTGTGGCTTTACTGTAAGCTCCTCATCATTTGCCTGTTTGTATCTTTCATGGAGCCCAGCACAAAGCTTCACACAAGCAAGGTGCTTTAAAATGGTGAGAGAAAGGAAGTGAATCTTGCGTCCCCTCCAGGTCCTATCATGGGTCGTGTTCCAGACATGGGTGAGAAAAATGAAGTCCAAGCTGTACACAGCAGTTCTGCTGAGCTAAAAAGCAGAAATCAAAGGAAGACAAAGACTGCTGAAGCAAGTTAACATCCTGAGAGCAGAAAGCTGCAGAGAGGAAGGGCCCAGAAGTCTGCATGGAGATGTCCCAGAGTCCTTGGTTGTGCATGCATAGGACAAGATTCTATGAAGCTTAGCAATGAGAAGCTGCCGCAGGTCTGGAAGCTGAATGCCCAGGGTTGTAGGGGCTGGGAAACATTGCAATCCAAAGTAGGCAGAAAACAGGAATGTGGCTGAGCACTTCAGGCAATCAGCTGAAACACAGAAAAGTCATTACTTGAAGAGTAAGGACAAAACTGGAATGGACCAACTCTAACAAGGACTAAATCCAAACCTGCCAGGATGGAGAAAATCCTCTGGTAATTTAACTTCTTGGCTGAACTAAATGCAACATCTTTTACAGGAAGACAACATTGGCCAGACTCCCTAAAATGTATTGTTCATAGCATATAGAGTATAATTTAAAAAAAACACCAGAAGTGTGAAAAGTCAGGAAAATGAAACTTTTTATTATGGAAAAAGTATTCAGAATCAACAGAAATTTCCCAGACTTTAGAATCATCAGAGGACTTTAAAATAGTTGCTACATATTCAAGGATTTCAAAGAAAAGATAGATATAATGAACAAATGAGGAATAAACACAGAGAAACAGAAACTTAAAAAGAACCATAAAAACAGAACTGAAATGTAAAACAAATGAAATTAAAAATTTTTGAATGAGGGCAGTGCCTGTGGCTCAAGGAATAGGGCGCCAGCCCCATATACCAAGGGTGGTGGGTTCAAGCCGGCCTCCGGCCAAAGCTGTAAAAAAAAAATTTTTTTTTGAATGACATTAACAATATGAATTCTAAGTAAACTATAAGATAAGAATAAATGATGTAATCTCTAAACCCCCCCAAAAATGTTTATCTAAAAGGCCAATAGAATAGGAAAACTGCATTACTAAAAGTTTTTATCCAAAAGGATGTAAAAAGAAAGAAAAAACAAATGTGACAAATAGAAAACAAATAGGAAAATGGTAAACATAAACCTCATCATATCAATAAATACTCAAATAAATATGGACTACATGCTCCAAGTATCATACAAGACAGATACTATCCAAAGCCTGTGTTAAATAAGCAAGAGCTATTTCAACTTAGTCTTGATCAACTTAATCAAGTCAACTTTTACCTTAAAAAAAAGTAAAAAGAAGAATGAAATGAACTCACAGACAGAGAATAAAGGAACTAATAAAGACTAGAGGCAGTGCCCATAGCTTTGTGGTTACGGTGCTGGCCACATACACCCAGGCTGGTGGATTCAAACCTGGCCTGGGCCAGCTAACCAACAATTACAACTCCAACAACAAAAAAAATGGCCAGTGTTGTGGAGAGCGCCTGTAGTGGCAGCTACTTGGGAGGCAGAGGCAAGAGAATTGCTTAAGCCCAAGAGTTTGAGGTTGCTGTGAGCTGTGACGCCATAGCACTCCATTGAGGGCAACATAGTGAGACCCTGTCT
>NW_003852562.1:3413457-3445282 GCF_000181295.1 Otolemur garnettii
AAAAAAAAAAAAAAAAAACAAGACTAGATGTAAACAAAATAGAAAAATTACAGAATCAACAAATTCAAAATTTGCTCCTTTGAAAAGATTAACAAAACCTTTAGCTAGACTGACTAAGAAAAAAAAAAGAGAAGACTCTTTAATAAAATCAGAAATGAAAATGGGAACATTACTACTGACCTTTTCAGTATACCTATTTCCGTTATAAAGGGATTATACGTAAGGGAACACTAGGAACAATTGGATGCCAACAAATTAGATAACAGATGAACTGGACAAATTCCTGGCAGCACACACATAACCAAAAATGGCTAAAAGGGAAACAGATAACCTGAACAGATGTGTAACAAGAGATTGAATCAGTAATCAGAAACCTCCCAACTAAGAAAAGCCCAGAACCAGCAGTTTTAAAGGCGAACTGTACCAAACATTTAAAGAAGAATTAACACCAGTTCTCCTGAGGCTCTTAAAAAATTAGGAGAGAAAATAACACTTCCTAACTATTCTGTGAGGCCAGTATTGTCCTGGTAGACAAAAAAAAAGCTAGACAAAGCTTTTACAAGAATAAAATCGCTACAGACCAATATCCCTTATTAACATAGATGCAAAAAAACCCAACAGAATACCTAACCATTGGCATAATAAAAGGATTACATAGCATGATCAAATACTATTTATTCCAAGAATGCAAGGGTAAGTCTACATATAAAAATCAATGTAATATATCACACAAAGAGGATAAAACCCATATGATCCTCTCAGTTAATGAAGAAAAGGCATTTGACAAAATCCAAAAGCCTTTCATGATAAAAACACTCAGAAAACTAGGAATAGAAGAGAATGACCTTAACACGATAAAACGCATTTGTAAAAAACGCACAGCTAACATCATACTCAACGGTGAATGACTGGAAATTCTCACCTAATACCGGGATCAAGAGGGATGCTGGATTTCATTGCACATTCTATGATGTACTGGAAGTTCTAGCCAGAGCAATTAGACAAGAAAAGAAACAAAAATCAAACAAAAAATCTATCACAGATAACAAAAACATCACTGGCAAAATTCCAGGATAGAAGATTAACACTCAAAAAAAAATCAGTTGTATTTCTAAACAATAGCAATGGACAGTCCAAAAAGCAAATCAAGAACACAATTTCATTTATAATAGATTCAAAAAGAACAAAATACATAGCAATAAATTTAACCATTCTTACAAATTCTATTTCATTGTTCTGGAGGTCCTAGCCAGTGCAGGGGGGCAAGTTAAAGAAACAAGTTAAAGAAAAGGCATATTGTTTGGAAAGTAAAACAAAACAAAAAAAGCCTCTGTAGTTCATATAAAATGTGATCGTCTATGTAGACACCATAAGGGATAAAAAAAAAAACCCTTGTAGAACTAATAAGAGAATTTAGCTATTTAGCAAAATATGATATTGATATAAAAATAAATATGATCCCATTTAACAATTGCACCAAAACCATAAAGTAATCGGGAATAATTTAACAAAAGTTGTGCATGACTGGTACAAATATTTCTATGAAAATACTGTCAACAGAAATTAAAAAAAGAGCTAAAAAAAAGGGAAAGATCCCCTTTTTATGGATTGGAAGACTCAGTATTGAGTATTGTCATCAATTCTCCCCAAATTGATCTATTAACTCCACATCATTCCATCCAAAATCCCAACAAACTTGTTGTAGAAATTGACAAGTTGATTCTAAAATATATATGATAAATCAAAGGGCATAGAACAGTTACAAAAATGAGAGAGAGGAAGAATAACATTGACACATTCACACTACCTGATTTCAAGACTTAACTTAAAACTATTAATATAATTATCAGCATAGTATGATATTGGTATAAGGATAGACAAATAGATCAAAGGAGTAGAACAGAAAATCCTAAAATAAACTGTGACCAAATGATTTCCATCTAATGCACCAAGACAATTACACGACAAAAGGAAAGGCTTTCAACAAATGATCCTGTGACAACCGGAAAAATGCACCAAAAATATAGACCCTCAACCTTACAGCTCACACAAAAATTGGTGATGGATTATACATATAATATATACACATACAGTAGAGTCTTTGGGTAGGTTGATCACCCAAGAGACTATAATAAACCGGTCAACATACAGAGGTGGGCAACATGAGGAACTAGGCCTACTGTACAGATATGTACGTGTGGTGCATGTCTGATCTATGAAAATTAGGTCAACCTAAGGAGGTGGTCAATGTAGGGTGGTGGTCTACTGTATGTAAAACATTTGCTCCTTTTATGTATACATGTTGCACAGTATATATATGTATATAAATATACACACATAATATATTTAAACATTTCCCCCTCAGTATGTGACTTGTGATTTTATTAACTTTTGATGAGCAGGTTTTGATTTTAATAAAGTCCAATTTATCAATTTTTTCTTTTATGATTAGCATATATAATGAAAGAATTATATGTAAAAATAAATTCATAATTCTACCAGCCAATAGTACAAAAGGAATGACCCCCCTCCTACCATGAACAAAAGATCTGAATAGACACTTCACAAGAGAATCTTCCTCAATGCCGGCTAAGCACATAGAGAGATATTGAACCTCAGCATTGTTAGGGAAATACAGATTAAATCCACACTAAGCAATCACCCCTACTAAGATCCTACAATGAACAAGACGGCCAACAGATCCTGGCAAGGACAGAAAGGAACGGAAAGTTTCATACATTGCTGGTGGGAATATAAATAGTAGCACCACTTTGGAAAACTATTTGGCAGTTTCTTACAAGATTAAACATAGATCTTCTCTATAATATAGCAATTATATACGTAGGTATTTATCCAAGAGAAATTACAAAATAAGCCCACAAAAAGACAATATCAAGATGAAACTTACAAAACAGATTCATTTGGAGATGCTCATAGTCGCTTTTTTCACATTAGCAAAAAGCTAAAACAACACAAATCCATCAACAGGAGAATGTCTAAACAGCGTGATCCGTTTATACAATGGAATACTACTTGGCGTTATGAAGAATAAACTGCTCTACACAATAATATAAATTAATCTCAAAAATATTATGCAGAGCAGAAGAACCCAGACACATGGTATACATTCACATAGTTGGCTGATTCCATTTGTGTAAAGCCCCCAAATCATCTTTGGTGATAGAATCACAGCAGTAGTTGCCTATGGAGATTGAGAATTGATTTGAAGAAGTCACATGGAAACTTTTCAGGATAATGGAAATATTCCATATAGTGATTGGATATTTTTTACACAGATGAATGCAGTTGTCCAAAACTCATCAAATTGCACTTAAAAGTATATGCAGCAATTTTAAAGATCTATAGATTAATAACCAGTGACTGAATATCTTAGTCATAGGCAAAGCTATGGAATTATCCACAATTTATGTGGCAAGACAGCACTGATTTTCTCTGAAACTATGATAGTACTGATAGTACCTGTCACGTTAAAAATTCAGTTACCACCTACACACCGATACAAATGGCAAAACATAACTATAGTCCAGAAAGTAGAAGGGAAGAGGAGAGAGGGGGGAGGGGAGAGGGGATATGGGAGAAGCAAGGGAATTTGGGGAGACTTCATGTAATGTGCATGATGCAATGGTACATTTTAAAACTATTAAGAAAAGAGTATAATTGTGATGGATGTGTTACTTGGTTCGATGTAAATATTGTATGTAGAAGCAGTACCCTGAACCCCATAAATGCATCAATGTACAAAGTTATGATTTAATAAAAAATAATTAATTAAAATAATTCACAGTTATTTGGCTTTGAATTACAGGGATTAATATTCATTCACTCATTCAACAAAATATTGCACTGGACTGTTTCCTAGGAGATTCAAAATAGCCTTTTGTCATGGAGCCCACATTCTAGGGAGGAAGAGCAAAAACAAATGAAAATAAAGCAGAAAGAAGATAGAAGGCAACAGTGGTTACATTAGAAGATGACACTTCAGACAGGAAAGGCTCCTCGGAGGAGAAGCATCTACAACAGAAAAAGGGAAGGATTCGGCACAGACCAGGGCAGGGTGCAGGAAAGGCATTCTGGACCCAGGTGGGCAGGTGGCTAAAAGCATGGACTCAGTCAGACTATTCTAATTCTGTACTCTTATTAGCTGTGGGATCTTGGACAAATTAACCTCTATGCCTCTGTTTCCTCATCTATAAAATAGGGATAATAATAGCACCGATGACCACAAACTTATGATGATAAAATAAGACGGTATCTGGTAAGCGCTTAGAATTGTGATGGCATACAGTTAGTGCCAGATGGGTGTTTGTTGTTCCAGTGTCATAGCAATGTAATTTGATTTATGATTTTCAAAGACCAATGGCTGCTATGAGGAGGGCGGGGTCTAAGAGGGCAAGAGTGGAGCAAGGAGACCAGCTAGGCAGCTCCCACAATGGTCCAGGCAAAAGACAACCAAAGGAGAGAGTGAGAAGTGGGCAGAGTGAGGCTTCCCTCGAAGGCAGACTCACTGGAACTTGCTGAGATATTGGATGCTACATGTGGCCTATGATGGGGCAGGGGAATCAAAGACAACAGGGCAAAAAAGGAGTTGAGGAAGGGAAAGGATCAAATTCTGTTTAGGACATGGGCGTGCTGTGAAGATGTCTGATAGACAGCTGCGTGTGGGACTCCAGTTAGAGAAGACATGGACGGTACTACAGCCACACCAATCTATTTCAGAGGTGATACTGAGTGAGTTGCTTTTTTTAATCTATCATTCCTTAGATTTTTAAAAAATTGAAATGGAATCATTCTTAAAGGATTAATGTAATCCTACAAATAACCTTAATTAAATGGACTGAGACCAAGGGTGGAAGAGCTGAAATGCAGCCCATAAACAGAAAATAATTGGAACAGCTCATTTGTATCTACTCCCTACGCAACACGAGCCCTCCAGATGTTTCTTTAGTTCTGAATTAAATGTGCATGCTTTTGAAAGGTCAAAGGATTGAAAAACTTTCAGAGAGAATCAGAGATTTGCTTTTTGGTTTATTTTTTATTTTTATTTTTGGCATCCCTTTACCTCAACTATAAGAATAATATCACAATCACAAGTCTGAGGAATTTCTTAAAAGTCACTCCTCCGGGCGGCACCTGTGGCTCAGTGAATAGGCACTGGCCCCATATACTGAGGGTGGCAGGTTCCAATCCAGCTCCAGCCCGGCCAAACAACAACAACAACAACAAAATAGCTGGGTGTTGTGGTTGGTGCCTGTAGTCCCAGCTACTTTGGAGGCTGAGGCAAGAGAATCACCTAAGCCCAAGAGCTGGAGGTTGCTGTGAGCTGTGACAACACGGCACTCTACCAAGGGTGACAAAGTGAGACTCTGTCTCAAAAGAAAAAAGTCACTCTACCTACTCCAATGCTTGCATTTGTAGACAAAAATTATTCCCCTTATTTTTATCAACACAGTTCTATAGATTACAAACAGCAGTTCCCTGAGACAGAATTTTAGATAGCTTCCCACAAAACAGCCATCTAATGGAACACATAAATAATTTGGCAAAATAGTCATCTATAAATATTTCCCATGAAAGTAGCCAGTAAACTCTGTGTGCAATTCCTTAAAGGTTGCTCAGAGCTTCACACCTGCTTCCTTGACAGCCAGTTAGATGAAGATACGTGACTAGTAGCAGCTGGACTCACTTGCCTTTCCTTCTTAGCAAAACAAGTGAGTAGAAATTCTAGCTTCAAGCACCAGGCCTTGCAGCCTCCCACAAAGTAACAGGAAGAGCCTGTAGCTTCATACAATGTATAGCACATCACTTCCCAGCTCAGCTTTCCACTATAGCCAGGTCAACCTTGTTACCTCCGCCCCAGAGCCATACGTACTTTGGGTGACAAGCCACCAAGGTTGAGCTAACATTCCACTCTTCCTCAGTTACCTATGTCCCTCTCTGCCTTCTGCTCTGGACTTGCCTATTCCAATAACCAGTCCCTACTTAACTCCACTGACTTAGTACTATTTCCTCCACTTACTCTCTGAAAAGTTCTCACTCCTTCCCAATTCAGTTCAATTCTCATCTCCCCATGAAGTCTTGTTTGGATTCCCAAGGCATTTAGGCCTTCCTCTCCCAGTGCACCCTGCCCACATGCAGTTGAAGGGGACACCATCCTTCTTCACCAAGACTGTGTCATACACCAACAACAGAGTCGAGTGGAAACAACCTGAGCATTCAACATGGGATTATTCATTCATCTATTCTTTCCCTCAGGTATCTATTGAGCAGTCACTGTATGCCACTCATTATTCTTAGATTAGCTGAAACAACCTAAAGAGACAATAATAGGAATTAGTTTAAAAAGCATGAGAATAAAAGAGTAAATGGAACAAATTGTTAGTGACAAATGATCGTCATTACCTTTAATAAATTATACTTAGATACAGATAGATTATGAACAGTATTACCTAATTCATGAAATCACAATGTATATAAAACAACTCACAGGACAGGCTTTTAAAGGGTTATGCCAGGGGGATAACAGTTACTATTTCTATCAAGTGGTCTGTGGACATTTTTTATGTTCTTCTTCTCTGATTGTCTGACTCTTATGTCACGAACAGGCACTGTTTTCTAATAAGGACATGTTATTTTAGATGTTACTTTAGTTCATTATTATCATTTAATTATTTTACTAAATAAGGGAAATAAATATAAAAATCCCTGATTTAAGCTTTATATGAGATATACATGCAAGAAAAACATGTGTACCCCTTTAATATTTTGCAACTTAAAAAAGGCAAAGCTGGAATTTTCAAGTTTGGAGGATTTTCTGCAGCAGAGTATTGACTATATTACATTGTTCTAAGCTGATGTGTTTTCATTGTTTTCACAGGATGGATGGTATCAATTATTCCAACTAATTCAATCACTCATCACTCACTATTATTTTTCGTTTTCAAATCTCCTCCTTTCAGTTGTTCTGAAATCTCACAAACATGAAAGAACAACAGTTTCTTACATTTTAACCTTAAAATTTCTAAAAAAAAAAAAAATTATTAAAAATGCTTAAAAGATTCCTAGAATACCACGATTACTAATACTGGAAAGTCTAGTAACTGAGATTTATTTTTAACCAAATGGTCTGGTGGACTAAATTATTCTCCACTGAAATGTCTTTGACCAAGTTACATTTCATAAAATCATCTGCAACGCTTTTTTTCTTTTCTTTTTTTGAGACAGAGTCTCAAGCTATCCCCCTTGGTAGAGTGCCATGGCGTCACAGCTCACAGCAACCTTAAACTCTTGGGCATAAGCGATTCTCTCCCCTCAGCCTCCCATCATCTGCAACACTCTTTAAAAAAAACTATAAGATCTAAACAATTAACCCAAACTTTTAGGCTCTTTTTTCTAGCCTGTGCCACCTCTGGGACACATAGGTTGTACACAAAGAGCCTTTAAAATAGTCCTGGTAGAGGAATTTTGATGGTGCTTAGGGAGAGTATATAAGCATGAGAATTATGATTAAGGGCATGAATGTAGGAACTTACCCAATTTCAGGGTGAAAATAATGATACCTGCCTAATTAGCGTACAGGATTAATAGTTTTATAGCTTTCAGAAACTAAGTTTACACTAGAGATTATGAGACCAAAATATGAACAATTTTGAATGCAAAGTTATCTAAATTTGATAGGCCAGGTCACAAAAGATGTGCATAAAGTTCTGAGGCAGTGATGACCAAACCATTTGCTCAAAATCATCCATTGCAGAATTGGTTCAAATGTGAACAGCTGGATGCTGAAGGGTGGTATGATACTGCCAAAATGTAGATACAATTAAGATACTGGAAAAAAGGTGATGACTATTGGAAAGTTAAAAAAAAAAAAAAGAAAAGAAAAGAAAATCCAAGAGGTGTTTGAAAGTGCAGAAAAAAACAAGTGTGGTGCATTAGTTACACATCACTCACATGCGTGAAAAGTATTACTTGTGGGTTGGAGTGGGCTCCACTCAGCATTTCTTCTGCTCTGGTTTCATCTGGCTGATCTAGGATGGGGTTGGCTCAGGCAAATGGGACAGCTTGGCTCTGCTCTACACGTCTCATCCTCCAGTGGACTAGACCAGGCGTCTTCTCATGGCAATTGCAGAGAAGCAAGAGACTAAGCAGAAATTCACAAGCACTCTGCCAGCATTATGATCGCCAACACCCTGTTGACTAAAGCAAGCCCATGGCTTAGCCCGGAGTCCAAGGTGGGGCTGAATGCACCCAGAGGACACTGAAGTCTGCATCACAGTGTAACTGACTCTAGATCTAGGCAATAAACAGGAAAGTGTGGAAGATGACACCTCATGTACAGTATAGAGCTTGACCAAAAAATAAGTCAGTCTGGAAAGATGAAGATATTTGTCACTGTCTGGCTGGAGCTACGGGTTCAAAAATCTTTGTTGATTTTTAAAGATGACTAATTTGATGGATGTCCCAGTTCCCATGCCAAGACATTTAGTCATTTATTCAACAAATATTATTCAACACCTACTATGTACCATATATATAAGGGCTAAGAATACAGAAATGAACAAAATCCTGGACTTAGATGTATGCTTTACTCACTGCACACTAACATAGAGAGGAAGAGGCCCCCAAAGTTCCTCAAGACACACCCAAAAAGAAAACATGTAATCCCTATATTGAGACTTTCCCACCCAGCCCTAAACATCAGTATGTTCCATATCATAGCACTTGGATTGCAAACTCCTATTAAGATGTTCAGGATGCATGGCTCAGCACCCATAGCTCAGTGAGTAGAGTGCTGGCCACATACACCGAGTCTGGCAGGTCCAAGCCCAACTTGGGCCTGCTAAACAACAATGACAACTGCAACCAAAAATAGCCAGGCATTGTGGTGGGCACCTATAGTCCCAGCTACTTGGGAGGCTGAGGCAAGAGAATTGTTTACGCCGAGAGTTTGAGGTTGCTGTGAGCTGTGACACGATGACACTCTACTGAGGGTGGCATAGTAATACTCTGCCTAAAAAGAAAAAAAAAATGACAAGATATTCAGGGTGAATCTTATTGCTGCATAAGATTGCTAAAACCCTTTATTATTCAATCATAAAGAACTAAATTTGACATTAGATCTCTAGAAATCACAAAAAATTATGACATATGCTACTTTTGAGAAATGGACAATAAAACCAATAATAGGTTTCTTTTGTTTTACTGTGTTAAAGTACATATAACATATATAACATAAGATTTAACCTTGTAACCTTTTTTTTTGGAGGGGGACAGAGTCTCAAGCTGTCACCCTGAATAGAGTGCCATGCTGTCAAAGCTCACAGCAACCTCAAACTCTTAGGCTCGAACAATTCTCTTGCCTCAGCCTCCCAAGTAGCTGGGACTATGGGCACCCACCACAATGCCTAGCTATTTTTTGGTTGTAGTTGTCATTGTTGTTTGGCAGGTCCAGGCTGGATTTGAACCCTCCAGCTCCTGTGTACGTGGCTGGTGCCGTAGCCACTGATCTACAGGCACCAAGCCAACCTTGTAACCTAGCGGTATAATTCCGTAAGTGTTCCACTAGGCATTTACTATGAACTATCATACCTTTAGAGACACTGAGCATGAATAAGGTACACTATCTGTCCTCAAGACAACTTTCACTATTATCCCCTGGTTTGGCAGGAAATCTGTAAAAGTAAAACAATGCTGGTTTCTCTTCTTCCACTTTAAGTTGAATGACCCAAGCCAGGCCATTGAAATATCTTCCCTGAGACATTTTTGCTGGAACAGAGGGAAGTAGCTCTCCTATATCTGGAAAGCAAGGGAATGTGGAGTTGTGGGAAAAGAGCTTCTGCAGCGAGTGGAGGGCCGAGCTGACGCACACAGAAGTGCCTGGGTGTGCGGTGTGTGTGGTGAGGAGAAGGACAGTCCTCTTCGATGGTAATGGTTGCTTGCAAGGCAGGTATTCATATGATTCCTAAAGCCTAAAGTCCCTGAAGCTCTGCCTCAATTCTGTATCTTTCTCATAAAGTCTCTTTTCTTCCTTAAGTTAGCTTTAGTTGGGACTAGTCAAATACAAATATAGGGTTTTTAAATACATGTATACTCTGGGAGACAAGTTCAAGACCAACCTGAGCAAGAACAAGACCCCCATCTCTACTAAAAATAGAAAAGGAAAACTAACTAGGCATTGTGGCCAGTGCTTGTAGTCCCAGCTACTCGGGAGGCTGAGACAAGAGGGTCTCTTGAGCCCAAGAGACTGAGGTTGCTGTGAGCTATGATGACACCATGGCACTCTACCAAGAGTGACAGAGTAAGACTCTGTCTTAAAAATAAACAGACAGGTAGATGGATAGATAGATACACATATGGCCAAATTCGAGATTCTATAAGGACTCAGTCAGAGGCGTGCTCTGTCAACTAGGCAAGACAAAGACCGAGGTAGATGTTTTAAAATCAAGTTGTAATTTTATTGCTTTGTTATTTGAGATCATTTTGTCTAGATTTTTCCAAGGTAGGTTATAATGAAAAGTTTATTTATTTATTTATTTATTTATTTTTTGCAATTTTTTTTTTTGGCCGGGACCAGGTTTGAACCCACCACCTCCGGTATATGGGGCTGGCGCCCTACTCCTTTCAGCCACAGGCACTGCCCTATTTGTTTATTTTTAAGTAAAAACCTCCTTCAGATGAAATAAAAATGATTTCATAACTCACACTGGATAAATACATCCATAAATCAGAGATTGGGATGCCATTATCTGCACAGAATTAATCAACACCAGCTAAATCATTCCATTTAATACTAACTCACACTACTACAAAAATCCTCCCAAATTATTGATCCTAGCTGTTAACAAAGTACCCAACTTGTGACCAGAGTCCATCTACCCCATTACCCACAGCATTATCATTGGAGACACAGAGCGTCCCAATTCCTGGGTTTTGTATCTTTGTTTTTCTAATACCAACAAAATGAAAGGGAACAGGAAGGGAGGCATAGGGCTAGAGGAGAAAAGGAGGCAAGAAGATGAAGAAGGCAGATCAGTAATGTATTCACAGGGTCAGCAAAAGTGTCCCCGGTTCCTCAGTCCAACAGGATCTTTCCATAAACATCTATTACTGTAATCGCCAAAGTAATGCTATAACACCCTCATGAAACAGCCACTCTCCAGTTTCAGCAAAACGGAGACAAGGGCTTTGCTTCCGTGAGTCACCTGTACTTTCTAGACCTTCTTCCTCTGCCTCCTCACCTAATTTTCCTGCCTTGAATTATCAACAGGAGATGCCAACAGACTCTCCTCGAGACTTTTATAGCTCTTTGCTTTTGAAATAACTCAACTCCCCTTGCAGAAGAAAACACTTTCCACCCAAGGAAAAGTGACAATTACCTGTGTGAGGATTTCTACATCGTCAGACAGGATAAGATTACAGGAAAATGAAACATGATCTATGGAGCAGCAGACAGTAGAAAGTAACCTGCCTGGTCTTCCCTCCTCTTTCCCATTTCCCTTTTTGTGGTAGTGGGTACAACCTGTCTTTTTTTTTTTTTAGAGACAGAGTCTCACTTTATCACCCTCTGTAGAGTGCTGTGGCATCACAGCTCACAGCAACCTCCAATTCCTAGGCTTAGGTGATTCTCTTGCCTCAACCTCCCAAGTAGCTGGGACTACAGGCACCCGCCACAATGACTGGCTATTTTTTGTTGCAGTTTGGCCAGAGCCAGGATGGAATCTGCCACCTTCGGTATATGGGGCTGGCACCCTACCCACTGAGCAAGGCACTGCCCACGACCTAGTCTTAAATCAAAGTTTTTGACATTACAGGTTCCATTTGTGAACTCTCAGCAATTTTGAAAATTACAATAGAAGAGAGCAGGAAATAGCAGACTGCACCACATACAATAAGGGTAGATTTTGTTCCATGAAAATTTTATTCCAGTTGTGTGTGTGTCAACATGGAAAATGTCTTTCTTACTGTGGCTCAGGGTCAAAAACATTTGAACGTCACTGATGTAAGTCCCAGAATATCTTCATTCCAGAAGTATTTATTGAGCATGTACAATGTGCCTGGTGCAACTCTAACACTTTGGGATAGATACTATGGTGAACGGATCAAAGACAAACCCCGGCCTTCATGGAGCTTCCTTCTTAGGAGGAGGAGCGGCAATTAACAACAAATACAATAAATGTAAATTCTAAAGAATCTTAGAAGGCAATGAGCACTACAAAAACACACAGAGAGTCATGAAGGAGCTGGGGTGCCGAGGAGAGGAGGGGAAATTCTTTTTCTTTTCTAGTGACGCTCACGAGAGTCTTTATTTTCATCAAGTATGTTGTGGTTTTAATCTTTTTATTGATATCTCTGCAGAACAAAATCCATATGTGTTCCTATTAAGCAAGAATCATTCCCATTGCTATCAGTTTTCTACAATTTAACAACCACCCTTACAGAATTTAAAATACCCTAATCCATGGTAAATAGCGAATCCAACAAAGGCCCAGGCCCTTCTTCAGCCCCAGAGAATCAGAATCAGAGAATGAGATTAACCAGGCAGCCCTGCCCCCAGGCCGCAGCTCAGAAGGACACCGGTAATCCTGCCTCATTTCCAAGTCTAGGAAAATGTTTTCTTACAGTCTCCCTTTGTGATCATAAATAATCTTCAAAGATTATTTTTTATCACCAAAAAAACCTGGTCTCCTTGGGCTTTGGCCAGATTCATTTATAAATGTTTGTCAACGGGTGTTAATTAACGCTGTGTAAGCCTCTTAGCCCTTCGCTGTGGAGCGACTATTAAATCCAAAGAAATAGCTTCTGTCCGGGGATTTCATAAGGAATCTCAGATTGAATTTTTCAATAGCCACTCTTATGCTAGAGGGTTTGCAGGGTTTTGTTGTTGTTGTTACCTTTTTTTAATGGCTCTTATTGGTTTTTTGATTCAGAAGCTAAAAAACCACGCCCAAGAAATTCATCATTACAGGGTTTCATTCACAGTACCTATAAATCTGATGGCTTCCTGTCTCCTGGAGTCCCCACCCGCACCCCCAGGAGTCATCTTCCCTCTGCTTCTAAAGCTGGGAGAAGCAGATTTCAATGGAGTGGTCAGGTGTGCCTCATTTAAGAAAATACGTTCTGAACAGAGACTGAAAGGAAGTGACTGGTTTGTGCCTCTGGGGCTAAGGGAGGGTGGAAAGAACCTTCCAGGCAGAAAAACAGAGTCAGAAAACTAGGCCCCAAGGCACACAGCCAAGACCTTCAGGGTGGCTGGTGGTGATGAGGGTGAGTGAGGGCAGGGGCCAGAGAGGAGGCCACATTTGTCAAACACCTGTGAGGGTGTTTCCACAACAGTGAGCTGCAGCAGTAACAGCTGCTTGATCCTCTGTGACGAAAGGGAAATTTTAAAACTGCAGGGCTTAAACATAAAAGGACAAGGGGGGAAAAAAGCTTTTTAATCAAATTGTAAATGGCATGGTGTTTCGCTCCCCTCGTCTCCTTTCTTCCTCACAGAGCAGCAGTAAACACAGGAAACAGCCATACTCAGTTTATCCTGTAACTGCTCACAAGACCTCTTATGGTTTCTTTCATTTTATTCAGAAATAAGAATTGAGAAGGAAGAGAAAAAAGAGCTGAATTGGAGCACACTTTTTTCAGGACTGCTATTCGAGTTATCATATAATGACTATTTTGTGAAGCCAACATTTACTCGATGGGCGAGTTATCATGCAGGAGTTGTGAGGGGTCAAAGGACAGTCACAAAAATAATTCTAGTACCAGATTAAAAGTGAAAGGGCCAGAAGATGGATTTTTTTTTTAATTCAATAGTGATTCAGAGGACAGAAAGATTCCTTCTTGCTGAGAGAAATCAGGGAAGTCTTCCTGTAGGAGGTAATTTCAGAACCATGTATTAGAGATGTGTAGGTCCTGGGGAGCTGGAAAGAGCCTCCCAGGCAGATCACTGGGACCTGGGAAACCAGAGGTTCTGTGGCAACATGTATTTCCAAAGACAGCCAGGCGGCTCCCTCCCCTTCCCCAGGACCCTTTGTAGCGTGACTCACACTAAACCTCCACCCCTTGAATCTGGGGGGCTCATCACTGCTTTGGCAGTATTGAACCCACATGCTATCAAGGGTAAGTCAAAAACATCCATACCACTTTCTCCTCGTTCTCTTCGGATGCTTGCGGTGAGGGAAACTGGCTCTACACATGGAGTCCGGCTGACCCGAGGAGGTCAGTGAGGTCAACAGGCAGCAGCGGCCAGTCATGCGTGGGAGCCCGCCTGGGTGCTGAGTCTGGAGGGACTCAGAGCCATAGTAACTGGAACAGGCATAACTGGGCAGCGTTGAGTTGGTTTTGTAATGGTTAACTTCTCAGCCAAAATGAAAGTTCAAGGTGTTGGTGGCCAGTCAGGACTTACACCAGTGTCTGTTTCAGATGCTGATGTGGACATGAAAGCCTAAACATTCACTAGACACCACCACGTCAACTCTGGGCCGGGTCGGAGGCAGCATGAGGTAAACAGGTGTATGCTGGGAATAGGGGCTTAGCAAACCTGCATTTTGATCCTAGATCTGGCCCTTGGTAGCCAGAGGAAAGTCAGCTAAACTTTCTCTGAGCCTCTCAACCAATTTCCCTGTTTCAAAAATACATAAAAGCGGCCAGGGGTGGTGGCTCACTCTTGTAATCCCAGCACTCTGGGAGGTTGAGGCAGGTGGATTGCTTGAGTTCTCAGGAGTTTGAGAGCAGCCTGAGCAAGAGTGACACCCCGTCTCTACTAAAAACAGAAAAACTAGCTAGGTGCTATGGCTGATGCCTGTAGTCCCAGGCTGAGGGAGGAGGATGGCTTGAACCCTAGGAGTTTGAGGTTGCTGTGAGTTATGATGCCTTGGCACTCTAACTTAGGAGAGGGAGACTCTGTCTCAAAAAAAAAAAGTGTATAAAAGAAATTCTGGAACCATAAAGCATTATCCAATGGTCTGGGCTTTTAAAAATTGCTTTAAATGAATTTAAAGATTCATAGAGTTTAAAACCAAATAGCACCAAAGGCCTATCATGAAAACAGTAAGCACCTTCCCCCTTTCTCAAACTCCCTCCTGGTCCCCACAGATAACCACGTGTAACGTTTAGCTCTTTATTCTAGTAATTACCATCATATTTCCAAATAGTATGTTTACTCTGAAATGTAATAATTCATCGGGATAATGAGGATTTAGCTCTTTTACATCCCCCAATTTTCTTCCCTTGTTCTCCCAAATGTCAAATCATTATTAGTATTTACATCAAGGTTCTAGTATACACATTATTCATTGCAGAGCCAAATAGAGCACTGTGACATTTCCTTTTTCTGGATGGCTTTCGCTTTCCTTGAATCGTCACCTCATTATCAAACTTGTGTACTATCCCACGTGTGCTTTGTCAGTGTTTTTGTGACTCTCCCTACACTGGCTGCCAAGTGTCTTGCTGACTCTACTTTTTCACTCTCTCTTCTCTGTTAGGACCGTCCATCTTCCCGGTCCAGAATGGACTAGATGCTGTCTATAGCTGCTCTCATCCCAGCGTTTTTCTTTATTTCTTATGGATTGAAACCATATGTTTTCTGTATCCCATTCCTTTATTTACTGCAATTTTGCCAGTGTGTGCCTTCCTTTAACTTCTTAGGAAACATTACCCCAAAGGTGGGCTTTCAGAATCCCTAAATACCTATGCATTCGTTGTGCTGGGAACTCAGTTGCTCTTTAAAGCTAAAAGCTAATGCTTCTCTGGCTCTGCGCCTGTGGCTCAAGCGGCTAAGGCGCCAGCCACATACACCTAAGGTGGGGGGTTCGAATCCCCAGCCCGGGCCGCCAAACAACAATGATGGCTGCAACAAAAAAAATGGCCAGGCGTTGTGGTGGGCGCCTGTAGTCCCAGCTACTTGGGAGGCTGAGGCAGGAGACTCGCTTGAGCCCAGGAGTTGGAGGTTGCTGTGAGCTCTGATGCCACAGCACTCTACCCAGGGGGAAAGCTTTGAGGCTTTGTCTCAAAAAAAAAGCTAATGCTTCTCAGCTCAGAACAATTATACTATACATATTTTTAAATAATTTCCTGGCCTCCATTTTCTTTCTTTCGGGAACTCCTATTAGTCTGATGCTGGATCTTTGTAAAGCGCCTTTAAGTCTTTTCCCCTTTCTTTAATATTTTGTTTCTTTTTTGTTTGTTTTGTTTTGTGCTACTTTTAAGGCAAGTTGACTTTAATTCTCAACCTTTTGACTAAACATCTTTTTTTTTTTTTAGACAGAGCCTTGTTATGTCACCCTCTGTAGAGTGCTATGGCGTCACAGCTCCCAGCAACCTCAAACTCTTGGGCTTAAGCAATTCTCTTGCCTTAGCCTCCCAAGTAGCTGGGACTACAGGTGCACACCACAACACCAGCTATTTTTTGGTTGCAGTTGTCATTGTTGTTTATCAGGCCCAGGCTGGTCTCAAATCTGCCAGCCTCGGTGTATGTGGCTGGTGCCCTACCCACTGAGCTACAGGCGCCGAGCCTTGAATAAACATCGCATTTCGACAATTATGTTACTGAGTCAAGAATTTTTTTCATGCTGTCTGATTCTTTCTTTTTTAGTTTGTGTGTGCGTGTTGCATTTCCTGCATAATCTGTCTTCCTTGGTTTGCTTTTGTTTATTTATTCTATTCTGTCTCATGTTGAGAGCTTTCCCCAAATGTCTTTTGATGCTTGGCAGTCCATTCATATTTAAGAGAAAAGTCCCTAAAAACCGATCCAAAATGATGGGCATAGGGGCACCTTATGGAGAACAAGTTCTAACGCTGTGTTGTCAGAAAGCCAATAATTTCATCAGGGGACCCACAACTGATGTTGGGGTGGGGGATCCTTACTTTGGAGCCATTCAGGGTCTTTGGAGAAGAAAAAAATCTTCCCTTTTCCTACCAGGGAGATAGATGCTATCTGCTGACAGAGTGAAGGGGCCACCAGGAGGTGACAGGAATCCTGCAGCCACCCATCAGTGGCACCCTGTGCTCAGATCTGTGCCTTACCCCTGCCCTTTGCTGTGCCCAGTACCCTAGAGTTCTACTTCCCTCTCTTTAATCTCTCTAGAAAACAAGCGAGTTGATGGCCTGGGAGTGGCAAGAGTGTGAGCATCCTGTGTGATTAAGTGGACTGCGTAACGACTCAACAAAGTTCTACTTACCTTATTCAGTAAAATAAAATAAATATAAATTAATACCTAGTTTATATTTAATATTGTAGGGCCTATACCTAGCACTTTCCAGTGCATACATTATGCTCAAAATCCACATTCTCCAGTATATGTAACCATTAAATTGGGGGAAATTAAGTTGTTTGGGAGCACCACTCCGGTGGGAGGTGAAACCCAGGCAGGACACTCCACACCACAGCCCCCATCTAGAACCTCGTACAGATGATACTGGACAAGGGACACTGGGGGGTTTGGAGTCATGGTTCTGTCAGGGCTTCTAGAAGAGCCAGAGGTGGCAGGTCAGAGGTTATAAATGCAAAGAGAAGATTTGTTTGGCTTTGGTCATGCATAAGTCCTTTTTTTTTTTTTTTTTTAGCTAATCTTTAAAAATCAGGAATTTTCACACAAAATCCTTAATTTCTAGCTTCTTTTAAAAATTGAAAGAATCTGGCAGGATCACATCTCATTCTTCCTAACAAAGATCTGCTGAAGAAATTTATTTGGGACCCATGTCAACAAAGCCCACAGCCATTTCTGTCTCTGCAACACTTCACTCAATAAAACGAGCTGTTTGCTCCTGTCAGCTCACACTTTGCAGCAGGTCTCCCTGCAGATTATGAAAGTAACAGCAATAGACCTGTTACTCTGAGCTTCCTCAGTAGAACTGTATCTACATGAAAGAAAATCCAGGATTACAAACTATACACAATATATTAGTTGTAAAATAGAGGCCAGGCATGGAGATTCATGCCTGTAGTCCCAGAACTTTGGAAGGCTCAGGTGGGAGGATCACTTGTGGCCAGGAGTTTGAGACCAGCCTGGGCAACATAGCAAGACCCCATGTCAGTGCAGGCACTCATAACATAGGATTGATTGATTGGATGTATGTAAAAGACAAATATTTCCAAAATCATTGTATTATCCTGACTTAATAAAGTTGATTTGAAAGTTGACATTGAATTTTAGAATCACAGATTCTGATCCTTTCAATTCTCTGACCTTCTTAATTCACTACATTGGTTGGGTCTCCTGGAGAATATCAGTTCTGCCCACGTCTCCCAGTTCTTCCGTGGATTATCTTTATCTATCATGAGGTGTGATTTTAGCTGTTGTCACCAGCATTTTTGACTCCTTTACTCTTTGTCCTTCTATTGTATCTACTCCTTCTTAAATGTGCATTGTTAATTTTTACAGGAGAAAGTACATCAAGAGTGCAAACTCATCACTTCCAAGAGTGGCATAGCAAAATAACTTGCCCTGATGATAACAGCCATTAATTACTTGGAGGGATCACAGAAAATAATGTGCTTAAAGAAAGAAAATATTCTCAATTTTAAAAGGGGAGAAAATGTGAATTTCAGAAACAATAGTCTCATGAGACAAACTATGTAATGGTTAACAAAAACACATCAGTTCCAAAGAAAAGATGATGATAACGAGAAGTCAACCCAGGCTCATAAAATAAGTCTGACAAGCTGGCCTCAAATAATTTTTATCCTATTACATAGTACTACAGTTTGAGTGCTTTCCCCTCCAAAACTCAACTAAAATTTAATTGCCATTGCAATAGTATTAAAAGGTGAGGCCAGGCACGGTGGCTTACACCTATAAATGCAGCACTTTGGAGACAGAGGTAAGAGGATCACTGGATCCCAGGAGTTCAAGACCAGCCTTGGCAATTAAAAAAAAAAATTTTTTTTTAAAGAGATGAGACCTTTAAGAGGTTATCAGGCCATGAGGACTCTGCCTTCATGAATGGATTAATGCTGTTATCACAGAAGTGCATTTTTTATCTTAGCAGTGAGTTCTTTATAAAAGGCCAAGTTCAAACTTCTTTTGTTTTTCCTGCCCTCTCACCCTCCAACGTGGGAGAATGCAGCAAGAAGACCCTAACCGAAAGACAGAGCCTTGATCTCAGACTCCCCAGCCTCGAGAACTGGAAGAAAATAAATATCTGTTCTTTATAAATTATCCAATCTCAGGTGTTCCATTACAGGAGCATAAACACACTAAGATAGATAGATAATCTGGGGACCCAATAGTCATATCTCTATAGGTAACAGTTTTGACAATTCCTAAACCTTCTTATGACATTCTTGGGGACAAGAAGAATAAAAGTGGGGAACATATAAAGATAGTACTATTGCTACTTGAAAATTTATATTTTAAGAGTATTCATGGTTAAACAAAAACTTACTCATTTATTAAGTGTCAAATACTAATTGATAGAGGCTTGAAGCACTGAATAATGCGAAAGATCCACTCAAGAAAGGCGACTAACAATATCCAACAAGGCTTATTCATAGCCCTATTTCTTATTAACTTTCCATCATCAAAGGGATAAAAACTCATAAGGCATTAATATGAAGATTTGGAAATTATCCAAAGCTTGATTTAAAAAGCTCTACAAGACTGGAATGCTAGAAATATGTGCTATAACTAGCAAAATCAATTTTTAGATTGATGGAAAAATACTTATTTATTTTTTAAATTTTTATAAAAGTAAATGTTCATGGCTTAAAAAGCAAAATGCATGGTTCTAAACCAGCTGGGCATGGTGGCTGACTCTATAGGTGTCAGAGCAATTTGGGAGGCCAAGGCAGGAGGATCATTCATGGCTGAGAGGTCTTGCTATGTTGTCCAAGGTCAGCCTTTTTCTTTTCTCTTTTCTAGAAGGAAAAGGGGGGGAGGGACAGAGAGGAGGAGGTAGATCAGTTGCCTATCCTACACTCCTTTATGCTTTCTCTAGTTTTCCTTCCCATGGGCAACACTTTTGACTCTAATTGACTTTTTTTCTTCGAATTTACGCATCTCCATACTTCAGAAGGTATCCACTGACTCCTGGTATGATAGATGAAGATTTCATCCTCTTACTCGGGCACTGTAGTTATACAACAGTTTTTGGTTTAACTAATATTCAATGCTGCCATTATTCTGCCTACATGAATATCATTCACAACTGGACATTTTAATATATTAATAGTAATTAAGACTATTCTTTCTTTCTTATTTTTGTTTTCCTTGCAGTTTATAACTGCATTGTGTTTTCATTTGCTCAGTTTTCACTGGGTCTATGGCTAATTCTTTCCACAATTTCTAAAACCTCTCAGCACAATCTTTCATAAGGTTATACCAGCCTCAGATGTTTTCTTCCAGACACTTCCAGAATCTTCCCTCTTCCACACTGGCTGTTCTTAGGACTGCTGCACAGCTGACGTTGTGGGTCTACAGTTCAGCCCTTCCTGAGTTGGACCTACTGTTTCATATAGCCTAGGTCTTCTGACTTCTTGTCTTCAGGATTTTACTTCCAAGAAAATGTTCATGGAAGATCTATTTTTTTGAGACTTTGAATGCCTGGAAGTCCTCTTTTTCTACCCTTATAAATGATTAATAGCTTAGATAAGTATCAAATTTTAGTTTGAAAATAATTTTCACTGCCTTTCTCTGAAGTGCATTCATCACTTGTCTTTTTGGTGGCCAGAAAAATGCACTGCTCATTTATCCTGCTATAATGACTATGGCTAACTGCTGTCCCATTGCAACCACCTCTGCAGGGGGGCCTGAGGCCATGCTCCTCATAGGCTACTCTCATATGCTTGAGCACCAGAGGCACTGATGCAGACCCATTCTTGCAAGATGTGGACTCCTCCAATGAGCAACATGACTCAGAGTCCCCAGCAGCCTAGCTGGATCTTTCTGAGACCTGCACCGCCCTCAGGAACTCTCCTCTTCAAGTCCTTCCTCCTGTCCACTCTCCCACACAGGGGTTACAGGTGCATCATGATCTAAAGGCTCACTGCCTTCTCTGGCTCCTTCTCCTTTATTCTTCACAGTCCTTTCCGCAGTACACTTTTTGCCCACCTAATCTATCTGGACCCAGGCCCACCCAAGTGGAGTTGGAGAACCAGCTCACTGACTTCCTGGAAGGCAAAGAGAATGCCATTTTCCTTGAAGAAATGACATGTAGGGGCAGATAGTCTCCTGGCACCAATGGGTCCCCAGTTGCTAAATATTTCACCAGTGGCAACCTGGGAAAGTGTCCTTATGGAAGGCAATGCTGTTACAGGAACAATGATTGAGGAGATTATGCATCTCCTCATTGGTATATTGTATTAAAACTCTACAGAGATTGTAGAAGCAACTCGAATGTCCCTCAACCCATGAATGGATTAACAAACCGTGGTACATACCATGGAGTGCTATTCAGCCATAAAAAGATGGTGATTTTACATCTTTTGTGTTTACCTGGATGAAGTTAAAATACATTCCTCTTAGTAAAGTACAACAAAAATGGAAAAATAAGTATCCAATGTACTCAATACTAATATGAAACCAATGTGTAAACAACTACATGCTCACATAAAAGATAAAACACAAATATAGTCTAGCAAAGGAGAGGAGAGAGGAGGGAGAGGAGGGTGATTGGTGGGAGGCGGAGGACAATTGGCGGGATCTCACTGCACAAGGTAAAGGGGTCAGCACACCCCCTGGGTGAAGGGTTCAACTACAACTTGAACTTTAGAATTGAAAACAATGCAACCTAAATATTTGTACCTTCATATTAGTTTGAAGAAAAAAAAAACTCTACAGAGATATAATGAGAAACTAAGGACCACTACAGGCAGTTAAAGGCTCAAGCTGACATTCAGAGGGGCTCTTGGGTCGCTTACCTAGAGGCCTCTCTCCTGCTGTGGAAGAGTACAGGCAACTTAGCCGCAGGCTTAAGACCTGATGGAGCTGCAGAGGATGTGCGATGTTTAAGTGATCAGCCAAGGCAGATCTGTTATGCCAAGGTCAAGGTCCTAGTTGGAAAAATCTGGGACTATGAAATGTGGGATGTGGTTGCCCCTGAGAAGGCTGGCTCTTCAGCCTCCTTGGAATCCTTGGAGCTTGCATTGGTGGCCCATCCTTCCTCAGGAAGAGACAGCACCTTCCTATGCTGAAGAGGCTTCTCCTCTAAAAGGTGATTCGTGCCCCATCAGGAGCTGATAGACAACTAACTAGGGCTAAATCCCAGCATAACCCACCTGGAGACAGCTGGGACTCTAGGGAAGGAAAAACATCTACACCAAGGATCAGCACGCGCTGCTAGAGCCCGAGGGGGGCTGCTAGGAATGAACTCTGGGTGTCCTTAACCGAGGAACTGGAATATAAGGCAGGATGAGAAAGAAGTCTAGGGAGCGCTTTCCCCAGAATGCAGGAACACCAGGGGACGCAGAAGTCGTGCTGTAGGATGGCTCTGGAAGCCTGTAGAAAGCGACGCCCAAAGGTGAGCAGGTGGAAACGCGGACACGTTCCCCAGACGGCTGAGAGAAGCAGGCACGCTGGAACCGCCGCATCAAGAGAGGCCAAGCAACAGCCAGAGGATCATGTGGCCCAGGAGGCTCGCACAGAGAGAAAACCATTCACCAGGCCATCATTCACCAAATACACTCAAATCAGGTGCACCAGCGTCACTAAGAAACTCAGTGGTGCCGCTCCTCTCCAGGCCAGGGCTGACACTCAGGGTGGTGGTCACAGAGCTGAGCCTACTGCTGTCCATGGGGCTGCTGAGACCATGAAGTAATGAAGGCCAGGCAGTGAGTGGTGCTTACAACTCCGTCCTCTGTAAGGACGACTCATAGGACACAGCAAAATAAAAAGGGATGAACTTTGCTGAATTCTCACACTCAGCCAGTTTTCCCATCTATTGCTGGCAGAAGTGGCCAGGTCCCTGGGGAGTGGGTCCCTGGATATTGCAGCCTGTCTGCCCTATAATAATTCCCCCAGCATTTCTCCTCTGATATGGAAATGTATGTCCTCCAGTTTTAAGAAATGTTCTGAAATTACTTCATTATTTCACTTACCCCTTGCTGTGAAATAAACCACCTGCAATTTAGGGAACTGGACTAATAAGAATTTATTTTCTTTTCTCTTGATTCTGTGAGTTAACTGGGCTTAGCTAGACAAACCCATTCCTGGACACACATGCTGGGGAAGGGTGGCTGGAGAAAGGAAGCACAGAGGCTGGGGAGAGCCAGCCCAGCCCAACAACCACACTGCACTCAGTTCTATGCACGCTTAATCCTACAGCAGATATGTACAAAAAGCATAACACACCTGGCTGATTCTTCTTAACAATAAACTATGGCAACTTTTTTATAATCCTACCTCAAGACTTTAATAGACAAGTAGTATTCCACTGTACAAGCGCACCTCTATTCCTTTACCAGCCGCTTTGATCCATTTAGGTTATGTCAAACTTTTTTTTTGCAGTTTTTGGCCAGGGTTGGGTTTGAATCCACCACCTCCAGCATACGGGGCCAGCGCCCTACTCCTTTGAGCCACAGGCGCCGCCCAGTTATGTCCAATTTTTAAAAATAATCCACTACCTATAATAAACTTCCTCTTACCTTTGCACATGAAGGTGAAACTGAAGAAGATGAAACATTGAAAACTAAGCTACAAAAGGGGGTGACAGAGGACATCTGGCTTAACAGCAGTTCACAAGGAGGAAAGAAAGCCTGAGAGCTTTTAGCTGGCTACTACACTAACTTGAATCTGCCGTGAGGTGACAGCCAAAATTATTAATGCAGTCTTGGACAGCATGAACAAAATTCCATGTCCAGAACAAGAAATGTAATCGCTCAAGACTACCCTGAACATCTGGGGCACTGCTCAGTTCTACACAGCAAATGTTAAGAAAGGCCTTGGGAATTCCCAGGCTTCTTGTTCCTTGGAAGCATCAGCTGGAAGCATCAGCCTTCCAAGGAACCATATGCTGTGGTGTGAATGGCCACACTGTCTCACCTGCTCAGACTTTGCAGGGGCTGTTTCATAGAAGGACATGGTGCCTGTCTCAGCCTGCCCAGCCCAGCAGTAGCACCCACGGCCTATTTTTGTAAATGAAATTTTATTGGAACCCAGCTGTGCCCCTTCATTGACATGTGGCTACTCTCATGCCACCACTACAGAGCCTAGCACTAGTGGCAGCAGACACTGCAGGATCCGCAAAGCCCGTAACTTAGCCCTGCACAGAAAGTGTGCTGCCTCTGAGCCTCTGATTCCTTCAGTAGAGTTTTCCTTCCCCTGTCCCCCCTACCTTTCTAACCTACCTTTTTTCTCTGTGTCCCCACTAGAGAAGCTATATATTTCTCTTAAGGCACTTAGACACTTCATTGTAATTATTTGACAACTATCTCTCTCCTACGAATCCACGGGTGATATGAGGGCAAGGGTCTTAACTTTATCCCTCTTTGGGTGTCAACCTGAGTCCCACCACCCTAAACCCCAGCCCTTCCTACAGTGGGGGGACACACTGCAGAATCAGAGAGGAGCCTTTTGTCCTCCGCCAGCACAGCGAGACTTGGCAATACAACTCTAGCCAGGAAGGCATGAAGAGGCCTCTGTGTTAGAGGCCCCCTACCAGCCCATGCCAGGTAAACAGGAGGAACCGATTATCCCCTCCAGCCCAGTGAGTGTCCTTTTGGTAAGAAATACCCAGTCCATGAATTGTGTTTGAGTTTGACTTCAGACAATTGCAGATAGAATGTCCCTGAATCCAGAGAAGAAGATCCCTGCCACCATCCCCTCACCTTGCTGAGCTGACAGAAAGGCCTGACATAGGGGCAGAAGCACAGGGACACTGGGCAGAAGTCAGGGCACTAACTAAGGGAAGAAGCTGAAGGAGAGGACCCCAGGATGAGGAATCTGAAGAGCAGAAGGGTCAGGCGGGAGGAGGAGGCAACCCCCCAAAGCCTCTGCTAGGGCCTAAAAGCCACCGGCCTGGCTTCCCACCCTCCCTCCTCTGCTGTGGCTTTGCAACCATCCCTCACAAAAAAAGCCCTTTTAATGTACCTTAGGACCCAGGGAGGGAGACTTCCCAGCCCTTGTCCTCAGTCACCTACACCTACCACAGAGGACCCTGGACCCTCCCTGCTTAGGGAGAAAGGTCAACTTTCTGTTGCCTTCCCTCCACCTTACTTTTACAGAAAAGTAACAGAAAGCCCTATTAATAGGGGACCCCATCTCTACTAAAAACAGAAAAACTAGCTGGGCCTAGTGGTGGGTACCTGTAGTTCCAGCTACTTGGGAGGCTGAGGCAAGATGATCACTCAAACCCAGCAGTTTGAGGTTGCTGTGAACTATGGGGCCAGGGCATTCTTCTCAGGGTAACAGAGTGAGAGGGTCTTTAAAAATAAAAATAAAAACAATACGTTATCTCAAAAATAATTTGATAGGCTCAGCACCCATAGCACAGTGGTTACGGCGCTGGCCACAGCACTGAGGGTGGCGGGTTCAAACCCAGCCCAGGCCAGCTAAAATAACAATGACAACTGCAAGAAGAAAATAGCCAGGTGTCGTGGCAGGCACCTTTTGTCCCAGCTACTTGGGAGGCTGAGGCAGGAGAATCGCTTATGCCCAGGAGTTTGAGATTTCTATGAACTGTGACGCCACAGCACTCTACCCAGGGTGACAGCTTGAGACTCTGTCTCAAAAGAAAATAATAATAATAATTTGATAGTCTTTGGTCAGAAGCTATTGAAATAATTTCTAAGAAGACACAAACTAAGAGGTCAACTGAGGCTACTATTGCTAATGTATTTGTCTAACTCCTTTCTTCTAAACAGCTTGAGGGCCATTTTTCAAGCACTTTCGCTATTATTGCTATTATTATTATAAAATATAAAGATATGTTTTCAAAACCCGATGAAGTGTATAATTTGGTTTTAATTCTCACAACATGCCTGGGAGTTAGGCAATGTGGTAGAGACTGCTGGTTGTCCTGAAGGCTCTGTTCCTGTCTGATTTCAGCATAATAGAATCATTTGCCAAGCACACAGCTCCTCAGGGGACAATAGTTCCCAGACTCCTCTGCACCAAGACCAAGTTCTGCCCATGGGATAGTGATGGGTACAGCTCCAGGTCAGGCACTTAAGAGGCCATCCTCTTTCCTTGTCTACCAGATGAAACTGGGATATTACTTGTTCTGAAAACCAAAAGATCAAAGGTCATGGACATAATCTGGCTAGGAAATTTTTCGCTATTCTTCCTCACTCTTTAAAGCTCTTTCTCTGTGTGAGAAAGAAGCCTGCACATACAATATGCAATTCACAAGAAAGAAAATGGTCATAATGGAACCAGAAGAAATTTTACATCTACATTTGTTCATTTATTAAAAATTACATCAAATACTTCCTCTGTGCCGAGTACTGAGATAAACACTAAAAATTTAAAAATAAATGTGATACGTAGTCTGTGCTCTCAATGAGCCACAAATGAGTAATGACCCATTTCACCTGCAGTTATTGCAAAATGAGAGTATTTGAGTCAAGTCCTTGAAGGAATATTAGCGTTTATTCCAAAATAGAGGAGAGAAAATGTATAGGAATCCTTCAGATTAATTTTTGCCCATAATATAACAAAACAGAGCACATAAAATGCACATTGTGTTTATCTGTTTAAATATAGATTCCAAGAAAGCGTGGGTCTTGAAGACTTCCATAGCACTATGGATTTTTACTTACCTACGCTTTATTTCTTGTCCTCCCAGGAGGCAATAGGCATTCTATTTCCTACTACAGCTAAAATTTCCTTAATAAGGTAACATTCATTGAGACAAATTAATAAAATTCTAGTTTACAGCAATGATGTATTTTGAAAAAGTAAGATAAGTCCAAAGGCTTCTGTGTGCAGAAGCCAAGTGACAACATATTCAGGCTCCCCCACTGTGTCTTCATTCATCTCACACCTAAGAAATGCTCACTGACATTATTTAAACGCTTCTTAGCTTAAGATTTTCTTTCTTTTCTTCAACTCAAAGTAATAGACATTGTTAAAACAATGTTGCTATGATTTGGAAATTAGTAGTTTTTTTTTTTCCTATTTTAAATTTTTCCTTGGACTTGACTGTAACACTCAGAAAGGCACTATTCAATCAGACATTGGGAGAGGAGTGAGCCAAGCTCTTTGGGAGGTATTGTTAACTATTTCTGATTAAACACACTATTGAATTCAGTTGTATTCTGTAAAATGCATTCGTTTTCAACCTAGTTGTTTGTTGTAGCCATGTAGCAAATCCATTTTAACGAGAGGAAAATTTGTAAAGTGCTTCTCAAATGTACACAGCATATAATTTGAGCATAGATAGTACACAAATTCCTTACACTTATTACTTGGGCAATGAAAATTTAACCAGATAACAAAGCCCCTTCCCATATATACTCCCAAAGCTATCAGAAAGACTTCACCCCCCAGTTCCTTTCTGAAAACCTCTTCACTTAAGGAATTGCTCAGCTAGTGGAGGGGCAAAAAGTAGAAAACTGATTAAATAAAAGGAAGACTGTGGTAGGAGGCAAGGTATGGCATGAGATTCCACAGAAGGCAGAGACAGCATTCAGGCATGAGCCAGTTCTTGAAGAGTAAGTGGGACTTTAATAAGCAGAGACACTGTCTTGCTCACACACAATGATGCCCCGGAGAACATCGATCACGGCAGGTGGCACAGGGCAAGGGCAGAAGCAAGAACACCAGCTGCAAGGCAGCAAGTGGACGGTGATGTGACCTCAGTTATAGCTGCAGATAAGGGGAGAAATGCTTTGATTCTGGACACAATCTGGAAGTAAGTGGAGCTGTAGGGTTTGTTGTAGAAACAAGATATAAGAGAAAGGGAAGAGTTAAGATTTGGGGCCCAACCAACTAAGGATTGGTGTTGCCATAAGAGAGGAGGTGGGGAGTTGGGTTTGGGGTGTGTTCAGTGTGACATGCCCCTTACACATCTAAGTGGAGAAGGCTGTTGTCTACCCAAGTCTGGAGCTCAGGGAAGGCCTGGATGGAGATTCAAACTTTGGAGAATCAGGATGTAGATGGCCTTCATGTCTAGGTTCCCTGAAGCAAACCTAGACAAGAGGCTTCAGGACAGAGCCATGGGCCCTCCACTATTTATAGTCAGCTGAGGAGGAATTGCTAGGGAACTGAAAAGAGAAGCAAGAGAAGGGGAGGAGGATCTGGCAGCCAAGGGAGGAAGTGCTTCAAGAAATGGCTTGGACAAATGCTGCAGACGATCACCTAAGATGTGAGCACTGATGCTAACGCTCAACGCCGTTAATGCCTGAATTATTATCTCCTCGCCCTGTTCCTTACTCAAAAGAAGTTTTCCTTTTCGCAGATTCCTTGCACAGATATCTGCAAGGTCTAGGGGTGGGGTGGGAGGGCAGGTGCAAAGGGGAGAGAAGGGGACACACGTGCCTTCGACTTGGCAACTTGGTTCTGGTCCTCTTAGAACGCAGGCGCTGGACTCTCCAACTACAGGCCCTTCTGCTGGTTTGGGTTGGGGAGGGGAGGGTGGATAAAGTTCCTTCATTCAAGGGCCACGAGAGTTGAGTAGTTCATCTTCAAGTCAGAGAAAGAAGGTCCTCCCTCTGGGTCATGCTCAGATGAGCAAAGCAGCCCAGGCTCTAGGTTCAGAAGGGGAGTTTCTCTTCCTTTCACTTTCTCTTCTCTTTCTCTCTCATATTTATTTTTGTCCCAGCTCACACTGGTACCAGGAACTCAAAAAAAGAACACCAAGACCTCCCTTCTGAGCAAGGTCCCAGCTGTGTTGTTTGACCTGAAGTTCACCTGCAGTTCCTTTGGCCTGCCTCCTGTCCTGAGGCCATCAGACAATGATTCTTGAATTTTATGCGGGCTCTGCAGGGCATCTCCTTAGCCCATTCCTAAAGTAGTGGCATGTGGTGGGGTGCTGGCTTGCTTCATCCCTTCACCAGCATCAGATTCCTAAAAGCAAATGATTAAGCTAAAGGCTAAGTGGTCCCTAAATCTGTGCAAAAGCAGCATCAGAGCCTTAGCTGAAATGTCCTATGAGCAAAATCCACAGAATGTTTTATCTTTTTTTAGATTATCAAAACTTCTGTACCTCCCCTCTCCTCCACATGCACACAAAAAGAGAACGTTGAAAAGAGAATGAAAGTATCTCATACAACAAAATTAATTCAGGATACTTTCTTTGATAATGGTAACTTGTTTCTAAATAAGACACAAGGACTAAATGCCAAACCCAAAGAAATCTGAAAGCAAAATTAATATTTTACAGCAACTAACATTCTGTTTGCAGCATCAGCAAAACCAAGTATCCACCTGTTACTAATTTCTTATAAATACAAAGTCCACTGCATTTCTGAGAAGGATGGTTAGTGTTTGGCAATTTTTTGTGTGTGTAAGGATTCAAAAACATAACTGAAAAGATAATCAGAGGGCCACAGTAGGCACAGATCTAAAGCATGTTGATTATTTAAAACACCAGAGTACCAGAGAGTTCATGAATCCCTATCTTTTAAGTCAGTATAACAGTTGACCACTTGGTATACACAGAGATTATTATACGCACTCTAATATAAACAGAACTTGTATGATTTAAGTCTATAGTAGTGATTTTACAGGAATGGTCTATTAGATTCTCTAGCTGATGCACTAATCTCTCGTTTGTTGCTGGTATGAACTAATAATTTGTTTATGTTTTCTTCAAAAGCTGAGACCCTTCTTCCCATAGTTTTTCTATCATCAACCATCACTGGTAGTATTTAGGGTTTTTTATTCTTTAAAAGGATTGACAAACTGAAAAAGTTTAGGAATCACTGGTCTAAAGTACCAGTAGGAAAAGATATACATCAATATTCTTTTATGATGACTGGTGGTAGGAAACAGGTTTTGTGGAGCTGATGTACAGTCTGCTTTAGCCATTATTACATTACCAGTAACTCAGAGCACTAAGTCACCTCAACAACCCAATACTGTTTTGCTCATATTATCTATGGCTTTAATAGTTTAGATGTGGCCTTTATATTGAATTTGTTCAGAATATGTGGCTAAATTCTATATTTAAAAATAGGTCTTCCAGTGTGCCTACAAGTCATCAAAAACTGCACATTTAAGTACTTTTATTAAAATGTTTATACAAGTACATAAAATATTCTACCATGATACAAACCCTGTACAAAATATACCAACAACTAATATCATTGTAAATGAACCCCAAACCAATGGTACCTAAATTTAAGCACTAAAAAAAGGAGGAAAAAAAAGAAATATTTGTGAGACAGCTTCATCATGGCATATCACTACTTCCTTATGTGAAAATAGACATCTTTTGTAGAAGAGTGTTAAAATTAATTTTGCCAGGTTAGTAATCTCTTATGTGAGGAAGCCTTTCAACTGGAGAGAGCAATGTGGAAATGCAGATGTTGTAGGACATAATCTCCATCCCACTGCAGTTGTTTCTGCATTTTTGTGCCTAGGGTTAAGATTGCATGAAGTGGTCTGGGCCCCCCAGGTGATGAAGTAGGGTGGGTGAATGCAGTATCTACACCGCCCTGCCTCGGAAGGGAGCTCCAAACACAGCAAACCTGACTCTCCAAGGGAAATGCGATTTTGACTCTGTCTCAGGAGTGTGAATCTGCGCCACAAGCAAGACAGATCTTACTGGATTAACACCTCACTCCTGACCCGGCAGACATGCTGTCTGTGTGACTTCCAAACAAGCCACACTCCTCTGTCTCTCCCTATCAGAAGTAAATCCTCCCTGCCCTTGGCTCTAGGGATTCTCCAACACCCGGAAAAAGGAGTTTTCTTTCCTGACAGGAGAAAATAATTCCCATTTCCTTTTGGCAAACTGGCTCCAAGGGGCACTCACTCGTGTGCCCACTGGGATTTCCTTCTCATTCCTAATTCTACACCTTCCACGGGAAGCTGCTCAGTTCCTGCCCGGGTGCAAATGCAAGGTGACCTCACAAATGTTCAGATGAGGCCTCCTCTGAGCCAGAGACGAAGAGGAAGACGCAGGCCGGCGCTCGCCCCGCACCTCCAGAGGCACTCTCCCTGCACGGCCCTTCGGCTGGCCCCTCGCACTCACCAGGAGGAGGTTGTGTGCCACCAGGTACCCGAGCCGCGGGCTGCCCCGGACACCGGGGGCCAGGCGCCCAGTGGCGTAGCCGTGCCAGGCCACCACGTAGGGGTTGTCGATCGTGATCCAGTACTTGACCTGGGCACCGAAGTGGCGGAAGCAGAGTTCCGCATAATCCCTGAAGTGGTCAGCCAGGGCGCGGTTGGCCCAGCCGCCGTAGGCGTCCTGCAGGTGCTGAGGAAGGTCCCAGTGGTACAAAGTGACCACGGGCTGCACGCCCAGCTCCCGCAGCCGCTCCAGCAGGCGCCGATAGTAGCGCAGCCCCTCGCGGTTGGGGGCGCCCGCGGTGCCATTCGGGAGCACCCGCGCCCAGGAGATGGAGAAGCGGTAGTGGGTGACCCCGAGCTCGCGCAGCGCCTCCGTGTCGCGGAAGACGTTGTTGTAGCCGTCACTGGCCACGTCCCCGGTGGCGGGCGGGACCGGCGACGGGGCGCCCGAAGGGAGGTCAGCTATCGGGAGGCCTCCCTTTGGCGCCGGGGGGTGGTGGGTGAACGTGTCCCAGATGGACACCCCCTTGCCATGCTGCCGCCAGCCGCCTTCGGTCTGGTAGGCGGCGCTGCCTACGGCCCAGAAGAAGCCGTCGGGGAAGGTGTCGTGGAAGAGGCCCGTGGCCTCCGGAGCGGGAGGGTGAGCGAAGCGCGCCCAGGTCTGAGCGCCGTCGCCGGGCTCGGCGCGCAAGCGGCGGCCGCCC
>NW_003852562.1:3445462-3451304 GCF_000181295.1 Otolemur garnettii
CCCGCCTCCGCCCTGGCATAGGGGGGCGCAAAGGGCGAGGGGCGCCCCGGGAGGGGGCGCGGCTCCGCAAGGGGCGGCAGGCGTCGCTGGCGGACGTCGGAGAAACGGCACCTGCTGCTTCCTGCCACCCCGAGCCGCACAGGGAGTGCCGGCGACCCTCAAGTTAGAAGCCGCGGAGCGGGGTTCGTCGAGGAGGGAAGGCGGCGGGACGGACTTGGGCTACGGATACTCGTCTGGCCCTCGCGGAGCGTCGGCTGGGAAGCACCTGTTCTCTCTTTTCTCCCACTCGGAGGCCGAGAGACGCTCCAGGTTGACACTGCTGCAGCCGATTAGGAACTGGCCGGAATCCCAGAGGGACGGCGAGGTGGGGAGAGCCAGTCCGAACTTGACGATGCGCAGGGAGAAGGGGTTTTCCCTCAGATGAGACGCTAGCTAGAGGGGGCGCAACCCACTGGTGCAAGGGGCGAACGCCCCTTTCTCGGCCCCCCCCTAGTCCACGAGACTTTCGAGGAAGATAAGTACATCTATGGGTTGCCTTGGGACTTTGCTTTACTTTCCCTTTTACTGTTATTTTTTAATCATTTCATACCAGTATTTATTCCTTAATTAGATCTCACTTTCCTGGTGTACTGGGTGAATTTCAAATCACACTATACATATATATATATATATATATATATACACACACACATATATATGAACAATTAATATATGTATATATGTTTTATGTATGTATACATATATGTATGTGTATATATTTTAGCTTTAAGTAAATCTCAGTCATCTTTATTAGCTTTTGCATCTTTTTCCTTTTTCTATGAATAATCACCTTTTGCCTTTCAGCTCTGACCTAGCAAGTAACTAACCTGTGCAAAATTGTGCCACAACTATGCTGGAGTGACTGGTCCCTGGCTCCCTCATTTGCCACATGCTGTGGAGAGAAAACAGAGAGGGCATTTAGGCCAAATCACCATTCCCATCCCACACAACACAATAGAGCCACAACGTTTTCTTTCTTTCTTTCTTTCTTTTTTATTTTTTGCAGTTTTTGGCTGGGGCCGGATTTGAACCCGCCACTTCTGGTATATGGGGCGGGTGCCCTACTCCTTGAGCCACAGGCACCGCCCAGAGCCATGAAGTTTTCTTTCCAGTTGCCAAGGAGCCCTTTTGACAGTTGTGAGCCGCGGGGTCCATTTGTGTGTATGCATATGGGATTTGTGAATAACTGACATACATTTGGTGAGGAGCAGACTTTGCCCTTGTGATTTGGGATGGCGACCATCTCTCGAGTTTCCTCGTCTGTAAAGTGAGGATGGCCTATCTGCACAAAGGTGACTCAAAAGATGGAAAGCCCAGAGCAGGGAAAGATTCTCTAATGTCTACCTCACTATCCAATAGCTGTGCCTCCAGGACTAAGATCCTCACCCAGGTGCAGCCATTCTCCTCCCCGCAGTCATCTTCCCTGAACTGGTTCCTACAAATTTAAGCCAATAAAGTTTTAAGCCTTGCAGATGCAGGTACGTCTATTAATTCCCTTGAAATGTAATATAAGCACACACAAAAATTATTCCAGTACCTTATTAAATATTCCAACCCCAGCTAGCATATATCAAGTCATCAGACTGGAACAAAGACTAATTGCTATTCTGTTAAAAGTGGCATTTACTTTTTTCAGTAAATGTGAAGTAACAAAGACACTTAAGCAATTGAAAACACTACACCACAATTTCATAGCCACACTCACTCCCAGCTAAAAGTAGAAAGCTGCGTCCGCAGGGGGCATCGCATTTCCCTTCTAGACCTGAAGAGTAGAGAGTTTGCTGGGTTGTAGCTTGTTAAGTTTCAATTAGAAATGCTTCATGGGCCTCATGGAAAATAGCTTAGGCTAAGTATTCATTTACTGATGTATGGTCTGTTAGCTTCGGGCAGATTGTATCTATTGCTATTTTTACTTAACCACAGTAAAAAAAAAAAAATGGTGTTTTAAATTTTTAATTTTAGAGCAGTGATTAAAAAGCTGGACCAAGTTAACTAAATGTTTCACATTTGAAATTCATCTGTCTCTGAGGGATTCATAAGGCATATGCATCTCCTAAGGTGGACCTCAAAGCTTTCAGCATTCACAGCGCTGTTCCCAGATAATAATTCACTTAACCCAACAATAAAGATTCCATGATAATTAAACTTTATTTCCAGAACTTTCTGTTTATCAAGGTTCTGTTCATGGTTATTAAGTTCTGGATTCCTTGAGTGTGAATAACTGCAACTGCTGCTTCTCATTCGTTTGGTTTTATTTGGTTTTTGTTTTTTATAGCCACCTTCAAACATCTGCAACGTAGATTTCAAATGCTTTGTGTGCCTGCCAATTAGAGATTAAGGATTTTCTGTGCTTTAAATATAAGGTGAAGTTATCGATACATCAAAGGAAAGGACATTTTAAAATTTACTTATTGACTTTGGTCATGGTGCTAATTTTCTGTAACCTAATAGTTGTCAACAATCTCACCATCTTTTCCTCCGTCATCCACATTCCTTCCTCAGGCCTTTCTCACCTGTTCTCCAACCATGCTTCAAGGACCACGGGAGCCCTTCTTCACCAAGGAAGCAGAAGAAGGCTGACTGACGCTTGCTGGTGGGGCCAAACACAGTACCAACCTCAGGAGCTCTCAGCCCACCTGTCACACAGTCAGCCTTGATGGGGAGGAATTTATACTATCAAGAACAATTTCACTGGACTACAGCTCTGAGCATGGCAACAATGAGGTGCTCACAGACTTTAAAACATAGATGACCATCCCTGCCCCCAAAGATATACTGAATTGGAAAGATGACAATAGATAAGTCGTTTGGTTCATTATGTTAAGTGTCACTAAATGACATATGGAATAATCAGTAAAGAAATTCAGAGGTAGAATAAATTACCCTATTTCAAGTTTGTTGGAGAAATTTGACAGAGAAAGTACAACGATATCTTGGGTATAAAGAATAAAACCTGCAAAGACCTGGAGGCAAGGAATCAAGGAAGCAAAGTATCAAAGGAAAAAAAGGTTCACAATGTACTTGTGGTAAAAAAAAAAAAAAAAAAAAAAATGGGTGTTTTCGGGGTTTGGGTTTTTTTTCTCATTATAGTTGCTCCATGCATATTTGTAGAATGAATGAATGAACAAATCCACCCATTGACAGGGATGGATTGCCCTTCTTAAGGACCAAAACACAATGTTGAGAATTCTAAAGCCCAGTCAGGCTTAGAAGGAGGCTGTGATGTCTGCCCTGGAAATAGGAATGAGAAATGGTCACAATAGGACCATAGTTGACATCTGTTGTAAATGCTATGGTAGACCATGGCCCAGTCCTCCTCTACTGAAACCTCAGATCTGATGACACAACAATGAATAAAACAGAGAACTGTGTAACTGTGGAATGGCTTAAGAGCCAACATATTCCACTTCTGCTGGTCCACTTCTGACAAGCCCAAAGTGATTGAAAAAGAAGTGACAGTGATGTTCTCAGCTTCTCTGGTCTAGCAAATTCCTTGTTCCACAGAGGTTTTCAAAACAACCAAATATCAAGCACATTTTCATCAAATACTAGAGATGCGAAAGGGAGCCCTTCCCAACCACTAGTGTCCTCACTCTGCTTATTTGCAAACAAAGCAAAAGTGAAAATGGTTTACATTCCAAGATTTGAACTTCTAACCTTTAAGGGTCCTGCTCAACTCAGGAGCCACTAAGGGTTTCTGAGTAGTAGAGTTACAAGGGCAAACGGCAAGATGCCTCAAATTATTTTAAGACAGGGAAAGATTAATTAACCAATCTATTGATTTGGCAGTAACACAAAGGGTTAATTGAAAGAGGAGATTCTGAAACTTGAAGCCACTTTGAAAGCAACAACAGTAACCTGGGTAATGAGTTAAGAAAGACTTATGTCTAGCATGGTACAAAAAAAGAAAAAGTACTGAAAAGGAGAAGGGAAGGATGCAAAGCAATTCACAAAAAGACCAGTGAATATCAGAAGGAAGAAAAGATGGAAGGTGAACAGAAGATTTTAATTCTTTGAACTTAGCTGTAAATAAAAATGATAGGATTTTCTCAGCGCCCGTAGCTCAGTGGTTAGGGTACTGGCCACATGCGCCAGGGCTAGTGGTTCAAACTCAACCCAGGCCTGCTAAACAACAATGACAGCAACCACCAAGAAATAGCAGGGCACTGTGGCGGGTGCCTGTTCCAGCTACTTGGGAGGCTGAGGCAAGAGAATTGCTTGAACCCAAGAATTTAAGGTTTCTATGAGATACCATGAAAGGGCACTCTACCAAAGGGTGACATAATGAGACTCTGTCTCAAAAGCATACACACACAAGAAATGATAGGACCATAGATGTACCTAAGTACATAAAGAAATGTAACTAATTTGGGCAAAAGATAAATTCACTGTTAAATATGTGAATTTGAAGTGTCCATCAAAGATATAAGTAAAAACATTAAGCATATAATGAGAAATAGAGGCTCAATACCCATAGTTCAGTGGTTAGGGCGTTGGCCATATACACCAGAGCTGGTGGGTTCAAACCCAGCCTGGGCCTTTTAAGCAACCATGACAACTGCAACAAAAAAAATAGCCAGGCATTGTGGGGGCGGTGGGGGGGGGCGCCTGTAGTCCCAGCTACTGGGGAGACTGGGGCAAGAGAATTGCTCAAGCCCAAGAGTTTGAGGTTGCTGTGAGGTATGACATCATGGCACTCTACCCAGGGTAACAAAGTGAGACTCTGTCTCAAATAAATAAGTAAATAAATAAAGATAATGAGAAATAGAATTAAAGCTCAGGCAATAGTTACAGTCTGGAACTTTGGACCAGAAACTTGGACACTAAGATGGTGGGTAAGATGAAGGTATTAAAAAAAGAAACAATTAAAAGCCAAGGGCAAAGCCTTTGTGTATGTCTTCATTGAGGGGGGTGAATTGGGTGGAATAGGTTAAACAGAGAGAACTTGGAGGAGTCCTGGGGTCCCTGGATAAAGTGTTTTCCAAGCTTCAAAGATGAGCATTTCAAAAAGGAAAGATGATCAAGTTTGTTGAGAGAAGACAACTGACCTCGAAGTTGGTTCATCTGGTGAGTTTGGAGGCAGATTTTTCAGCTGAGTGGGAACTGAAGCCAGATTATAGTGTAAGGCAGGCATCCTCAAACTATGGCCCACTGGCCACATGTAGCCCGCTGGCTACATGTAGCCCGCCTAGGACATTTATCCGGCCTGCCAGGTGTTTTTGCCACTGCTGCCTGTCCTGCTTAGCAGCCAACTTGTCCTGGAGCCCGCAATCCAGCCCTCCAGCGGTCTGAGGGACAGTGAACTGGCCCCCAGTTTAAAAAGTTTGAGGATCCCTGATGTAAGGTATTTATTAATGAGAGTCTGTGGGAGGCAAAAAATAAAATAAAGTCCACAAGTATACACTCTCCTGAGAAGTTTGCCAGTGGAAGGAATGAGAAAGGATGTCACTCATGGAGTCAGCAGAGTAATTTTTTAAAATGGGGAACTCTGCACATATTTATGCACAAAGGAAACGCTAAGGAAAGGGGGGATTGGGAGTTTCAAGGGAGAGATGAAACAAAATCACATAACTAACACCAGCTGTGATCTAAAGTAGCTGATTATAGACTTTTAATGTCCCAAGACATTAAACCCAGAGATAGTAAAAAGATTATAAAAACAGGAGCATGCAGGGGGTGGCACCTGTGGCTCAGTGGGTAGAGCCCCAGCCCCATATACCGAGGGTGGTGGGTTCAAACCTGGCCCCAGCCAAACCGCAACAAAAAAATAGGCAGGCAGCACCTGTAGCTCAAAGGAGTAGGG
>NW_003852562.1:3451532-3461172 GCF_000181295.1 Otolemur garnettii
ACTCTGTCTCTACAAAAAAAAGGGGGGGCATGTAGGTGGAAAAGGGAACACTAGCACATGGGGGTGGTGGACCAAATTCTGCTAAGGAAGCGAAAAAAGTGGGGGGCACCCCATAAAGGCTTTCGGATGATTGCAAATGGATTCTCAGGAAGGTGAAACTCTGTTGAGGTCTCTGAAGCTAAAGCACACTGCAGGATCCCTGGATTGGACCCTGGTTGCTTCGCATCCTATGAAACCTCGCTGTTCCTGAATGGTGTCTAGTGTCCAGTGTAGCAGGGATCCTGAGGATTGGAAGCCTGCACCCCAAGCTCCTGCCCTGTCCTCCTAAGCAACACTGCCACTGCTGTTTCTGGACACTGGTTTGGACGTCAGCTGATCATGTCCTGACACAGGCTTGTGCACAACAAGGAGTTGGGCCATTGTGCTGTGTTGCTGCAGTCAAGAGGTTTCTACTCACTTCATCTCTCAAAAATACCCCCAATACAATGAGAAGAATAAGAGATATGTCTACTTTCAATGAAATTGAGAGGTACTAGTATATGGAAAGGAATGAAGATGAGGGCTGGTGTGTGAGTTAGCTAACAGTGAGAAGCAAGATGATTCACCTGGCTCACTCCAGAAAGGATCAAGAGCTGAGATCCTATGAAGGAGAAGAAGTGGAGGCCCGTGCAGAAGCAACCACATCCCAGTTTGCCAACCTGGCCCAGCATAATCAAGCTCCCTAGGTCCCTTTTCTGGAGGAAAGTAAATACCCAATTCCGGTTCCCTCTAACTTTCAATGTGAAGGGAGAGAAATACCCCATTTAGACTTACTGTTCAAGATTAAGATCCAATGATAGGACTATAGAATAATCCCCCTTTTCCCACACCTTACGCACTCTACCTTATCACCACATCCATAGGGCACAATAACAAAGGATTACAGCTAAAGCCTCAGAATCTATTTAAGAAGCCCTTAGGGAAACCCAAATATGATAGAAGAGACAAAAGAAGGGCTACGGAGGACATTTTAGCCTGTGACTTCACAACTGCAGCAAATAGTAGACACAACCAGACTCCTAGCCAAATAAAATAAAAGCTCATACTTAGGCCAGGCATGGTGGTGGCTCATACCTGTCATTATAGCATTCAGTGAGGCCAAAGCAGGAGGATTAATTACTTGAGCTCAGAAGTTCAAAACCAGCATGAGCAAGAGTAAGACCCTGTCTCTACTAAAAAAGAAAAAATTAGCCATGTGCCGAAGTATGCACCTGTAGTCCCAGCTTCTGGGGAGACTGAAGCAGAAGGATCACTTGAGCCCAGGAGTTTGAGGTTGCTGCAAGCTATAATGATGCCATAGCCCTGTGCCCTGGCAACAGATCAAGACTCTCGCCCCCCCCCAAAAAAAACCTCTTCTACTAAAGACATATCTCAGTTTCTCTAATCTGATATATCATGTCCAGCCCCCAGCCTTCAACAAAAAATTACAAGGCATGCTTACAGGACAAAAAAAAATTAGAGAAAAAATGAAATAAGCACTTGTACAGAAAAAAAAAGTTATGCAATCTATATAATCAGAAAATGTCATCATAGTATACTACTTAAATTACATGTTTATACTTAATATGAATATAATAGAGAATTATGATTATAATGCTACTGGGCACAAATGATTCCAGAGAAGTGGCAGATGCATTTTATTTCAAAATGTGGAGGTAAAATAACCAAGAAAAAACAGTTAGGAGAGTTGAAAGGGGTAAAACCAGAGGACTGATGATTTTTGAATAAATCTTTCAAATGTTATTTGACTTTTTAATTTGTGGGTAAGTTAAGAGAAGTACAAGCCAATAACATGCATTTCAAAGTGTGGCATAATTATATCTTCCTAAAGGGAGAAAGGAAGAGAGGCGGGGAGAGCTACAAAGAGATTCTGCGGCAGAGACGAAGGTGCTGACAAGTAAGGGAGAGGCTGACAGGGGCTGCGGGGAGTGACAGGAAACTCAAGCTAATGCCTTATATCTGCTGGTAGAATAAAAGAGCAAGTCAACTGCCGAAAGTGAGCCAGCTGAGTGGGTATAAAAAAGGTAAAAGAGCCACCATAGTGAATTACCTGAGTAGTCAATAAAAGATGATTGAAACATCACTGAACAGCAGGATGGAAGCCACACGGTGTGCATTTTTTAAATAACCATCTATATAAACCACAATTATCTCAAATACTTTATGGAGTTTTTTAGGTTGTCTATATGCTGGTATTTAAAATCTGCAACTTTAGAAGATATCCACTATTTCTCAGCTAAATAACAAGACAAATATACTTCTTACACATCCTCAGCTTCTCTCTTTATTGAGATGACTAAAAGGGTGTAGGCAGGGGGGAGGACAGCTCTGCTGTCACCTGGTCAAGGCTTCAGACCCTACATCCGAGTCTATTAGTCATACTTGGAGTATTTTGTTCTATTCTTCTATGCTAGTGAAACATTCCAACCAATTAATACACATTCTTTCCTAATCCATACCCCTGATGACTCAGGGTACCCATTTCAAGCCTGCAGCCAGGAACAGAGCAGCAATTTGTGAGAATGAGCTGGATGTTAATTGGGCCATCCAAGTCAGGACTGTTGACCTTAGTCCTAGTCAACAAAAGAATATGATCAGATTCAAAGAAATAGCACATTCGAAGGTCCCGTTTTTTCACCAAGAGCCTCCCACATGGCTGGACTTTTTTTTATTATTATCTGTATAGTTTACTTCCCACCCTATAAGTCTTGTGGATTCTGCATTTGTGATTCTAGTTTGTTTTCTCTTCCCCATTTCCTAGTCCTTGGCCCTCTATTCATGTCTCTCCTGATAGTCTTTTTCTGAGAGCTGAAGGAAATCAGTATTTTTACCCCAAGATGTATTTCTTTGACATATTTTGAAATGGTTGCCACAGGTCCAGAAGTACTAAGTCATAAAGAATCTGGCCTCTCCTTAATCCTATCCAGAAAAGACTGACTGAGAATCTTTAAAGGTCTAGAAAGAAACGTTTCCCCTCTATTCTGTGAGGGCTGCTACAAGTCAGTCTTCCTTTACTTAACCACACCACTTCCTTTCTCCTTCCCATACCCATTCTGCCACTAAAACTTGTTTTGCCTTAATCCAAGTCCCCATTCTTTGGAAAATTCTGTGTCTCATTGAGAAGTTGAGTGTTCATTCTGAAGGCTCCTGTGCATACTTGTTAAATAAATTTGTGTGCCCTTTTCTCCCACAAATCAATCTGCCTCATGTCAATGACTTTTAAGCAAACCCTTAGGACGCCAAGGGCCTTGGTCCCTAGCAGCTCTAATATTCCCTGGCTCCGATTGTGAGTGACTCACAAATTTGAATCTCCCCAACCAAGACCTCATCCCGCCCTTCCACTTCACACCTTCAAGTGCCTGCCTAGCAAACTCACTGGGAAATTTCAAGGTTCCTCCTTAGCATCCACATGTTTAAATTGGCAAAGCAGTGGAGGCTCATGCCTGTAATCCTAGCACTCTGGGAGGCCAAGGTGGGAGGATTCCTTGAACTCAATCCATGGTTTGAGACTAGCCTGAGCAAGAGCAAGAACTGTTATGGGGTGAGATAAGGACCACTGACTCAAATTAGAAGTTCAAAAAGGAGTCTTTTATTAACCACAGGGCTGTCTCAGCTAAGTCTAAAGCAGACTAAGTGAGAGAGCATTGAGGGGTCTGAAGTTGGGGTTGTTATGGTCTGAAAGTTGGCAAAGGGACAAACAAGTGGGCTAAAAGTTGGCAAAAGAAGCAAAAAAGCAAGCACACGGTCACAATGACCCCTTTTACAGAAGCGAACCTTGCAATTTAATGGATGAGCAGATAGGTAACATAAAGGTCACATAAAAGTCACATAAAGCACATCTGGCCACACATCAAGCAGATCTGGCAATTAGCAAATAAGTAAAACAATTTGTCACAGCACTTAGCTTGTTAACTCTCATCGTGACAGTAGTTGGCCCATTAGTTCTTAAGCTTGTTCTGTTCTGGCCCAATCCAGACCAATCTAACAGTAATGGTGCCTGTCATCATTTCAGAGTTACGGTGTTCTCATCTTTTTTCCTTTCATCTTTCATCCTATACAGCCCCCTGGTGCAAGTCGGTGGTGGGCAGTATCCATCTTAGGGGGGTGATAAGGCTGCTGGCACCCATGAGGCTTCTGGCACCCATCTCAGAACTTGTCTCTGCTAAAAATAGAAAAACTAGCTGGGCATTGTGGCTAGCACCTGTAGTCCCAGCTATTCAGGAGGCTAAGGCAGAGAATCCCTTGAACTCAGGAGTTTGAGGTTGCTGTGAGCTAGGCTGACACTAAGGCAGTGTGGCCTGGGCAACAGAGTGTCAACAACAACAACAACAACAAAACCCAAACACACAAAAAAACAAAATAAATTGGTAAAGCACACAAAGATTTAACATGAGGACAAAATATAAACATGAAAAGTATTCATAATTAGTAATTTTTTAAAAGGTAAATTGTGTAAAAGTAGTCCAGAAAACAGAGGAAAGAATGAGAGAGGAATTTACACTGAAGTAATCAAAGCGATATATTACTGAAATATAAATAATGAAAAAGAAGTAAAACATATTAGAATGTACAAAACAGCTCTGGAAATATATAGAATAATTTAGCATAAACTAAAATGTATTTTTTAACAGCATGGTACTGGCACAAAAATAGAGAGGGTAGCTATAGTAAACAGAATAGAGAACCAAGAGATGAACCTAGCCACTTACGGTCATTTGATCTTTGATAAGCCTATCAAAAAAATTCATTGGGGGAAAGATTCCCTATATGACAAATGGTGCAGGATGAACTGGCTGGTGACCTGTAGAAGACTGAAACTGGACCCTCACCTTTCACCACTAATAAAAATTGATTCTCACTGGATAAAACATTTAAACTTAAGACAGGAAACTATAAAAACACTAGAAGGGAGTACCAGAAAAACATTTGAAGAAATTGGCCTAGGAAAGTATTTTATGAAGAGGACCCCTGGCAACTGAAGCAACATCAAAAATATATTCCTGGGATCTGATCAAACGAAAAAGCTTCTTCACGGCCAAGAGAACTGTAAGTAAAGCAAACAGCCTTCAGAATGGGACAAGATATTAACAGGTTATGTTTCCAGCAAAGGTCTGATAACCAGAATCCACAGAGAACTCAAACTAATCAATAAGAAAAGAACAAATAACCCCATTTCTTTGTGTGCAAGAGACTTGAACAGAGACTTCTCTGAAGATGACAGGCAAACCAGCAACAAACACATGAAAAAATGCCCAACATCTCTAATCATCAGAGAAATCAAAACCACTTTGAGATCTCCTCTAACTCCAGTAAGATTAGCCCACATCACAAAATCCCAAACTACAGATGTTGGCGTGGATGCAGAGAGGAGGGGACACTTCTACACTGCTGGTGAGAATGCAAGCTAATACATCCTTTTGGGAAAGAAGTTTGGATAATACTCAAGGAACTAAAAGTAGACCTACAGTTTGATCCTGCAATTCCTCTACTTTGTGGATCACTAGATGATCAAAATCATTTTACAACAAAGACATTTGCACCGGAGTTTTGTTTTGTTTTGGTTTTGGTTTTGAGACAGAGTCTCACTTGTCCCCCTTGGTAGAGTGCTGTAGCTTCATAGCTCACAGCAACCTTAAACTCCTGGGCTTAAGCAATTCTCTTGCCTCAGCTTCTGAAGCAGCTGGGACTACAGGTTCCTGCCACAATGCCCGGCTATTTTTCTGGCTCAAGCTGGTCTTGAACCTGTGAGCTCAAGCAATCCACCCGCCTCAGCCTCCCAAGTGCTGGAATTATAGGCATGAGCCACCACACCCAGCCTACACTAGAATGTTTATTGCAGCCCAATTCATAATTGCCAAGTCATGCAAGCAGCCCAAATGCCCATCAACCCATGAATGGATTAACAAACTGTGGTCTATGAATACCATGGAATACTATGCAGTCATAAAAAGAATGGAGATTTTACATCTTTTATGTTAATGTAGATGGAACTGAAACATATTATTTTTAGTAAAGTATCACAATAATGGGAAAAAAAGTATCCAATGTACTCAATACTATTATGAAACCAATATATAATCACCTACACATTCATATGAATGATAAAACACAACCATAGTCCAGAAAAAAGGCGAGGTCCACGGGGAAGAGTGGGAAGAGGGAGGGTATTTGGTGGGACCTCCCCTACTGTGTACAATGTAATGGTACATTTCAAAACTATTAAGAGTAGACTATAAATGTCTTACCACAACAAAAAGGTAAGTGAGGTGATGGTTATGTTAATCAGTTTGATGTAAGCATTCCATATTGTATATCAAATCAAAACATTGTACCCCATAAATGTACACAGTTATGATTTAATAAAAAATAAATAAAATGTATTTTTAAACTCGAGAAAATGATCATTCATTCAGAAAAAGATATTAAATTCAAGTTCAAATCATACTAATAAAATAGTCATAATCAGTTAAATAAAAAAATTAAATGCATAAAAATATAAGAAAGATGTAGGAGAATATTTTTATAAAGTTATGATGAAGAAAGACTTTCCCAGCATAAAGCAAAACCCAGGTAACATGAAGGAGAAGACTGACAAAGTGAACTATAATTAAAGACACTATTAATAGAACGAGAGAGAAGTGCAAGACGGGGGAAAAACGTATTTGCAAGGGATTAATAACTGCTAGCATAAAAAAATCAAACTTAGTAAAATAATTTAAAGAGATTTATTCTGAGCCAGTATGTGTGTAACCACAGCCCATCCAGGAAGCCACACCCAGTAAGTCTTGAGCAAGTGGTCCCAAGGTGGTTGGGTTACAATTTGGGAGACAGGAATTGCAGTTAAACTCTTAAATCAATACATGCAAAATGCACATTGGTTTGGCAAAAAAAGTCAGGACCTCTCTCGAGTTACGGGTAGATTCAAAGAGTCTTTGATTGGTAATTGGTTGAAGAAATAAAGCTTTGTCTAAAAGCTTAGAATGTTTTAAGTCAACAAAAGGAAGTGCCAGTCAGTGAAAAACCACAATATACCAACTCAAGTGATCTGTTGAACAAATTGATGGCTTGCCGGTGTGATTTAACCTTTGCCCTACTTGGCATTAAGTCCTGTCAATAATTTAGTATCTCACTGTTACAACGTGTCTCTTATGTCTCTGCTTTGACCTTAATGCTTGCCAGATGCTGTTTCTGAACTCTGTAAGGGAGGTGTGTAAGGAGACGAGTCCCACCTTCTTTTCCTCCATGACTGGGAGCTTAGTTTTAAAGATTTTCTGTGGTCCCCTTGGCCAAGTGCAATCCATTCAGTTGTTGGGGGCTTAGGGTTTTAGTTTAGTTTACATACCTATGAAAAGTTCCTGTAATTAAAAAGTAAAAGACAATCTGACTTGTCACCTGTAGCTCAGTGGCTGGGGCACAGGCTGGCGGGTTCAAATAGACCAGAGCTGGCAGGTTCAAATCCAGCCCAGGGCCTGCCAAAAAAACAATGACAACTGCAACAAAAAAAATAGCAAGGTGTTGTGGTGGGCCCCTGTAGTCTCAGCTACTTGGCAGGCTGAGGCAAGAGAATCACTTAAGCCCAAGAGTTGGAGGTTGCTGTGAGCTATGACACCACAGCACTCTACCCAGGGCAAAAGCTTGAGACTCTGTCTCAATAAATAAATAAATATAAATAAAAGACAATTCACTCAGTATGAAAGTCATCAAAGTATATAAACAGGAAAGGCATAGAGGAAAAAAATGAAAATGTCCAACAAACACAAATGAAAAAGAATTACCCAACTACTAACTAACAAAGCAAAATGTTTAAAAGAACGAGCAAGCATTTTTTTATTCAAAAATGGGGGAAAATAACATTTAGCATATGCATTTGTATACTGTTAGTGAAAATGTGAATGGGACATGTTTGAAGAAGAGTAATTTTTCACTATCTAGAAAAAACACACATGCCCATGCTTTATGCTCCAGAAACTCCACTTCAAAGACTCTCCTACAACAGTAGCAGCCTAGGGATCCATGTGCACAAACGCCCAGCGGAGCATTATTTGTAACAACAAACGAGGGAAATCCCCAATGCCCAGCAATACCAGAAAATTAAATAAATTATTTTGCAAGTTCAGATTTTTTCTTAAATCTCCTAGTTTAACAAATGATAAATGCTTAGCCTCTAATGCATGGAATTAAAGTGGGAAATTTCTTCCTATTCTTTTTACTTTTACTTTACAAATACGTACTCATCATCCCTTACCCCTGAGGAGAAAAAGAAAAAGAAAAGCCAGCGAGAAAACAAGACAAACACGGGCCAAGTAATCACATGGGGAGTAAGTCGATTTGGTGGTAGGGGAGGAGCCCGGGGTCGACAGAGATTGATGCTCTAGGCGTGGACCCGTCACTGGTCTCACTAACTTTTCTTTTCCAACTGTGTTCATCTCCAGGAAAAAGGATTTGGTATAATATATGGAGAAATCCCAGACAGAGAATATGTATCTTATAAAGGCAAGGTCAAAAAAGACAGGATAGTGTTGAAAAGGAGACACAGTCACAAAACCAAGGAAAGAAGGGGAAACGGACAAGCTGGGTCTCAGTCGGCGTTCTCGGGGCCCGGCTAGTCCCTCTCGGTCCCGTGGGCGGCCCGGCCCTGCGTGGCAGCAGGAGTGGCCGTGCTTTCCCGGAAGCTCAGCCTCCACTGTGCTTCCCACGCGTCCCAACGTTCTGCCAGCCACCTAACATCCGGTAATAAACAAACCCTTTTCTGCTTAGGCTGCCAGAGCGGGTTCTGTCCTTTGCATCTGACCGGGACCAATGAATTCTACTAATCATACGGCTTTACGCAGTCTAACCCAACCTAATAAAAAACCGAATCTTTGACCTAGAAGAACGGTCAGGAGTCAGATGAGCTGAACTTCCACCTAGGCCGGAGCCTTCTCTAAGCCTCTTAGGCCTCTGTCTAAACATTTCCTGTGATAGGGAATTTGCTACCGGCTAATAGTCCATAGGAATGGAAAAACAAGCATCACATGTGCTCAATACTAAGTTGAAACTAGTTGATTAACAACTACATGCTCACTTGAGAGAAAAACTCCACTAAGTTCCTGAAGGGAGGAGGCAGGAGAGGGTCCAGCAAGGTCCCCCCCAAAGGGAACAAATGGCGAGTATATGGCACGCTTCCTGGGTGAAGGAGACAACTGTAACTTGGACCTTATCTTATAAATGCAGATAATGTAACCTAACCTAGTATACCCTTATATTAATCTGAAATAATAATAATAAGTTTTAAAAAAATTTAAAAAATATGCTCAGTGCCCATAGCTCACTGGGTAGGGTGCTGGAAACCTACACCCAGGCTGGCAGGTTCCAACCCAGCCCTGGCCTGCTAAACAACAATGACAACTACAAAAAAAGGGGGCGGGCTCGGCGCCTATAGCTCGACCGGCTAAGGCACCAGCCACGTACACCAAAGGTGGCGGGTTCGAATCCCCAGCCCGGACCGCCAAAACAACAATGACGGCTGCAACCAAAAAAATAGCCGGGCGTTGTGACGGGCGCCTGTGGTCCCAGCTACTTGGGAGGCGGAGGCAGGAGACTCGCTTGAGCCCAGGAGTTG
>NW_003852562.1:3461850-3465666 GCF_000181295.1 Otolemur garnettii
CCTGTGGTCCCAGCTACTTGGGAGGCGGAGGCAGGAGACTCGCTTGAGCCCAGGAGTTGGAGGTTGCTGTGAGCTGTAACTCCACGGCACTCTACCCAGGGGGACAGCTTGAGGCTCTGTCTCAATAAATAAATAAATAAATAAATAAAATAAATAGGCTGGGCATGATGGCTCACACTGGTAATCCTGGCACTTTGGGAAGCTGAGATGAGTGGATTGCTTGAGCTTGGGTTCAAAACCAGCCTGAGCGAGAGTGAGACTCCATCGCTACTAAAAACAGAGCCATTGTGGTGCATGCCTGTGGTTCCAGCTACTCAGGAGGCTGAGTCAAGAAGATTGTTCAAGCCCAAGAGTTTGACGTTGCTTGCTATGAGCTCTAATGCCACAGCACTCTACTGGGGAGACAGAGTGAGAATCTGTCTCAAAAAAACATTTTTTAATAAAATTTCTACTCTACATAAGAAAAAGTATCACTAGAAATGGGGAAAAAAATGATGCAACATAAGAAATGAAGATAAATATCACAAAGCGTTAACATAAAGAATCTGTGAAGCTGGAATTTCTCTCCCTGTCTGGTCTTTGATCTCAGAGTTTGAAGAATGAAACCATAGACCATGCAAATATGCAAAAGGTCAAAGTTTCTTGACAGAAAAAGTAATACATGAAAGGAAGAGGGGAAACAGAACCTCCGGCAATGGAGGGAGGTCCCAACTGGGACACCCAGGTGGGCCTTCTGTCTAGGGGTTTATAGACCGCTTTTCCTATCCTTCATGAAGGGAGGTTTGGGGAATGTATGTCCAGAGCATATCACAGTTGATCAGCGGCCTGCAGGCAGAAAATCTTCCTAAAATTCACAAAGGCATGTGTCCTTGTGGTCCTTGCAGGTCCTTGCAGTCCTGGTCCCAGGAGAGGCAGTAGGTGTGTGCTCCCTGCTCTGGGAGGAGCCACCCAGATGAGCTGCCAGTCAGGCTGCTTTTCTCATGACCTTGCTGGACCCAGAAGAATGTCACCCAGAAAGGGCCTGTTTGTGCTTGGAGGCAGGGGGTCTGTGATGAGACTAATTTCTGAGTTTACCCAAGCTTAGAACATGGGGGTCCCTGCCCAGCCCTGAATGCAGGAACTGGTGTCATTCATACCATTGCTGAGCAGTTACCACAGATCAAACATGATTCCTTCTATAGAAACTGCTTCATTGTCCTGTCTATCAGAGCGTCTTAGTTCTGTCCCCAGAGCTGCTGGCTTACAGTAGCATTCCATGTGGTTTGGAAAAAAGCACATGTTAACCTCTCTGTCTGGAAAGTACTCGGTAAATACTGGAGGAATGAATAAATTGAATGAGTGGCATCTCTGCTTAGGTGCTGTAGAGACTATAATAATAAAGCTCAGGATTGCATTTGCCTACAAAAACCTCTCTTCTAATACTCCTCTTACAACTAATCACCACTGAAGCACTGATAGCCAGTCCCGTCCCACCCCTCAGGCAGGAGAAAGCAAAAAGCCTTAGCACCGGTAAGGGAAGGCTGACCAGCTCAGCAAACCCTAATTTTTTAAAGATCTCCTCCCTTAACTAACTACTTGAACTTTTGAACTATTTCCCAGAAATGGTGGATCTTCTGCAAGACGCAGAAGTCAAGATGCTGAAAGCCTCTGAGCAAGATTCCTGGTGCCAAGACTCACGTCCCCCAGGACCTGCCCCAGCACATAGTCCCTCCTTAGTTCCTTCACCTGCCCCAAGACATGTGGCCCCTCCTTTAAAAACCCATGTCCTCCCTTAGTTTGGGGGGTGGGGGGGAGGATTTGAGGCAGCTTCTCCTGTCCTACGAGGTGTGTTGTTAAAAGTTTCTTTCTTCTGGCTTGGTGCCTGTAGCACAGTGGTTATGGCGCTAGCCACATGCACCAACGTTGGTGAGTTTGAGCCCAGCCTGGGCCAGCTAAACAACAATGACAACTGCAACAAGAAAATAGCTAGGTGTTGTGGCGGGCGCCTATAGTCTCAACTACTTAGGAGGCTGAGGCAAGAGATTCACTCAAGCTCAAGAATTTGAGGTTACTGTGAGCTATGACACCATGGCACTCCATCTGGGGCAACATAGTGAGACTCTGTCACAAAAAAAAAAAAAAAAAAAAAGTTATTTCTTCCTTGGAAATCCTCATTGTGTCAAGAATTGGACCTTTGTGAGATGAGTAACTGGACCCAAACTGAAACCCTCTTGTGGTTTTAATAACACCCCTGGAAATGGTGTTAGCAAATAGTAATGATTAGTGCAGAGGAGCTAATATTGAGGCACAGGCTACCAAGGGCAAAAATATGGAATGAAGTTGGAGCTGTTATCAGCTCAACCTGTATAGCAAGCTGACTGAAGTTCCACGGAGGGAGAGTTTACAAGGAACAATTTAGGGGAGCTGACCTGGGGCCTTGTCATCAAATTGGGATGGAGGGTATTCTATAACTAAGATCCTTTGGGAACAATTAGCCACCAGAACACCAGATATGAAGACCATCCAGCCTGAACTAGAATTAAACTTGCAGCAAGAAGGTGAAAATCTGAAATCTACTTACTACTCCAGTAGGTAGAAACAAAGAGTTTATTCATTCCTTCAACTAATGTTCACTGAACACCTACCATAGGAAGCAGATTCCTGCTCCATTGCCCCCAGAGATAACCAAATTCTAATCCCCAGGACCTGTGAGTGTGGCAAAGGGACTTTGCAGGTGTGATTAAGGATCTTGAGATGGGGAGGTTATTCTGGATTATCTGGGTGAGCCCAATGTAGTCACAGGGGTTCTTATAAGAGAAAGAGGGAGGCAGGAGGCCAAAGCAGGGGAAGGAGATGTGATAATGGAGGCAGAGGTTGTAGTGAGGTGAGGCCACGAGCCGAGGCAGCTTGGAGAAGCTGGGAGGGGAGCGGTAGCAGACTTTCCCCTCAGAGCTTCAGGAAGAACACAGCCCTGCCCTGGGGGGTTAGGCAAGTGAAGCTAATTTTCAGATTTCTGACCTCTAGAATGATAAAATAATACATTTGTGTTGTTTTTAAACTACTCCATTTGTAGTAAATGTTGTAGTGGCTGGAGACTATTAAGATACACCTGCTAGGTGCCAGGTGTCTGGCATAAAGCAGTGAAAAAAATTAAGTCCCTACCCTTGTTTCATTTGAATTCTAGTGAAAAAGAGGCAAAAAACAAACCTGAGCATATTAAACAAAGTATTTAATATATAGTACGTTAGGGGCAATGTGTGCTGTGAAGAGGAATGGAGCCTGAACAGAAGGAAGAGGACCACTGAGGGCTGGTGGGGAGCCTGGGGCAGCGAGTGGGGGCTTAACGGAGAAGGGGGCATTTCGACTGAGACCTGAAGAAGGTGACAGAGAGAGCAAAGAATAAACCAGACAGAGGGGCAGCAGAAGCAAAAGGCCTCCATTCACAGGCGCCCAAAGCCCGCAGGATCGGGGAGTAGTTGGTCTCTCACTCTGACCGCCACCGGAGGCCACTGAGCAGAGAAGTGGCATGAGCTCATTTTCTAAAGGGTCCCTTGGTCTGTTCTGTCGGATGGAGATGTGAGCTTGGGGCTGAGGACAGGGTAGTAGCAGCGGATGTGTTATAGGACAGAAAAGTTGAAAGCAAGAACCGTACTAACCCTATCTTGAACAATAGCAACTGACACTTATCTCAAACAACAGTACTGGCCATAACCATGACCCATAATGAACAGTAATTGACATAACCCATGACCCAGACAACAACATTCCAGTAAGGTCAGGTAGGACCTAAATGGGCCAGACCAGCTGTGTCCTCTCAGCCCCAGCCTCACTGACTCC
>NW_003852562.1:3465780-3468805 GCF_000181295.1 Otolemur garnettii
TCCTGACAGATTAGATGGAAGTGAAGGAGAGGAGAAAAAAATAACTCCGAAGTTCAATTAGAAACACAGGGTTAAATTAGGAGTAAACATAGAACTGCTTGTTAAAATCCTGCTTAATAACGTCAGAGTAACTTCACAATCATTAAGTATGCAAATGAAAGAATCTAGCATTAGAGAAATATAAAAGGGAATATTTTCGCCCTTTCAGACAGTTATCTTCTCTCTTGTCTGAGAGACAGAAGGGTGGGGGAAGCTCTTTTCTGTCTCCTCTGATTAGGATGCTAATTGCAATAAGAGGGTCCCACCCTCATGACCTGTTTACCTCCCAAAGGTCCCACCTCCTAATACCATGTACTGGGATAAGGGCTTCAACTCATGAACTGGGGGGCAGGGCACAGTCAGTTCCCAGCAGCCTTAAACTGCCAACCTGTTGCTGAGGTTTGATGATCTATATGCTGCTTCTGTTACGGAAACTGCAGGGAGCTTTTGGCCTAGCTCTAGTTACTAGTCAAGCAAAGATTCAATTAACAGAGGATTGCCAAGAAGAGTGGAATTTTTAATATGAAAGATGTCTTCTCAAGGAGAACGGAAGAAGCTGCCTCAAGTATCTCTCTCCTCCCCAACTAACAAAGGTCAAATAGTTAGTTAAGGGAGAGGATGTTTTAAAAATGTGGATATGTGGATATTTATCCCCAAAGAAAGGGGAATAGTGGGCGTGGAGGAGTCTGCAGCCCCCTTTGTGACACTCCCGAGAGGACAGTGGTGCTGCCTTTCTGAAGAACAGCTGGGCAATATGGGCCAAAAATCTTAAACTGTTGAATCACATTCCACACGTCTAAAAATTAATCTAAAGAGATAATTATGAATGAGAATAAAGATTTAGCTACAAACGACGCTAAACGGAAAAGAATTGGACATAGTAAAAGAACCAAAGTACCTAAATGTCTGACGAGAGAGGGTTGGCATAATCCTGGGTTGGCATGAGCTATTCCAATGGAATATTCCCAGTGGAGTGAGCACCCACCCGGAAGGTTTACATTGTGGAGAGTGTCCAAAAAGCAGGTATGCAATTGGAGGTAAAATATGATCCAATTTATGCTTTAATATACACATACATTCATACATAGTTGAAAAAATACATACTAAGATTTCACCTTTAATGATATCTATTTTTCCCTTATTTCCTTGTTTTCTAATGCAAAAACACAGTGAATATGTGTTCCTTTTATAAATAAAAAATATATATTTTCTCAAATGAAAAAATTATCTTGCCGCCAAGTTTAGCCTTTCTGGTCCTCCTCCTTCCCCCTTTTTCTTTTCAGAGGAGTCAATATTTTCTTACCTCTTGGCTTAACACTTGGGCCTCGTCTCTCATTCTACTGCTCCCTTGCCTCCTGTCAGCAATGATCACATCCTGTTGGTTCTCTCTGCAAAACTCCTCTTGCACTTGCACTCCTCCTTTCTTGCACACCTTCATTCCCTTGTAACTACTGCTGAAGCCTCGCTGCAGGCTGGCTTCCCTGCCTTTAGTCTCTCCCGGCTCTAGTCTCTGCTGGTGAACCTTGTTTGTCATCCTGCTTGAAAACCCTTTTAGGGACAGTGAGGGGGCTCATGCCTGGAATCCCAGCAATTTGGAAGGCTAAGACAGGGGGATTGCTTGAGATCAAGAGTTTGAGACCAGCCTAGGCAACATAGCGAGACTCCATCTCTTAAAAAAAAAAATTTATAATAAAAATCAGCCTGGATTGGGGCCTTGCACCCATAGTCCCAGCTACTCAGGAGGCTGTAGTGGGGAGATCACTTGAGTCCAGCAGTTTGGGGTTACAGTGAGCTATGATCTCACCACTACGCTCCTACCTGGGCAACAGAGTAAGACCCTGTCTTTTATCAAAAAAGGGAAAGAGAGGAGAATTTTTTTCCCCTTTCCTCCTGGCTTCTCCAGAAGGATTCCTGAGCAGCCCTCCCTAGGCATCCCTTGTCAAGGACAGAGAATTGGAATTAGGATGACACACTTGCTCATGAATGACTCAGTTAGTCACTTCTCCAAGGGCAGAGTTGAGTTTCAAAAAAATGAACATATCTCAAATAATAATAGTAAAATGCAAGAGTAGGCACTTGAGGAGTAAGGGAAAGGAGAACCATGGGAAGGTGGGTGCTTCTGCTGGAGGCCACTGCCCTGCCCAGTGGCCCCCAGGCCTTTGAAGGACTGCGGCATCTGCATGCTCTCCCCAACCGTATAAACGCTGCCTCATTCACTGAGACTTCAGTAGTGGTCTCAGGGCCCCTCCCTCTACTGCTACTTCTGTCCCCCCTTGCGATGATGTGGACATTCATGCAGACTCTCTCTGCAATACTCTGGCCTCTAAATTGATCTCCAGTGATCCTGGCCACCAACCTATGAGACTTTGTCATCATCAATAACTGTATTGCCTCGAAAATCTGAGTTTCAAGCATCCCACTATCTAAACGCAAGCTGCCCCATTTCCATCATATTCCCTCTTGCTCATCCAGGCCTGCACTTCATCCATCCCACCTTGATCCAACTTCCCTGCCTCTGGCCACCATTCTGACCCCTTATATTCTCACTCCCCTCCGTACAAAGCTCGATTCCTTTGTCTACCATTATAATCACCTTGCATTCATTTTCAATGACCTTACCCCTCCCTTCAAAACACTAACGTGGCAAAAACCCAGTGTTCATTAAATCCAAGTCTCAACCTTCTCCTATTCTACCCAAAACAGCTGGCCATGACTGGAGAAAACACCACCACCCTGAGGTGTGGTTTATACTTGTCACCACCAGGCACTCGTGGGCCTTCAACCCAACCAGCCACCTGGCACATTTCTGAGTCCTTTCTCTCTCCCAATCTCTAGTTCAAACCTTTTGCTACAACACCTCCCACCCCATTCCTGCTCTCACATGCTGACCTTGATGCTTATTTCTTTTCAAAGATAGGAGTAATTAGAAACAAATTTCTCCATCTCAACAAGTCTACCAACCACATGCATCTGTGCTTCTATGTTC
>NW_003852562.1:3469040-3477684 GCF_000181295.1 Otolemur garnettii
TTGAAAGAATGATCTACTTCCTCTTTCCATTCCCTTTCTGTATTGAATTGAAAATATTTTTAAATATGACATTTCATTTGTAGAAAAGAATACAGCTGACCTTAAAACAGCATGGGGGTTTTGAGCACCAATCCCTCATGCAATCAAAAATCCATGTATAACTTTTGATTTCCTAAAAACTTAACTACTAATAGTCTCCCATTGACCAGAATCTTTACCAATAGCATCAAGAGTTGAGTGAAACATGTTTTGTATAATATCTGTACTATATACTTCACTCTAACAATAAAGTAAGCTAAGCAAAAGAAAATTATGTTATGAAAGCCATAGGAAGAGAAAATATATTTACTGTGGACATGGATCATTGTAAAGGTCTTCATCCTTGTTGTCTTGGGGTTGTATAGGCTGAGGAGGAAGGTTGGTGTTGCTGTCTCAGAAGTGACAGAGGCAGGTAAAAAAATCTGTATATAAGTGAACTTGTACCCTTCAAACCCCTGTTGTACAAGGGTGAACTGTATGTGCAATTTGTACATAAGATGTACCTTCTCATTTAGTGAATCCACATGAACCTGTCACACAACCTGAAGGTTACCAGTGACATCAGCTGACACCATGAACTTGTCCCTTATCCAATCTGGCTATCTCCCAGAGACAACCATCTCCCAGATGGCTCCTCTTGGAACCATCGTGATTACACTTTGAGCCGAGTCCCTGAAGTCACTAATGTGTGGGTCACGAATAACCTCGACACCACTAAATCCAGTGGTTAACTCTGAGGACTCAGTTTAACCTCTTAGCAGTGCTTCATAGAAATGACATCCCTCTCCCTTTTTTTTTTTCTAAAATCCAACCTAAGTTCTAATCTGATACCTTCTCCTTTTGGAAAAAAATAACAATAATAAAGCCAAATCCCTTGAAATCATCCTTTTCAAAATCCTTATGCAATCCATCAGCATGCCCTATTGACTGTACTTCTCACAATATGTGCCCAAATCTGACCATGGTCCCCACATCACCTGCATCCCAGCTGCCATTAGCTGTGACCTGGACTGCCACAATCACCTCATTGATCTATCTTCTTCCATTCCAGCTCCCTGATTCCCCAGGCAGCAGCCTGAGTGATCCTTGGAAAAAAAATCAAATTAGTTATCTTCCTAGTCAGTATCCCCAGTGGCTTCTCATCCCATTCAGAGGAATTCTGAATCTTCAGTGTGACCTTCAAGGTCCTATAAGACATTTCCACCCTCTTGAATTTCATCTCCTGCTCTTCCTCCCCTGTGCTATATGGGCCTCCTCACCCAGCCTTAAACGGGTCGGGCACACCCTTGACTCAAGTAACTTGCACCTGCTGCCCCCCTGCCCAAACGCTCACCCCTAAATATCTGCACAGTTTCCTCCCTATGTTCAAGTCTTTCCTGAGTGTCATCTCAAAAAGAGATTCCTGGGCCATGTAACCTCAAACTTCATCTTGTCACCCTCTACCCAATTATGGGGCCTTGGTTTTCCTTCTCTTGTGTTATACCTGACATTATGTTATACCACAGGTTCTTAAATGATGTCATTTTAATATAACATTGATGAGAAGAAAAAACCTATTCCTGGCCTGGGGCCACTGGCTGTGTGGAGTATGCATGGTCACCACACATCTATGTGGGTTTTCGAGGGGTACTCGGTTTCCCCCCACATACCAAACATTAAGTGGCACGTCCAAATTATCTGAGTCAGGAGGGAGTATGGGACAGTGCCCTGGCCAGGGCTGGCTCTGCCTTGCACCCTGAGCTTCTGGAAGAGGCTCCAGCCACCCATCACCCTGAACTGGAATAAATGGGCTGGGAAATGAGTGAATGAATAAATACAAGTTATTGTCAAAAAATTGTAAGGATGGCAATAATCACACAAATCCATGACAATAAACCATGTGTTAGGAAAGTACTTGGCAAGCCTGCCAGATTCGTGATTGTTTTTGAACTACATGGTGGCGGAAGTGCTCCTTACAATTTTCACTTTGTAAATATTCATTCTTTCATTGAACCCACCACCACTAAGACATCACTGATTCACGATATATCGTATAAATAATCATCTGACTTGTTTCTATTAATCATTCTTAAATGTACATATAGTTCACTACATGTTCAATGTTTAATATTAGAAATATTTTGGTTTTAATTTAAAAATTTGGGGATGTTTCTGTGATCCGAAATATGCCATAGGAAATTAACTCTCATTTATATCAGTGAGCCTGTGGTAAAAGTCGCTTTGTTATATGTTGTCATTTCTGCTGAAAGCTACAGTTCCCAAGAACCTGTCATTTGTTTCTCTGTGTGTTATCATCCTGATAAAATGGAGGATTCATGACAACAGCGACTTTGAAATGCTCACTCTTATCACTACAGTGGTGCCTAAAACATAACGGGCACCTAAATAGTAATGGAATGACATGGAAACCAAGACTTCTGGGTGCTAGCTATTTCTCTAGGACTTAAGGCTTTATCATAAGAAGTTGGGGAAGTAACTAGAGAAGAGATGAGAGGCAGTGGATGGACCACTGAGGGTCCAGCCAACCCAGCTCTGATCAGACACACCAATACTGGTCAAGTGGGGGCCAAGGGTTAGTGGTAGGCTATTAGGCCACACTGTACCCCTGAATAGTCCCCAAGAGCTTCAGGATCCATCAAATCTATTAAAAGTGGTCTCCTCCAGGTCCAAATAAACTCCTAATTCTGAGAGTAGAATATGGCACTCTAAGCACTTTCTTCCTTAAAAGTCCTACTTATTTTGAAGAATATAAGATACAAAAAAAAAAAAAAAAAATGGGTGCTGGGAAAACTGGGTAGCCACATGCAAAGAATGAAACAGTACCCTTCTCTCTCACCATATAAAACATTAGTTCAAGATGTATAAAAGACTTAAATGTAAGGCATAAAACCATAAAAATTCTAGAAGAAAATATAGGAAAAACTCTTCTAGATGACTAAGATCCCCAAAGGTAGATAGGGCAACAACAAAAGTAAATAAATGGGATTGCATCAAATTCAAAAGCTTCTGCATAGCAAAGGAAATAATCAACAGAGTAAATAGACAACCTACAGAGTGACAGAAAATATTGGCAAACTACACATAGGTTAAAGGGCCTTATAGCAGTCCTCCTCCCCTGTCCCCCTGGAGTTCCCTTTTCACAAACCACTGAGGAGCCCAGGAGACAAAAAAGAAGATCTAAATCCTCCCTCTGCCTTTCAGAATTTGTTTCTACAGCCTCCAGGGCTCCCAAGTGTCCTAGAGGAAGGTTGGGGAGCTGAGCATCGGCCTGGCCCTCAGGATTAGAACACCTGTAAAAAGTCTGTCTCCAGCCTTGCTGGAGGAAAATCAGATACAGCTTCACATCCACAATACCTCGTGATTTGGCTGCAACTACCTTTTTTACTCCTTGACCGCCCCCCCCCCCCATATTAGATCTCAGCAGGGCATTCTTTCTTCTTTCCTTTGGGATGCTTCTCGCTTTTTTTCCCTCTCTCTTTCTCTCTTTCCCCACTCTTTTCCCCTCTCTCTTCCCCTCTCTCGCTACTTCTATCCTTCTAAAAGATTAAAGTCTATACTTTTATATCCTAATCTTGGTCTAGAAAAATTCTTTTCTTGCACCACACAGAGCACCTACTGAGCTTTCCACCCTAGAACTCACTGCTGAATGTCACTGCGGTCGCCCTTGAAGTAGGCCCCCTGGGAAGCTGCGCACCACCGATGCCCAGTCCACTCTTCAAAACGCTTTTCTAGGATGAGTTCACAAACTTAATTGTCTGACTTCCTAGGACAACAGCTTTCTTTGATGGCCATTCCAGAAGCAGGGTCCAAAATTGCTTTGAAAGGTAAATTAGCACATGGGTGCACAGCTTCCCAGGGGCAGTACTTTGAAGGAGACCATAGTGATATTTAGCAATGAGGTCCATAGCACTTTTTCTAGGCTCTGTTCACAAACTTAATTGTCTGTCCTGGTATGTCTGTGTTTCAACAGAAAGGCTAGAAGGAAATGTACTGTAATACAGTAGTTTCCTCCTTGTGGTAAGATTACAAGTAATGTTAATTTTCTCTTTGTTCTTTCTGTATTTTCCAAATTGTCTAGAATAATTAGTTTTATGATGTTAAAAAGGGGTAATTAAAAACATCTGCGTAAAGTTTGCAAGGTAGCCAAGCAGCTGCTCTTGTGAACAGCCTGGAGAGAAGTCAGAGAGCAGAAACTGCAGTGGTGTTAGCACTGCAGGGCTGATTCAGGTAAAATCCTGCTGGACAGAGGGAAGAGTTCCAGGAGGGGCCAGAATCTGCTGGGTCCCGCGACTATTTTAGTTCGTTAAGAGGGGAGAGCATGCAACAAAACTGACTGTGGGGCAGCATTGACATGATAAGCTGCAAGCTTCAAAGGCAAGGAAGTTCATTTTAGGGGGGAATTGTAAACATTCATGTGTACTGATGACTTCAGCATTAACCAAAACCTCAAATGGAAAGCCATAGCCGTCATCACAGACAGCCTGACAAATATGTCTACCGATCAGAGAAAGTTGGCCAGAAAATTAATAAGACATTAAAGAGAATACAAAGTATCACTGTGGAAAAATTAATGGTGTTGTGTGCACTAATGAACAATTTATTTTCACTCCACTTTGGGACCCATTCTGTATCAACAGGAGCTGACTGAAGCATCAAAGGCATGAGAAGGCGAGTTGATTTGTAGAATAATAATAGAGTTTATGATAAAAGTGGCAAAACTAACTCTATGGTTATTTTTAAATTAAAAATAACCCATGCATGTTCAAATAAAGCAAATCTGGGTCATATTTGTTTAACATCTCCCTGGAAACTAAGCACCAAGAAATCGAGGTTGTGATGTATATATTAAATAATAGTAACTCAGCAAGGATCTGTGAGTTTGCTTTAAAAAGTGTGGAATAACACATTGCAGAGATGGGTGTCCATAAAATTATGCACGGCAGAGAAAGGATTTTCCTAGAGCACAAGAGAGAAACAATAGTGCATGATGAAACAATGGAGATTTTTATTTAAACCTGATAAGAAATGAATTCTTCTTTACAGTATACAATTTGTCAAATTCACCATTTGGACTATTGTCATGGAAAACCACATACCAAAATAAAACTACAAAGAAATTTAACACTCGTTTTAATAAAAGTAGTTCTCTGCAAATACACAAAGAATAAAAAAAGATGATGACGATTATTCTGTATGCACAAAATTTGCAGCAGCTTAGATTCTCAAGTACATTTCCTTAAACTGTGTCACATTGCAAGCCAAAAAGGGACAGCAGGAGGAACAGATGTGTACAAGACAGGAAGTAACCGGGGAAACCGGAAGAATGTATCAATGTGTATTTTAAACTAGCCATATAAAGAAAACAGATAATTTCATATTTTATTTTTCTTTTCCGCTCATAAAATCCAATATAAATACCACCTCCTGCATGCAGTAATCTCGCCTCTGTGCAATCTGCCTCTAGCAACATCAAGGTGGACTCAAGAATTAAATGGGAGTAAGAACCTAGTTTGGAACTTTCATTAACCTGCTCCAGAGTATCATCTAATGGCTGGTCATAAAAACAGTATTCTCCAGACTCCTTTAAATCAACAGTGCCTTTCCGTGTAGGAGCACCCGAGTTAGTCTCCTAATGCAAGGTCATTCCTAATCACGGCTGTCGTGTCCCTGATCAGGCACATCGCTGTCCTCATCCCAAATCTCCTCCGACCTCCAGCTCAGCCCTCCTGGGACTTCTTCCTTCTGCAGCCTCTTTCATTTTTGCTTAGCAGACCCAGGCCCGTGCCTTTCGGATGTGATTTTAGGTGCGGATTCCCTGTCTTAAGCGGAGCCATATATATTAAACAATTCCTGAGCCACCAAAATCCGAGGAGGAGAGGAGGGGGCTCAGCCCCTCACCCCTGCCCCACCCCCAGGCTCTTCCCACTGCCAGAGGGGCCCCGAAGGAAGGACGCTGGAAGCCCAGATGGCACCTGGCCCCAATAAAGAGCCACCGTGAGAGACATGTGTTAATTTTTCTTAATTGACTTGAAGTTTAGAGGACAGATAGATTGTAGGATAAGAGAAATACTTTTGCTCTGGCCTCCTTCATTCTCGAATGTTCTGAAGCGCTGTGAATTGAACAGAACTCAGTTCCTGTCCCTAACTGTATGTCTTGCTTTCACCCATTGGGTGTTTACCTGACTGGTCACCCTACCCCAACTATGGCCATTCCACACCCTCACCAAGGTGAGCTAGTGGAAAACTGATTGTTCTCAGGGAACCTGTCTATATAAACAAGATGATTTCTATGTATTATGAGATTCATGGGCCCCTGTGAGGTATAGTGACTGATCAATGAAGACTAGAACGACGGGTGCTGATCTGTTGTACTTGCATCTTGTCCAGCGAGTGCACGTGAAGAGTCTTGGTCCTGAGTCTGACGTGGGTGGGTCACCCCACATCCTCCTAGAAGTACCATTCTGGTGGCCCAATCCCACAAAAAAAAAAAAGCTTCTCTCACTCCCTGCTCTGCTCTCTCTCTTTCTCATCTCTTTCCCTCCACTCTCTTCCCTCTCTCTAATATAAAATAAACTTATATTTTTATGCCCTAAAACAAAACAAAACAATACCATGCCAGGGCACACTTTATAGTCCCAAAGGGTAACCCCATTGGCACAAGTTCCAGAGCGCCTTAGTCATTGGGTCAATCCCATGTGTAGGAGAGAGGGTTTTGATTTGGAGACTCCCTCCCCTCCAGAGGGAAGAACCATGGGACCCATGAGGATCTGATCAGGGCTCAGGACCCTGCCAGAGAGCACTGCAGAGGGTAGTGAGGTCTGTGAGGAACTGCACGTTGGGGTCTAAGGGTGATGCCACCCGCAACATGCCCCCCCCCCACCCGTTTACGATTCTCTCTCTCAGTGACAACCTGCCTCGGGCTGTCCAGCAGAAATGTAATGTATAGAAAGCTACATGAGTAACTTTAAGTTTACTAGCAACCACAATTTTAAAATGTAAAAAGAAACAGGCAAAATTACTTTTAATAATATATTTTACTTAATCCAATATATCCAAGATATAGTTGGTTCTCATTGTCCACTGGTTTTGTATTTGCAAATTCACCTACTCATGACAATTTATTTGTAACCCCGAATCAGTACTTATGGCGCTTAGATATTCACTTGCAGACATAAGGAGGGGGGGGGAATTTGAGTTCTCAGCCGGCACGCTACCAGCCGGGTCCAAGGAGACAACACTCTTCCAGTTGTTTCAGCTCTCAAGAGTGTGAACAATCGCCCTTTCCACAATCTATTTGATGCCCTGTTTTTCCCATTCTGTGCTCTTTGTTAGCAGTTTCACTGTCTGAAGTGGCCCCAAGCACAGTGTTGAGGGCTATCTGGTGTTCCTAAGGCTGTGATGTGCCTTACAGAGAAAACACATGAATAAGAGAAGCCTCATTCAGGGTGAGTTACTGCGCTGTTGGCCCTGAGTTCGATGTTAATGAATCAAGAATATATATTTAAAAAGGTGTCTTTAAGCAGAAACACACATAAAACAATGTTATGCATGTATTGATCAGTTGAGAAAAATGTGGGAAGCAGAGTCTTGCAGGAACTCTGATTTCCTCTAGGAGCAGGGCTCCCTGTCTGCTAGGTTAATGTTCCAGTGACTTTACAGGACCTAACTGCCTTGAAAAATGAGGGCACTTTGTATTATCATTTCGACAGGTAATTAATGCATAACATTATTAGTGAGATGACATTTTTGTACCAAATCTTTAAAATGTGATGTGCATGTTATGCCTATCTTTATTTATTCATGTATTTATTAGTTTTTAGAGACAGGGTTTCACTCTGTCACCCAGGCTGGAGCACAGTGGCATGAACACAGCTCACTGCAGCCTGGATTAAACAATCCTCCCTCCTCAGCCTCCTGAGTGGCTGGGACTTTAGGCGTGCACTGCCGTACCTAGCTAACTTTTAAAAAATTTTTTTAGAGATGGGGTCTGGCAATGTTGCCCAGGCTTGTCTCGAACTCCTAGCCTCCAATGGTCCTTCCACTTCAACCTCCCAAAGCAGCAGGATTGCAAGTGCTAGAGATTCAGTGATGAAATAGAACTCCCTGCACTCTGGAAGGTTTCATTTTGGTTGTTTGAACTTGAGACTTTGGGAACTTTGGGGAATAAACTTCTGCTTTGCTCAACATTCCTAGGAGTTTGAGACCACCCTGGAGTGTGGGCCCAGCAGCACTGTTCCCAGCCTAGACCTATAACTAAAGTGCTCAGTCATCACATGTGGTGAGTAGCTATGGGACTACTCTATGACTCTACAAAGAAATTTAAACCGCCAGGCAGAGATCTCCAACCATTGCCATCCACATGTCTGTCCCTCCACAGGGCCCTACACCCCGTTCTCTCCCTCTCCCAGGGAAGTTGCCCCCATCAGCGTCTTTCCTTTTGTGTCCTTTTGTCTCTCCACTGGCTATTCATCTTCAACGCACAGTGTGCTTGTCTTGCCTTTTAAAAAGTGAATAACACGGGTGGCACCTGTGGCTCAAAGGAGTAGGGTGCCGGCCTCATATGCTGGAGGTGGCAGGTTCAAACCCAGCCCCGGCCAAAAACTGC
>NW_003852562.1:3478421-3479864 GCF_000181295.1 Otolemur garnettii
CTGGGACCCAACAGGTCCAAAGACAAACTTGGGGTGTCTTCCCTAAAACTGTTGCTGAGCTTTCAGTTTCTCCTGTCTGACGATCTCCATCATCCCTTTATTTGTCACAGACCAGTCATCTGGTGATCATCTTTGTCCTTGCTTTCTGTTGCTTCTCTTACCTCGTCATTTCTCCAATTCTTAATATTACCCAGTCTATCACTTTGCTTGTCTTGACAGGACTCTCATGTCTGCCCAGCCCCCCGCCTTACTCCCTTCACTGACGCCATGTCTGGTCATGTCATTTCCTGTCCCTTCTCTCTTCTTAAAAAGTGATGTCTCTTTAAATCGAAGAGAAAAAATCCTGAAGATGCCAACATGCCATACTCAGCTTTTTAACTACCTCTCATCCCCCCTCTCCCTTACCCTCTTTGCCCTTCCATGCTGGTCCTTAAATTTCTTATAGAAAGTGTGCTTCCTCCTACCACAGGATCTTTGCACATGCTATTCTCCTAGCATATTCTCTTTCTCTCTCTTCTTCTTTTCTCCCCTTTTCCTCTTTTTTGCATAGTTCATCTACTCACTGACAGATACTGACAGAGGACCTGCTCTTGGTATATACTATGAGTTTGGAATTCAGAAAAGTCTGGGGTAGAGATACATAAATTTGGACACTATGGTATAAAATGGTCATTAAGCCCCAGTATCTAACACTTGAGAGGCATTTAATAAATATTTGTTGAGTTGATGAGTGATTTGGGCACAATGTGAATAGGTCCTAAGTATTAATTTTATTAGGACATGTTGGGTTTGTGCTAATCAGGGACTAATAAAGAGCAATATCTACATACACCTCTAATTATTTTATTTTCCATAGAAGACTAACTGTACAAATAATTTGACTAACATTTATTTTTCTTTAAATCTATTGCATTATGTTAAAGCTTATTTTTAATTAGACTTCTTGGTTTATAGTGGTTCTCAGTATCACTTGAGATAAAAGTTACATTGAAGATAGAATCTCATTTATTATACATCAGTTTATCCTACCAGCCAAGCACTCAGAAGAAACTTTTCTCTAGTGATTAATTTTTATTTTTCTCCCTGTTCTTGTGGCACATGCAATTTTCTATCTAAAATGATAAAGTCTGTTTGTCTTGCTGTTCATATATCAAATTCAGGCTCAGATACCATCAGAGAGCACAGATTCAAATAAAGTAGCTGGAAAAAGTAGAACCATAATAAAATGTTTATTAGACAGAACTGAGTTAAGAGATCATAGATCTCCCCTTTTTTTCCATTTACTTATTTATTCACATTTATATTGAAGTTAACCCCTTCCCCTTCCCTTCCTTAGACATGCTAGTGTGTACAAAAGATGTCTTGGCATGAGTTCTTTAGAAATGTGTTTTTGTTGCTTCATGCAAATTTATTTTTAGTTTACATAAATGGAAACATGGTATA
>NW_003852562.1:3480093-3485158 GCF_000181295.1 Otolemur garnettii
TGGTGGACCAGAGGGTGTGCATCTGCTTCACTGGACAGAGTGGTGTCACTACGCCCAGGTGGCTGCCCAAGTCTACTCTCCCCCAGCAGGGCAAGAGGCCACCTGTTTACAGAAAAGAAGAGTCTCGTGCTAATAAACATAGGAAGAGATGGTGACAGTCATGATTAACAAGAGAAATGTTCACAGTAGTTATCACCCAGCTCCCTAACAACTGCCACGTGAGTGGGAACAAAGAGATATTTCATCACGTAAGTGCATTCCTCTTATTAATACTGAGTTTGAACATCTCTTCATATGTTTATTGGCACAAGGACTTTTCTCAATAAACTGCCTCTCCTTCATTTTGCCCATTTTTCTTTGAGCATATTCTGTTGTTGTCAATATGTAACAACAAGCTCCTTGTAGGATTCTAGATATGAATCGAGTTTAGACATTACAAGTCTCAGTCCTCAAGTTTAGACATTATAAATGCCTTACCCCTTTGTGTCATCTGTGATTCACTAGACCACACGTTTTATTTTTATCTAATTATATTTAGTAATTATAGATTTTGAAAATGAAATAAACTTGCTAACAACAATAATTATATTTTCTGAGGCACATTCCTAATTAGTTAAAATAACTGACGTGCTTAGGACAGTCTGGCATATATTTAATATTCAATGCATCCTATTGTTATCAATGTTATACTTAATTCAAGTATATGTGTTTTTTTTTTGCACTTTTGGCTGAGGCCAGGCTCAAACTCACCACCCCTGGTATATGGGGCCGGCGCCCTACTCCTTGAGTCACCACAAGTATGTGTTTCTTACATGAAATTCTCATGTGATATAAATTACATACAGTTATCTTGTGATACACCTAAATGATTGAAAACAGAAGTAACTGTGCTTTCCTTATCAGCAAAGATGATTCAAAGATATCTGGTATTATTATTAGAAGATAACAAAAAATAAGAGAGCCACAGACACAGTCCACTGTCTGCTCATAGGGACCTGAGGGTAATATGTGTCACAGAAATTCTAGTGTCTTTAAACTTTTAAAAACACAAGATACCCTCTGGCAAAATTTCAGCCTATGTAAAATTACATTTAGTTGCTCTCCTCTCCTTCATTTTCACACTTTTGTCTCGTATATTGTGAGTCATTTTCACGTTAAAGAAGCTCACAGGTGACAGTGATCCTTTCTTCTCTTTGAGTTCCCCAGCTAAATGCTGTCACAATTCAACTCCTGAAAACATAGCCTGCCCCAAAAGACTGAAGTACCCAGGACAAAGGTCACCTTAACTTCATGGTGTGTCCTCTCTGCACCTTCTCTTAATGCCATCCAGGGCAGGAGCAGGGAGATGTCCCAAGGAGAGAAGGACAGACCAGCATGTGCGCTGGGCCCTGATCGATAATCCCCGCAGGCCTTCTGGTCACCCCATTGCATACTTAAGCGGGTTTGGGCACAGAACAAAGGGGATCTTCTTAAAATATTTTTTCAAAGATGTAATCAATCAATTAAGTATAAATAAGCAAATAGATTAAATGTGATGTTAGAAAGGTATTTTCAACCTAGATTTCTTATTTCTATAATTTTTCAGATTTTCAGATTAATCATGAGAGTGGCATCTGAGACTTTATATACATATGTATTTATGCATAAAATGTCAGCAGGCATAAAAATGTAAATTTTCCCTTTACATTTGGAGAATATCACATTGATGTTGAGAGATTTTCTTGCCCAAGTAGTTGAATAGCTTTCATGCCAACAATAATTACTTCTCCATTTTTCCAGCCTTTTCATTAATACCACTGTGTGTAACAAAGCTTTAACCACAAAATATCATGGTGAAGATAATTCTGTTTTCATCACGGTGATACAAAGGGATGCCATTCACATCAGCAGTTTTTTCCTCAAGGTCATACATGGAACCATTCCCTTAGAAGTAAGTGTTACTTCTTCCCTTTTAATCCAAAAATAAATAAATAAAACAGCCCTGAACAGCTGAATGGGACACTATTACTTTTAAAATGATTTTCAGTGTTTTCTTTTTCCAGATTAGAACACTGTTACCTTATGAATCAAAACATGAAAGAAAGGGGTCAAATTAGCAGTACACTTAGTTTTAATACACTGAGTATGTTTTCTTAGCAGTTTTGTAAACTTAGACCATCTGTTGTTGCTGAGCTATGAGGACCCAATACTTCTTTGTTGGTAAAGTAAGAAGGAATACAATTAACCAGTGTGTGAGTGTGTGTGAGAGAGAGAGAGAGATAACGATCTAAAAATCTAGAAGAAGGAATCAAAGCCAAAATAAAGTCAGAAAGCTAACATTTTAGCAACTCTCTTAGAACCATTTTTTGGAAACATCTTTTCAGTATGTTATTTACACCCACAATTGGGGATAACCAGGAAAATAAAAAGACACACTCAATTTTTTTAATGCAAATTTTTCTTCCTGTTTCTTCAGCCTTTCTCTACCTATGGAGTCCTAGGATGAGAAATGAATTGGGTCACAGTCTCATCTTCCATTCACTAGCTGTTAAGTGGAGCCACGGAGATTCAGTGCTAACCTAAGGGAAAAATACTGTGAAGACTATGAAATGTGTCTTCAACGTTTCTGACAGGAAAAGATCTCAACAAGCAATACACAAAGAAAAAGTCCACCTGCACTCCTGCAACTTAAGGAGTGTCTGCTTTCAGAATTAGGAGGCTTTTACCTTAAGGAATGAGTGGGTGGAAGAGTTTCAAATGCGGGGGCATCTTTGTAAATGATCAAGATTTCTTTGACCTCCTTCCTTTAACTCTTCTTCCCCCAGGCTCAGCCAACAGGCCCCCTACCCAGTCGTATCACCCTTGGCTACTCTGGAAAGTTCATTTCATTATTTTTACATTTTTCTTTTACACCAGGTGAGTGAAACTACATTAACACCTCTACAAAAGGTCCACCTTTTGAGAAAGAATAAGCTAGTGCAAAGTCTGAGTGGTTCAGGAGGGAACTGATCAGCAGTGGTGAGACCAGTGAGAGAGAGGGGGAGAGAAAGAAATGGGGTGGGGCAAAATTTAAGGAGGCGCTGACTCTCAGTGCCAACTCAGTACTGGCATGATTCTGAAAGTGAGAGCCTCCTTAAATGTGCCCAGGCCCCTCACTCCCCATATCCTAGTGGCCTCAAGGCCTTTTCTTTTCTTTGCCTCTTTTGTCTGCTCCATTCTCTTAAAATTCATTTTCCAGGTCATCCATTTGTAGGAATAGTAGGGAATCCTGATATGAATCATTTCACTGAACCACTCAACTGGTAGATTCTTTTGCCAAATACAGTGAGGTTCATTGTATGAACTAGAAGACTTGAAATTTTGCCTATATACATTCTTTCCAAAAACTTCAGGAAAAGTTGATTGATTTTTATCAATTTTTCCATCCTTCAAAACCACTTCAGAGAAGCTTTCATTTCCATGTGGCCATACATGTCACCAACTTGAAATGAAAGGACAGATAAAAAGATTCCAAGTGGCCATGCAGTCCATATGGCTTAAGAAATACTGCTCCATTCTGGGGCTGCCTGGTGCTGCTCAGAGGTGGGGCGGGGCAAGCCGGATGTGGGTTCAATCCATATGGACAGTCGGCAGGTGACATCCAGGCTCTGTGGCCACTCAGTCTTCAAAGCCAGGGAGGTTCATGGAGGTGTTAGGTAGTTGTCCTTAGCAGTCAGCAAAAATCTTTCAGACTTTTCTTGCGGGTGTGCTGGATACTTGGTGTGCATCCTCAGATCCATTCCCTCAGCCCTGCTGTGTGCCCAGGAGGCTGGCAACTTTGGGCTGCATCTCTCAGCTCTTGGTTCTTGACATCTGGTGGGGTTCAGCTAGTGGGAGGGCTGGCAGATCAGGGAGTGGGACCAGAGAGACACTTGGGTGTTTCCACTGCTCCTTGCTCCAGTCAGAGTCTGCCGGTGGCTGTCTTCTTCAATGGCAGCCCTGCCAAGCCGTCCCTCTGCTAACACAGCTTCTTGCCCCTTGAGGCCTACAGGTGGTAACATTTCTTGCTGAAGCCAGTTCCCTGAGGGGCTCCCTAGGACTCTTTAGTTCCCTTAATTCTGCCTATACTTCTGTAAATAGACACTATTCAGTTAACTTTTTTTTTTTTTTTGAGACAGAGTCTCATTCTGTCACCCTAGGTAGAATGCTGTGTCATCATTGTTTACAGCAACCTCAAACTCTTAGTCTCAAGCTATGCTCTGGTCTCAGCATCCTGAGTAGCTGAGACTATCTGCACCCACCACAACACCCGGCGGCTAGCTTTTCTATTTTTAGTGAAGACTCGATTTCCTCAGGCTGGTCTCAAACTCGTCAGCTCAAGCACTCTGCCTGCCTCAGCCTCCCAGAGTCCTAAGATTACAGGTGTGAGTCATGGCCTTGTTAAACTTTTTTGAGTGAAATTCTTTCTTGATGGAAGCCAGACTGATACAACAGAAAACATCCTCTTTTTTTTTCAGAGTTATATAGAATAAATAATCTTAAGGCTGAGTGTGGTGGCTCACACTGTAATCCTACCCTCTGGGAGGCCAAGGCAGGTGGATTGCTTGAGCTCATGAGTTCAAGACCAACCTGAGCAAAAGCCAGACCCCATCTCTACTAAGAAAAACTGAGGCAAGAGGATTGCTTGAATCCAAGAGGTTGCTGTGAGCTATGACACATGGTACTCTACCCAGGGCAACAACTTGAGACTCAGTTTATAAATAAACAAATAATCTTAATTTCCCACTAAAGAGAAAAAAAGAAAACACTGATCTGAGTTCACCTTACATGCAAGAATTCAGGGAGAGAAAGGAAATGTAAATCTAGGGAAGGAACGGCATTAGTCAGGGCTCCCCAAAAAACAGAGCCAATAGGATGTGGATGTGCTCACAGACACACACATACAGAGAAATTTGTTGTAAGAAATTGGCTCACATAATTTTGGAAGCTGGCAAACCCCAAGTTGGCATTTTGGGGCCTAAGAACTGGGGATCCAGGAGAACCAATAGTACAGACAGATGAAGTCCAAAGTCACATGCTGGAGAGACACACTCTGGCTCAGGGATGC
>NW_003852562.1:3485266-3499081 GCF_000181295.1 Otolemur garnettii
CAGTGAACTGGCCTCCTGTTTAAAAAGTGTGAGGACACCTTTAGGCCTTCAACTGATTGGGTGAGGCCCTCCCATATTATGGAAAGCAATTTCCTTTTATGCAAAATTCACTGGTTTAGATATTAATCTGGTTTAAAAATACTCTCCAAGTTGATAATGTAAAATTAATCATCCTAGGAACCTAGACCCTAGTTCAAAAACTATATAGAAATCCTCATTGATCCAGAGGTAACTGGACCAATTAAAGACTATTTTTTCATGTTATTACACTACCTAGCGTCCTAAATTTAGCTTTCACTTTCCTCTGCTTTTGAACACACAAAGAAAACACTTCTTTTTGGTCACTTCATTTATCCAGACCGGTGGAAAAGAAATTTTTTTATTCATCTGAGTACAATGAAACACAAAAATTTACTTTTAGTGTTTTATATTTGTGCCACTTAATAGCCCAAGCCAAGTGCCTCTGGATATGCACAAGCCCCTGGCTCAGGGGTGAAGTGCCATTGTCCTTGCAAGTGCACTAGAGGGTATGCCACATGCAGTGTGCCTGGCACCTGGAAGGCTTCATTCCATGAGGTTTGGGGCAAGAGAAATGTGGTCTCTCAGGCTCATGAAACATAAGTCAAAAAATATATTTTATTCTCCAAATTCCTTGTTCAGATGAGGCCCAATGCTTTTAATCTTTGCAATTAGAGTGGCAAGAATATGTTTTTAATCTTCTGAATCAAATTTTCTTTTGTTTCACAGGCAGAAAATGACAATTCCCCCCTAAAAATATGTACTAGAGAAAGAAATTAATCACGCATGTAGAAAATTGTATGATGGGACTCTGGGGTGTGTTTTAGGGGTGGGAGAGTGATGAGAATCTTCACTGGAAAGAGATAAAATGGTTCTCAGTTTTAACAGAAGCCTCTACATATAAATAGAAATTTCTTCCCTAATGCTTTTCCACAGTATTGGGTCTCATTCAGACAAATGGAACGGTGATATCATTTGTTTTAATAGGATTCAGAACGTCGCCTGATGCCTACTGTTTTTCATTCCAAAGCATAGCTCTAGTGCATGGCAAAGCACTTCTTCTACTGAGATGGAATTTATTTTGTCATACTATTTTTCATCAGGGAAATATGTTTATTATGTATGTTTATGTTTATTATACCAGCTCCTTGCTACCAAAGACCACAGGATGGTAGGCAGGAAAATTTGGCAGCAACTCTCTGAGGTTGTAAGCCACATGGCCTTCCCATTGCTCTTCAGGGGAGAAACTGTTGGGAGCCCTAAGGCAGCCATACACAAACCCTTCTCCCTTCCCATCTTCTACCTCTCCTCCTAAGACAAAGGCACAGAGAATCAGGATAGCCCACCCCTCTGAGAAGTGCACGCCAAAAGACTCTAACTTTCCAAACAAGCAGTGTCTACCTTTTATGGCCCATATAAAGAGTCTATAAGTGCCCCTGCTAAGGGTAGAGATGTTACCTTTGCACTGCCCAGGTGTGCCACCCTCCCCTTTCAAGAAACCTGTCCTGGGCCAGGTGCAATGGCTCACACTGTACTCCTAGCACTCTGGGAAGCCAGGGCAGGTGGATTGCTCAAGCTCAGGAGTTCAAGATGAGCCTAAGCAAGAGTGGAACCCAGTCTCCACCAAAAATAGAAAAACTATGGCTCAGTGCCTGTAGCTCAGTGCTTAGGGCACCAGCCACATACAGGTTGGAACCTGGCCTGGGCCTGCTAAACAACAATGACAACTACAGGCGGTGCCAGCCACATACACCAAGACTGGAGGGTTCCAACTCGGCCCAGGCCAGCTAAAACATCAATGACAACAACAACAACAAAAACTGGGCTTTGTGGCAGGTGCTGAAGTCCCAGCTACTCAGGAGGCTGAGGCAAGAGAATCACTTAAGCCCAAGAGTTTGAGGTTGCTGTGAGCTGTGACTCCATGGTATTCTACCAAGGATGACATAGTGAGAACTCTATCTCAAAACAAACAAACAAAAAAAAAAACGGAAAAACTAGTAGGATTGTGGCAAGCACTTATAATTCCAACTACTCAGGAGGCCAAGGCAAGAGAATCACTTAAGCCCAAGAGTTTGAGGTGGCTGTGGGTGGCTGTGAGCTATAATACCAGAGCACTCTATCAAGGGTGATGGAGTGAAACTCTGTCTCCAAAAAAAAAGAAAAGAAAAGAAAAAGAGGAAACCTGGCCTAAACATCTCTACTGAGCCCTCATCGCTGGGCACCATCATTTACACCTTTCAGAAACCATTTATGAAAACACAAGTGGAGAACAACGCAAATGATAACGCACAGATGTGTCACCAACTTGAAGGGACTGAGATACAGATCCCTTCACATCAAGCATCAAAGGGCCTCCCCTTCCTCTGCTAAGTAATCCACCTGTGCCCTGCACTGAAGACCAAGAGAAAAGGCCCTCCTGAGTTCAATGAAATGTCCAATGACAACTTTTCCTTGGGGCAGAAAGCCTGTTTGCCTCACATTTTCATAAGAAAAGAAAAGGGTTGCATCATAAAAGATGTGCTCTAAATATAAACGGAATCCCTGCTGCAGAAAACACTACAGCAGTTCCTAAGAATATCAGACATAGACTTTCTTTTGGATCCAGCAATTCCACTTCTGGATATTTACCCAAAGGAATTGAGAGCAAGGTCTCAAGGAGCTATTGGTATCCCCAAGTTCCTAAGAGCATTACTGTTTACAATAGCCAAGAGGTGGAAGCAACCCAAGTGTCCACTGAAGGGTATGTGGATAAACAAAATTTGGTATACACTCACAAAATACTACTCAACCTCAAAAGAAAGACAATTTGACTCATGTTACAACATGGATGAACCTTAAAGACATGCTATGTGAAATAAACCAGATACAAAAGGATAGATATTGCATGATTCTAGTACATGAAGTAGCTACAGTAGCCAAATTCACAAAGGGAGTAGTAGAATTGGATTGCCAGGAACTGAGGGGCTGTGGAGAACAGGTAGCCAAATTCACAAAGGGAGAAAGTAGAATTGGATTGCCAGGAACTGAGGGGCTATGGAGAACAGGCGGTTAGTGTCTAATGAGGATAGAGTCTCAGTCTGGAATAATGAAAAAGTGCTGGACGTGGAAGGTGGTGGTGGTTGCAGGACATTCAGAATGCACTTAAAGCCATTGAACTGTGCACTCAAAAAAATAGTTAAAATGGTAATGTTATGCTATATATATTTTACCACAATAGAAATTAAAAGATATGCTCAAAGTAGACCCCATTCCTGCCCATACAGAGAAGCTGCTGGCAGCATTACCCCCTGAAATTTAAAAATCTAAAAATTTTTAAGTTAGGCTCTGTCAGGGCCTGTAAGGAGGGAGTCCATTTCATATAACCACACTACAGTTACTTGTAAGCAAGACAGTTTCATTCTAATCTACAGTATGATTTGAGTCATCCTCAACTAATTCTATTGTTGTCTTCATGAAATTTCAAGTAAAGACCCTCGCAAGTGTGGAAAAGGAAAGATCTCAGATGACAGCTGACATCCAGATTCCAGACCAGGTTTGCCAGTCCGGAGTTGCACCCTTTCAAGAAAAGCACCCTAGACACATTTACTTCTGTCCGTGAGTACTACACTTTTCAACAGTAACTAGCAAAAAAAAGAAAGTGCTAGAGATTGACACTGAATTTTTAAATATTAATAGAATATAATAGCAACACTACCTTATATGCTCTCATTTTGTAAGTCAAATCGTGTAAGTACTTTCATTCCATTAAGGATTTTGGCAAGATTCAGAAATAATATTCTTATGTTTGGATTCATTGACACCAGAGGCAATAGCCATGTGCATACATGCGTGTGAAATCGATGCAAAGCAAAGCTTTGGTTATTCCATTTCTCTGCAGCCTGTTTATACAACTATGTGAGTTCCAGAAGCCAAGAAATAATTGTCCCTCTGCTCCAAATACTATCTTAATGAGCCATAGCAAATTCAAGAACCAAACCTTTCAGTTGTGTCCAACTCAGCTGCCTGCTCAGAGATATACTTTTATTAGTTCCCTAAAACAAAGTTTCCTGCTATTTGATGTCTTGAACACTGGAAGCAACTGTTTGTTAGTTATGGTTTGAATCCCTCTATTAATAGCATAGTATTATGAAAAATGCCTTATAATAGGTGGGGAAGAAAATCCATTAAATTGGATAAAATTCTTGTCAATTCTTATCTACAGTTTATCAATGAATCATTGACAGATACAATTCTGAAATTTTTATTTTCCATTTGTATCTTTTTTTTTTTTTTTACTTTTTCATATGCTGATTGCTTTAAGGCTTAATTAAATTTTCTTTCTGGTCCCTAGAATGTGACTATGTCTTAGATAAGGTACTGAATCAACTTTTTTGTCACTCATGCATAATCTGATCCGATTTAAGACTGATTGTTATCATCCAATTAATCAGCCTAGACAGGATGCAAGTCAGTAAACTGGGTCTGGTGACTTCACCTGTCTGGCCTCCGCATATCCAGGGATTACTCAAAAAGCTTCACTATGGTAATTTAATTTGCCGATGCTGAAACTAGAAATTGTTCTCAGTAAGCAGGAGTCAGGGCGTCCTTGGTTTTGTTTTGTTTCTCTCCTGTCTCCCTTAGAAATAACTCCTTCCATTTCTTCAGCCAAAAGACCAACTCACATATATGGTAGATGTCTAGACCATCACAGAAACAGCCAGCCTTGAGCCCCTATGTTGATTCTGGGTTCCTCAAACAGTTATTACCTAGAAACGAAATATATTTTATTGTGATTCATGTCAATGGTTTAGAATCCCATTAGTGAAACTGTCCCTTAATGCTGTGTTCTAGTTTGCTACTTATGTTCTCTCAGACTTTATATTTTCTCACTGGGTCAAGAATTCCACTTAGAGAATTAGAGCTACAAAGTGTAGTATTTTTTTTTTTTTAAAGTGCAGTATTTTAGAGTGATTTTTACACACCTGATTATTTTATATCATTACATGTGTATTGAGCACTTTTAGGGTACTGGGCACTGGACTAGGCTCTGAGGACTTATGGTGACCAAAAGCAGATGTGGTCTTTAGAACTGTGTGAAGAGACTCTGCCCTAGAACCAAGGACAGAAGATGTGCTTAGGGACTCACTCCTTGAAAGGCAATAAACAAGGTAATGCCCTTTCATTCTCCTCTCTTCTCTTCTCCTCTCTCTCCTCTCCTCTCTCTTTCTTTCTTTTCTTTATCACTGTTACCCAAGCCACAATGCAGTGGCCTCAGCCTAGCTCATAGAAACTTCAAAATTTGGGCTCAAGAGATCTTTTTGCCTCTCAAGTAGCTGGGACTACAAGCACTTGCCACAATACCTGGCTAGTTTTTTTTTTTATTTTTAGTAGAGTCAGGATCTCACTCTTGCTCAGGCTGGTCTCAAATTTCTGAGCTCAAGCAATCCACCCTCCTCGGCTTCCTAGAATGCTAGGATTACAGGCATGAGCCACCCAGCCCAGCTGGCCCTTTCATTTTTAACAATTTTCTTTAAGTTGTAGGAGACATAATTTCTTTCATCCATGAGCCTATATAATTAAAATATCTAAATGAGTCCTGAGAAAACGGTAACTGAATTCTTCAAGTTGTTTTTTAATTCCTCCAAGAATCAATACCCCCCAGTTCCTTTCCCTTCAGCTATTCTAGCCACTCCTTCCAGGTACTGCAATTCCCATCAGAAGAATCAGTATTTTTGTTTCAAAATTTAGAATATCTTATTCTTCCATTAAATACAATTTTTACATAGATACTAATATGCAGAAGGTGCCCGAAAATGTACACAGATTTTAAGAGAGGAAAAAACTGTATTAAAATTATAATACAACTAGGACTTTACTAACAAATAGAAACAATGTAACTTAATTCTTTGTGCTCTCATATTAATTGGAATTTTAAAAAATTGTAAGACTCGATATATACCAGTAACAAAAGATAAATCCAAGTCACACTGAGCATCTCTTGCCATTACAGAAATCAAACATGACCTGCATGTTACAAATTTAATACAATTTTTCCTTTCTTAAAAAGTGCATACCTTTTTTGGTGCCCTCTGTATGTAGCAACACGTGTATAAACCTTTATACTTTAAGTTAGGATAGAGACTCAGGTCGCCCAACCTCTAGGAGCTGAGCCTGCCTCACTGCCCTCACTCACACAGGGCGGGGACATGGAGCTCCTGGTGGGTTCTCGGTGAGCAGCCGAATCTTACATCATCTTGAATAAATCTGGAGGGTGAAATATTGCTCTAGATTTATGACCACAATGTGTACAGAATGAATATGAAAGAAAAAGAGAGACGGGGAGGAAAGAGAGAAGGGAGGAAGGAAGAAAACAGGACAGTCACAGAGTCACCAAGGTCAAGGAAGGAAACCCCAGCAAAAGTCGGTAAAGCAGGTCAGAAAGTGTGACTTGTATTAAGGAGAGGCACAGAATCACTGCTGACGGAGGATGGTAAAAGGCTTCATCCTCCTCCACATCTTGTACTACTGAAGTTCATGATTGTGGGGTTACTACTGATCTTTTCCCAGCAACAGTTCCCCACTGGTCTTTAAGTCATTCATCAGACACCTGTTAAAATACCACCTAGGCCCCAGATGTGGTGCCAAGAACTTTAATCCTTACCCCTCATAGGATAAGCAGGGACTTTGTAGCCTTGTGATTTACATAGAGGAAACACTCAACAAGTATTTGTTGAATATACAGTTTCAGTAAATCATAGAACATGCTGTGATGGAACATACAGGATTCCAGGGAAGCTGGTAAGAGAAGCATCCAAGCACTCCTTGAGGACACAAATTCTGTTTACATCCCTTTCCCCACTGCTTAGCACAAATGGCAGCAGCCAGGGCTTGTTGAATGAATGAATGAATGTGTGTAGGGATAAATTAAAACAAAGAAAATCTACTAACTATAGATAAATCAGATTCTGTTTCAAAGTTTGATTTAAGAGTTTACCACTATAAACCTTCTTTCCTTAAGGCAGATTTCAATCCTGATGATATTGCCATTGTTGTGCCTGAAAAAAACACATTCAAAGTTCTTTTTTTTTTTTTTTTTTGAGACAGAGCCTCAAGCTGTCCCCCTGGGCAGAGTGCCGTGGCATCACAGCTCACAGCAATCTCCAACTCCTGGGCTCAAGCAAGTCTCCTGCCTCCGCCTCCCAAGCAGCTGGGACCACAGGCGCCCGCCACAACGCCCGGCCATTTTTTGGTTGCAGCCGTCATTGTTGTTTGGCGGGTCCGGGCTGGGGATTCGAACCCGCCACCTTAGGTGTACATGGCTGGCGCCTTAGCCGGTTGAGCTATAGGCGCCGAGCCCAAAGTTCTTTTTTATAAAAGAAAAAATTGAATTTAATCTGTTAAACAGAACCAGCTTTCTCATCTCCTTCACTGCTGCTATAGATCTTGTGTCCACAAACAATAGATGAAAAAGAGGAAATTTTAGTTTAAAGTATTTTCTTTGCAGGAGGCCCCTGTGGCTCAGCAGGTAGGGTGCCGGCCCCATATACTGAGGATGGCAGATTTGAACCTGGCCCCTGCCAAGCTGCAACAAAAAATAGCCGGGCATTGTGGAGGCTGAGGCGGAAGAATTGCCTGGGCTCAGGAGTTGGAGGTTGCTGTGAGCTGTGTGACACCACAGCACTCTACTGAGGGTAATAAAGTGAGACTCTGTCTCGACAAAAAAAAAAAAAAATTCTTTGCATGGAAGAAAAAAGTCAAAAAGAAGTCTTTTTATTTTTTCCCAATTTATTCTGGGGAAAGTAGATGGAATTGGTTATTTTTACATCTATATAAACACAACCTTATGTTTCTCTATAGATTTTACCCCCCTCCCATCAGAAGTATCATCAAGTTCTTTACCAATTATACAGAAAAGAAATTATATCATAATGTGCTGCCGCAGATTGTAACAATTTAAAGTTAAATAGCAGCTTAACATACTAGAAAGTATAACAGGAAGGAAAAACATTAACAAATGAGCTCATCTAGCTTAATATAGATGCCAGGCCTTCAGTCTGCAGCTAAGGAATAGGGTGCATGCCTGGCAAACCAGAACCTGATCAGCTACAGGGATGAGGGGAAACTGAACACTCATTTTCTTTGTAACTGACTCAATCCAGTATGAACTTGGCCTTCTCCTCAAAAGTCCCCTGAGGTCATCAGAGTCTGTTAATTTTCTCCTAATAACTCATTAATGAATCAGAGACAGGCAAGTCGTCAAATTTCCAAACTCATTACGAAACTGTTGTCTGCCCATGCTAATGGTGCAGGCCTTCCTTGCCCGCTGGTCCCTGCTTTCTGGCATTCGAAAGCAGGGAAATGTGTTCATCCGAGTGGAATTTTTGGTTTTCATACATGGTTGATTTATAGAGGAGAAGATTTGTTCTAATACTGACCTATATTCTTCAAAATATTTCTGATGTGATTCCCAGACTCTCCTCACTCTTTAATGGCTGATGGTCCTGGATTTGCTGCCTGGTTTCTGTCAACTCCATTTTGGAGACTTTGGTCACCTCTCTGACACTGGCTGCACAGGGCTGGATAAAGTAGTTGAAGAGATTCTATCAGGAAAGGAGCCAATTCGTCTGAGCACAAGAAGCCAGATTTCCTGCAATAAGTTGGATTTGGGGGAAAAAACAAAGATAGAAAAAAAATAAGCTGGATTTGGGGCCAGATGCTTTCTGTCACAAAACCCTGAAGCAGGTATCACTGCCCCATTATGTGAGGAAAAATCTGAGACTTCAAGAGACTAAGTCAACATTTCACAAAGGATGGATCACAGAGTTCACTGCCATCCAGAAGTCCACCAGGAGGGCCCAAATGGTAGAAAGGAGAACTTTTTTCTTTTTTTGAGACAGAGTCTCACTTTGTTGCCCTGGGTAGAGTGCCGCAGCATCGCAGTTCACAGAAACCTCCAACTCTTGGGCTTAAGGGTTTCTTTTGCCTCAGCCTCCCAAGTAGCTGGGACTACAGGCACCTGCCACAACGCCTGGCTATTTTAGGTTGTAGTGTTGTAAGCTCCTGTTCCTCCAGGTTCCCCTGCCTTCTCCCATTTCACAAAACCCTCCCAAGTTCCGATGGATGAATGATGGTGGGACCCTGCCTGCCTAAACTGTAATCAATGTTACTTAAAGTATATCCATAACCTAAACTGTAACCATTATTAAACTGTATCCATAACCTAAACTGTAACCATTGTTACTTGAACTGTTCCATGATTACCAGAGCTGTAACCCCAGCACCCTGGAGCTAACCAGCCACGTCTCACTTTTGTAACCTGCTTGCTCAAAAATTATATAAGGCAACTTGCCCACTACAGGGATGGAACAGTCTCTCAGGACAGTCCCCTGCGCAGATTCAATAAATTTCTGATTGATTGCACTTAAGTGGAGTCCAAGCCAATACTTTTAGGTTGCTGGGTTGTTTGGCAGGCCTGGGCTGGATTCGAACTCACCAGCTCCAGTGTATGTGGCTGGAGTCCTTAGCCACTGAGCTACAGGTGCCAAGCCATAGAAAGGAGAACTTTATTAGAGATACCAGTTTACAAACTGGGAGGAGAAAGCTTCCAGCATGGACCCAGTGGTGCACTCTCTTCAAAGAGAGAAAGAGGAGGTTGAGTTTTTATGCCTCATGGGGGCAGTTTTACACAATAGGGTCATCCATATTCAGCCAGTGTGAGGGGAAAGCTATACGAGTTTATGAGCCAAGCACCTGTGTAATAGGTGAACATATAGGTAAGGTACATCCTGTGTTCACTGTAAGGTGGATGTTAGCATTACAAGGAGGTGGAATTTGGCTCTTAAGTCAAAAGGTGAACTTATAATTATGACGCAAAAACAGTTTGTGAACAGCTTCTATGGGCTGGCTGAAAGTGGCTTAACGTCCACAGTTGCTTATCAGAAAAGAATGTTAATAGGGCCTGTCTTCTGTCCAATCAGGAACGTAGGGGTTTGGATTGTAAATCATAGTTAAGAGGGGTTTGACGATTTGTCCAGTGGCTCCTATTGTTAAGGAATTTAGCAAAAGTGTGGTTTCTCTTATCCATAGAAATTTAGAGAGTTGCCATGCTAGTTAAACCCTGAATCCTCGGTCCATACATAACTTTTGTTTCCTTAATCTTAGGTCCATCTCAGACAATGAACTGGTATTTATTTTGGTCTCGGAGATCACATCATGGATCAGAATTGCTTGGAATCTAGTAAAGCACAGAGTCTGGTGATGCAGGGTCCCCATTCAGGGCTGGACAGAGACCCCCATTTTCTAGGCCTGAGTGAGCTCAGATATCAGCTTCATCACAGATTCCATCTTTAGGTACAAATAGGCCCTTTGCAAGGTGCATCAGTTGGGCTGTTCCTGTAAGGGCCAGACCAACGCCATTTTGTTGTCTACTACATAAGCTCTGTTAAACTGCAGGGCCACTCCCTCCTGCTTCCCCCACCCCTGGTTGCACAGCCATTAAGCCGTTGAATTGAGTCACCCAAGGCAGACAGCTGCCATAATAGGCAATAAGTATCAGTTTCTTTGAACAGCTCCCATAATAGGCAATAGGTTTCTACTTCCTTGAAGTTCAGGTATTCTCCTTCAACTACCTAATTAGGCTACACCACCTCTATCCCGGTTAAGAAATCCCCCACCCCTCACCTGTACCAATCCAAATCCTCCTTTACTAATGAAATCATCAACCACCAATGCAAATCCTCCTTTACTAATGAAATCACCAACCACCAATCAAGAGTGTACTCCTAACGGACCCTACCCTTCTTGCTTTCTATACCCCATAAAAACTTGCTCTACCCCGAGTTCGGGGCTCATCTTCGGCTTGCACGCCAGGATGAATAAAAGTCACCTCTTGCTTTTTACATCGGAGTGTGTCTCAGACTGTTTGCTGGGGCCACTTGAGAGAATTTCGGGCATAACATTCCTCCTGGAGTAAGGAGCACACACCCTAATGCCTGAGGCAAGGACTGCAAAGACCTCATCTTTTGCTAATTTTAGGATTATTCTTTGCCTGAAGGCCCTTGGCCAACTGTGACATACTTCCCAAAACCTCCTGCCCAACTGGATAAGAAAAGCAGTATTTATACCCCCTTGATCCCACAATTCCATTGCTAGGTACCCAGATGAACAAAAGTCATTTTACAACAAGGACATCTGCACTAGAATGTTTATCGCAGCCCAATTCATAATGTTGGGTCCGAGAAAGCCTCCCAAATTAACCCCAACCGACAAACTCGAGACTCGCTCCGATGTAAAGGGCATAAGATGAGATTTATTACAGACCCGGCAAGCCCGGGGCCCCGGGCCTGGACTCTCCTGGCATGCAAGCCGAGGATGAGCCCCCGAACTCGGGGTGAAGGCAGTTTTTATGGGGTACAGAAAGCAAGAGGGGTAGGGTCGGATACGAGTACACTTTTCATTGGTGGTTGGTGATTTCATTAGTAAAGGTGAATTTGGATTGGTACAGGTAAGGAGTGGAGGGTCCCTTAACACTATTTGGTTGAGTAACTATGAAAGGAATGAGAAAGGTTGCAGGGTGGGCCCTGCGGGTGTGGTTTAAGCAACTAGGAATGGAATGGGGAGGGTTACAACGGAACTTAAGTGGAAACAACAAAATGGAGCTGATCTGGTCTTCACAATAATTTCCAAGTCATGGAAACAACCCAAATGCCCATCAACCCATGAATGGATTAACAAATTGTGGTCTATGTATACCACAGAATATTATTCAGACTTTGCATCTTTTATGTTTGCCCAGATGAAGTTGGAACACATTCTTCCTAGTAAAGTATCTCAAGAATGGGGGAAAAGAACCCAATGTACTCAATATTCTTATAAAACCAATATATAAATAATTACACACTCATACCAATGATAAAACACAAATATAATATAGCAAGACAGAGGGGGAGGGAGTGGGAGGGAAGGGGAGGGGGTGAGGGAGATTGGTGGGAGGAAGGAGGACATTTGGTGGGATCTCACCTCATGTGCACCTCATGTGCACATATTTTAAAATAACTAGAGTAAATTTTAAGTGTCTTACCACAAAAAATAAGCAAGCAAGGTGATGGCTATGTCAATCTGTTTGATTTAAGCATTCCACACTGTATATCAAATCATCACATTGTACCCCATAAATGTATACAGTTATGATTTTAATTTAAAATTAATTTTTCAAAACCCTCTAGGCAGAATGGGGGGAGTTGTTGTTTCCCATTTGGGTTCCTCTTCTGTTGTTTATCAATCTTTCCATCAGAAAAACAGGGAAAATAAGTTTGAAAAGGAGGAAAGAGAAATTCATTACTTTGCTAGGAGAGTAGGAAAATAGCAGACTATTGTCTGAAAATCCAAATTCTTCCTTCTGAACAGAAGCACAGAGCTTTTAAAGGTTCTGCTTAACCCCCAAATCTTGTGGCCTCAGCCTGGATTAATCCCATCTTCAGCTAAAATAATCTTTTTGATCTCTGCCTAGATAATTCCCTTGAACTATCTCCTGTAGCACAAAGAATAAGACATTCCCTGACCCTCCCAACCCCTGGGCTGAGGTCTGGATGCAGGTTTCAGTTCCCAAAAAGAGTTTGAGAGACAGAACATATTTTTCCCACTTTTAAAGACCATTCCCCCTGTAGTTGTAGCAGAGACAGAATTTCCACTTGGGTCTGTGGACTCCAAAGCCTGTATCTTTGCTGTTTCTGAGCTCCCTTCTAACATTCCAACATTTTATGCATATAATGAACTTGAGATTTCACAATAATAATCGTAATCTTCAGCTTTTCATTGAGCGATTACAGTGTGGCAGACCCAACTTAAGTAGATTTAACACACATTAACCCTGGGATCCTCACAACGCCATGATGAGGTCAGTACTATTATTTTAATATTATTTCTACTTTGCATTTTTGGAATCTGAGGCTTGGAGAAATTATTTTAATCCTTAGCAGGCTGAAGCAAAGGTGGCACTAAGAATTAACTTGGGGGGGGGGGTGCAATTCAGTCCAGTCTGAACAAGGTGATTTGTATGCAAATGAAGCTTGAGGACAAGTCCTTTGTTCTCCCTCCCAAAGAGACAACCTCTCCTAAATCTGTCCAATGTGGAAATCCTGGAGCCTTCACCAGACTTACTGGAAAGACTACTCTCTACTCTGTGCTATTTCCAACATCCAACAACCATTTCTTTTTAGCATAATTAGTTCATTTCATTTCAATTCAATTCCACCAAATGCTTATGGAGCACCCAATGGTTGTTAGCAGGCATGTGCTGAGCCCTGTAGGAGAAGAGAGGGCAAATTGGAGAGAATTTTGCTCTCTTAAACCTCACCACTTGGGAAAATGCAGATAAAGGTGTTTTACTCAAGATTACAAAACACAATGAAAGAACAAAGAAGGAATGGCTAATTTTTAACTACCAAAGAGAGGCTTATACTCCTGAGAGAGGAACCTAGGAAAAGTAAGATCTGAAAGAACAAAAGGCAAAGGCCCAAGGACACTCCTGCAAAGTCCTCCCCATGGTGACTCAGCTCTAAAAACTATGTAGAAACTGGCTAGGCAATGGCTCTGCCTGTAATCCTAGCACTCTGGGAGGCCGAGGTGAGTGGGTTGCTTGAGCTCTTGAGTTCAAGACCAGCTAGAGCAAGAGCAAGACCCTGACTCTACTACAAATAGAAGAACTAAAGCAAGAGGATTGCTTGAACCCAAGAGTTGGAGGTTGCTGTGAGCTACAATGACATGAGGGCACTCTACCCAGGGTGACAGCTTGAGACTCTGTCTCAAAAAAAAAAAAAA
>NW_003852562.1:3499369-3502615 GCF_000181295.1 Otolemur garnettii
AAAAAAAAAAAAGAAAAGAAAAGAAAAGAATATGTAGAAACTTAGCTTCCCTGGACTTCCTTCCACTTCTGTAAATCCTTCCCACCTGCCCGCACACTTTCCCACACATGTTTTAAAATCTGCAGTAGGGACAATATGGTAATTCTTTTGTCTGCTTACTTGTGAGTCCTATAAGGGAAGAAAGACAGAGCTGATTAGGGAGCTTGGCCGCTCTGGGATGCACGTCTGCCCAGGCTCCCATGGGCTGACATAAAAAGCCCTCCCTCCACCCTCTCTCTGCATTTGGGTGATGCTTTTTCTCCATCAGGCCCTTGTCTTGCAACACGCCTAGCCACTGCATCCACCCAGGATACTAGAAATATGGCCAAAGGTCAGCTGTAATGAAGGACTATAAGTGTTGCCTAAAAATAGGAAAGAGAATTGGATACTGAGGATGCACTGAGAAGGCTCTAGGGGAGAAGCCGTGCTCTGCACAGCTCAGGAGGGCAGTCTCTGGTTCCTTCCTAGAGGATTCTGACTCCCATTTGAGAAAAACTACAACATGAGATGCTATTTCTCTATTTCCATCAAAGGTCACAATGATTACAAAAACCCAAAGCTTAAATTATTGCCCATACATCAAAACATCAAGAAGTTGACATTATCCACATTTTCCATGTTAAATAAAAATTATAGAAGCCCATTGTTTTGGACTAAACTCCTACACTAGTCCCCCAACTGACCAGACTCAACCTTCAGACTACAAAAATAGAGCACCCATGCTGAAGTTCTCTGTGGCTAAACCTGGAATAAGTTATTAGAAACCTTTTTGACCTTCTGAGAATTGCAGAAAGAGAGATAACAGCCAATTTCCTAAACAAGCCACTTTGAATCTTCAGTCAGCAGGCATGATTATGAAGTTCTCTCAGTTTTAATCTTCACCCAGAGAAAAGATAGCCTTAAATAATCTGATGTTAACTAATAAGTTACTTTTCTATTATTCTTTGTCCCTGCCCCCACTTTACAAGAAAAATAATTTTAAAAGGACCAGGATGTTCTTTGTTCCTGGCTTCTGCTTTCCTCAGCCCTCCTCTGTCTATAAAGCCAACCGATCCTGCACAGCTCACTGGAACACTTACTCTGCTTACGGTTGCCGAATTCTTTGAATAGTAATAAAGCTAATTGAGATCAAAGTCAATTGAGATCTCTGAATTTGTTGTAATTTTGTCCTTCACAGCAACAGATACATAAATACTTACCTAAATGTTAAAAGTGAAAAGCCTCAGTTTGAGCAGGAGTAGATATCCAAAATTTAGGAGAAGCAATCTATAAATGTTCCCATATATCTCATTTTGCTACAATAAAGAAGCAAATGCTGATTTGAAAAAAAATGCTTCTCTCATTGGTTCTAGCTCCCTATGTTCTGGTAAAACACTATTTTTTGTGTGTCATGGTTTCTTAAGATTTTTGCTTTGTCTTCCTTTCACCGTTCCTTTCTTTTATGTCTTCCTGCCAGGGGTTATGTCAGGAAATGTCACCCAGACAAATGGGCAGAGCCCTGCAAGCTCCTCCAGAACATAATGATTTCTACAGTCCCCTTCCAGAACCTACTGATCTCTGCATGCTCCGTTGTTACTGGACAAAGGAGTCCAGCCACCTGTGTGTGACCGTCAGTCAATATGCAGAAACGGGGATCGGCCCACCAAGCTTTATTATCAGAAGGCCAGCAATCCTGGAAAACAGTGAAAGTAGCCTCTCCAAGACCGTTTGCCTCAGTTACAATGTTACTAGATGAAGGGGGTCCGCCGCCTATCTCTGTCAGCCAATATGCAGAGATGGAGTTAGGTCCACGGAAGTTTGTCTGCAGGCCAGCGATTCTGGAGAATAGTGAGAGGAGCCTCTCCCAGACTCTTCTGTTCTTCCATTTCCAAAATTGCAATTTCATACATAAAGGTTCAAAGTAAAGACCACAGTGACTCTTGTGTTAAATAATAATCAGCCCAATGTAGTGACAATCTATTACAACATTTCCAGTTTAAAAGTTAATTTCTGGCTCGGTGCCTGTGGCTCAAGTGGCTAAGGCGCCAGCCACATACACCCAAGGTGGTGGGTTCGAATCCAGCCTGGGCCTGCCAAACAACAATGATGGCTGCAACCAAAAAAATAGCCAGGTGTTGTGGTGGGTGCCTGTGGTCCCAGCTACTTGGGAGGCGGAGGCAGGAGACTCGCTTGAGCCCAGGAGTTGGAGGTTGCTGTGAGCTGTGATGCCAGGGCACTCTACCCAGGGGGACAGCTTGAGGCTCTGTCTCAAAAAAAAAAAAAAAAGAAAAGTTAATTTCCCAAATCAATCTTCCTAAAAAAGATTAGAGTGGGAGCTAAATTTACAAAACAATAAGAATGGGAGCCAGCAGGTAAACGTCCCTTAGGACCTAAACTGACCAGAGCAGCTGTGTCTTGTTGGCCCTGCCTGACTGACTCCACACATGCTCTCAACAATTCTAAGTCTTTATGATGGGATATGTGGAAACAAATGTAGAATGTTTTTACTTTATCTAAAAGAATCATAAAAGAAAACAATATAAAAGTAGCCTTTACTCTAACAACGTAACAATACTTATGGTCTAAGTGTTACTACCTCCCCCAAAGTCTTTTGAGATAAATGTAAGGATGGTTAGATTTATAGAGAAATAATAGACAAAGTATTAACTCAGAGTTTTCAATAGGGCCTAAAATACCTGTCTCTCTGCTTTCTTTCTCTTGCCAGCATCAACCCCCAACTTGTTTTCACAAACCATTGAGGAGGCCAACAGACCAAAAGGAAATGTAAATTCTTTCTCTCTACATTTCCCGGGTTCCTTTGTCTTTTATAATTTGTTCAGGTGGCCCCAAGTGATTCCCGAAAAGTTCCTGTACAGATAATAGAGAGAAAAGACTCCAAACCTCAAACCTACACAAAATCGTATCTTTAGGGCAAGATCACTTAGTAGCCATCTCTGCTAAACAAAAGAAACAGATAAAGAAAGAAAGAGAGAGAGAGAAATTGAGGGAGAAAGGAAGGAAGGGAGGGAGGGAGGAGGGAAGGAAGGAAGGAAGGAGATTCAACAGCTTCACACAGTGGACGCTATTATTTGCCCACCACCAAGAACAGAAGGAGCAGACACACTAATTTGCCACACCTTGTTAATTTAACTACAGCCATCAAACATCTTTCATTCCCTTCTTTTCATCTCTCAAATTAAACTGTACACCCTTCCTTTCCACCTTGGT
>NW_003852562.1:3502635-3503947 GCF_000181295.1 Otolemur garnettii
TTTTTTTTTGAGACAAAATTTCGAGCTGTTGCCCTGGGTAGAGTGCTGTAATGTCACAGCTCACAGCAACCTCAAACTCGGGTTCAAATGATTCTCTTGCCTCAGCCTCCCAAGTAGCTGGGACTACAGGCGTCCACCACAATGCCTGGCTATTTTTTTGTTGTAGTTGTCATTGTTTTTTGGTAGGCCTGGGCAGGGTTCGAACTGCCAGCCCTGGTGTATGTGGTCGGCACCCTAGCCGCTGAGCTACAAGCGCTGAGCCTGTACAGAAAAACTAAATAAATTTCTTCTTTCCATCCTAATCTTTGTCTAGAGTAATTCTTTTCCAGTCTATTGCTCAACACCAACTGAGCAACTGAGCATTTTCCAAACCTATCAATAAACACCCTCACAATCATGATGAAACCTTAACTAGATCTTTGTGGAAGGTGTGTGGGGAGAGAACGTGGGCAGAGCAAACCAGGTCAGCTGCACTGCTTCGGCTTAGCTTCTCAGACTCCAGCTCCTAGGTCCCTTTTCTGGCTTCACCAGTAACTCAACATTGTTACCTTAAACACTTACTTATTGTTATTTATGCTGATTGAAGACTGAGCATTGTTTATATTCTTAAGAGTGTTAAAAAATAATGAAGACAATTAGGGACTTCTGGTTTGTGGTCCAGCATGTAAGAAGCTTGGAAGTTGTCACTCCACCCTAATAATCAGTAAAAAGCTGAACAAACCGAAAATGGCCAACTCTTCTTGGATCCATTAGAGAACTGAAGTTACAAGCCAAACCTCTGGCCCCCAAATTCAGGGGACAAACAGACAATTGGTATTACAAATCACTCCTTGCCAAACCTACAAGCAGAAATCTCTGTGGGAACCAATGCCAGATATAAAACCCAACCAAAACGGACAAACTGATGGAACCTCAGAGGGGACAAATCTTGAGATATAAAATGCCAGGGGTTCAGTTGATACAGGACAGGTGGCGCCCCAGTCATCTCCGCGGAGCTGGGTGGCGGGGTTGGAGGGGGTGGGGTGGCGGACAGGTTGCCTCTGCCTTGGTGGTGTTGGTGCTTTGGCAGCGAGCAGAGGAACTAGTGGGCTGGAGGGTAGGCAGGGAGGCTCCAGTAGTCTGAGGGGCCAGACAACTGCTGCAGAGACACCAGCACCCTGAGTTTCCCTCTCCTTGCCCTTGGCTGAACAGGGAACCCCCTTTTCATAGACCTGGTCAATTTCATGTAAGTTTCCTAGGCCTGGGACTAAAAGAGATTGTAGCCATTCATTTGCCACTGAGCCCAGCTAAATGGGCTACAGAAGGCCTGTGC
>NW_003852562.1:3504229-3511794 GCF_000181295.1 Otolemur garnettii
CTGAGTGTAACTACTGAGCCCTGCTAAATGTAACTACAGAAGGCCTGTGGCTCTGAGTGTAACTACTGAGCCCAGCTAAATGTAACTAGGGAGGGCCCATGCAACTATATATATCCCTGGACAAAGAGCAGGGAGAAATGGAGAAGGAGAGAGCTTTTCTCCCTGCCCCCACTTGGGTTTTCTCTCTGCTGGAGCTCTGGTATGTCCTATTATTTTCTGTAAATAAATCCTGTCTTAACACTGATCTATGGTCCTTGGATTCATTCTTTGAATCATTGAGACCAAGGACCTACTGAAGATGAAATTCTGGTAACAGTCATAGGGGCTGTGTACCCACACTTTTGTGAGTTTTACTTAAAGACCTCTACTGATCTCACGGTAAACTGGAGAAAAATCCCTTTGTACTTTCAGCAGAGGGAGACAGTTTTTTGTTGTTGTTGTTAGGATATAAAAGTGGAATATATATAATGCACACACATATACATACATATATAGATTCTTTTTTTTTTTTTTGAGACAGTCTTACTCTGTCACCCTGGGTAGAGTGCCCATTAGCTTAGCTCATGGCAACCTCAAACTCCTGGGCTCAAGTGATCCTCCTGCCTCAGCCTCCTGGGTAGCTGGGACTACAGGTACCCACCACAAAGCCTGGCTAACTTTTCTGCTTGTAGTAGAGATGGGGGTCTCGGTCTTGCTCAGGCAGGTCTTGAACTCCCGAGCTCAGGGATCCTTCTGCCTTAGCCTCCCAGAGTGAACCTCCATGACCAGCCTTGTTTTACATTTTAGAAGGTGAAAGGAGAGAGCAAGAAATAGAGCGAGAAACAGCATGACACCCCAAGGGAAAAAAATAAGTATGCCAGCAGAAAACTGACCATTCTGAAATACACCACTGGGTAATGCTCTTCTTCTTCTTCTTTTTTTTTTTGAGACAGAGTCTCACTATGTTACCCTTGGTACTGTGCCATGGGGTCACAGCTCATAGCAACCTCCAACTCTTGGGCTTAAGTGATTGTCTTGCCTCAGCCTCCCAAGTAGCCAGGACTACAGGTTCCTGCCACAATGCCCAGCGATTTTTTTGTTGCAGTTGTCATTATTGTTTAGCTGGCCTAGGCTGTGTTCCCACCTGCCAGCCTCTGTGCATGTGGCCAGCACCATAACCAGTGTGCTACTGGCTCCTTTTAACAAGGTCTACCTGTGAAAGAAACTACAAGCACACCTCATTTCATCGCACTTCACTTTATAGAGATTCACAGATATTGTGCTTTTTACAAAGTGAAAGTTTGCAACAGCCCTGCCTCGAGCAACTCTATCAGCACCATTTTTCCAATTGCATGGATTTACTCTGTGTCTCGGTGCTGATGGAAATTCTCTCTATGCTGAGTCCCTTGGTCTAGGGGTTTGAAGAGTGAAAGCACAGACCATGAGGATAAATGACAGGACAGAGTTTATTGGTGGAGAGATTGATAAGCAAAGGAGGGGAAACAAAAGAAGGGAAACAGAACCTCCAGCAGTGGGGGGTGGGGGGGGGGGGGGAGTCCCAAGTGGGAAGCACCCTGGAGTCTTTACTCTAGAGGGTTTAAATCCTAGCCTGCTGAAAGGTGACTTTACAGAAGTATGGCACAATTGGCTAGAAGTCTGCTGGCAGAAAATCATCCTAAAATTAGCACAGGAATGTGGGTTCATGCAGTTTTTGCATTAGTTGTTAGGGTATGTGTTCCCTATTCAAGGAGGAACTGGCCCGGATCCTTTCAGGCTGCTTTTCTTCATGAACTTGCTTGAAAGAAAAGGTGGCCTGTTTGTGTCTAAGGTGGGGGTCTGTGATGAGACTGATTTCTGAGGTCACCAAGGTCTAGAAAATGGGGGAGTCCCTGTCCAGCCCTCAGCAGGGGAACTGTGTATCATCTGTGTCACATTTTGGCAATTCTAGCAGTATTACAAAATTTTTCTTTATTGTTGCATCTTCCTCGGTGATCATGATTGGTGATCTTTGCTGTTACTACTGTAATTGTTTTGGGACACCCTGAACCACTGTTATAAGATAGCAACTTAGTCATAAATTGTGTGTGTTCTGACTGCTCCATGGACCATCTCTCTCCTCCTATGTCTCCCTAGTCCCTGAGACACAACAATATTGAAATCTGGTCAAGTAATACCCCTACAACAGCTTTTAAGTGTGCAAGCAAAAGGGAGAGTCACATTCTTCTCGCTTCAAGTCAAAAGCTAGGAATTGTCAACCCAAAATAAGTGACTGAGCTAAAAATCTCAATCAATGGAAGTTCACTAAGCCAAACTTGAGGATGCAGCCGGGAAAAAGAAGAAAAACACAGATAAAGCTGTGGCTCTTTTTCCAAAGGGGAGTTTAGAAGTTTCAGCCCTCAAAGGCATACAGAAAGAAAAAACAGAGAGGGGACAAGAATGAGACAAAATGGTCACACTCTTGTGAGATCCAGAAAAATCTACATTTCACATAAGATAAGGCAAATATTTGAAGAGAAAAAGAGCGCAGGAAGCATGAATTATGTAGATGTGTCTGAATAGGTAGAAGAATGCTTGATCCTGTCTCTGTCTGTGCCTGCGAAGATAAAACTTGTAATTCCTTATTAGTATAAAATCAGAACAGACTTTAGTTTTTAGGAGCTAGATGTACCCTGCAGATGTAAAGCTACAATTTGCACATCATTTCTTATGGGAGGCTAGTAAGGAATTTCCTTAATGGGTGATCCATGGGTCCAGGTTTTGGGGTTTTTTTGTTGGTTTGTTTTATTTTTTTGAGGCAGAGTGTCACTGTGTCAGCCTTGGTAGAGTGCTATGGTGTCACAGCTCACAGCAACCTCAAACTCTTGGGCTTAAGCGATTCTCCTGCCTCAGGCTTCTGAGTAGCTGGGACTATAGGTGTCCGCCACAATGCACGGCTATTTTTTGGTTGCAGTTGTCATGGTTGTTTAGCAGGCCCGGGCCATGCTGGAACCCACCATGTTCGGTGTATGTAGCCGACGCCCTACTCACTGAGTTACAGGCACTGTCCCCGTTCTTTATAGGAACCTGAAGTCTTTACCTTCTTTTTCACATAAGGAGTTGAGGAGTGGTCTTGAAATTTTATTTTCTTTTATAATGATCAAGATTAGTAAAGAAGGCATGCTGGAAGCTGAGACCAGCCAAGAGCTAGGCCTCTCATGCCACTCTCCTAACAAGTTTTGAATGCAAAAGAAAAGTTCTTGAGGAAATTAAAATTGTTACTCCAGAGAAAACATAGATGATAAGAAAATGAAACAATGTTATTGTTACATGGAGAAAGTTTGAGTGGTCTGGACAGAACAAAGCAGCCACATTGTTCCTTTATGCCAAAGCCCAAGCTAGAGCAAGGCCCTAACTCTCTTCCATTCTATGAATTTTTAGAGAAGTGAAAAAGCTACAGAAGAAAATCTGGAGGTTTGCCAAGGTTAGTTCAGGATTAATGGCCAAAATACTACACCTAGGATGTACTATTCAAACCACAGAAAATCAATGATTAGGAACATATTTGGGGTGGGGAGAAAATATCTCGAAAAAAGCCAGAAGTGAAAAATATTTTACCTATATAAGAGGGAAGATAAGAATTATATCTCAATTCTCCTCATAAACTATGCAAGAAAAAATATAATGGGGTGAAATATTTGAAGTGTTGAGAGAAAATACACCCCACAAACCTAGAATTCTGTATCTGTATCCTGCAAAGTTATTCATCAAAAGTGAAAAAGAAATAAAACTTTCTCAGACACACAAAAATAGGGTGGGTTTGTTGTCGCTTTGCTGTAGACCTGCTTTGAAAGTAAGGTTAAGAATTTCTTTAGAGAGAAGGAAAATAATATAAGCTTAAAAGTCTGATACAGATAAAGTGGAAAAATAAAGTCGAAAGAACATAAGAGAAGGAAAACAAAAATAGGGGCCAAAAAAAAAAAAACAGTTGAAATGAATAGAAAACAGTAACAAATATGGTAGATAGTAACCCAATTTTATCCATAATCACCTTGAACATCAGTGGTCTAAAAACACCATTAAAAGATACAGCTTGTCAGAGTGGATCAAAAACCAAAGCCCAGCTCTGTGTTATCTGCAAGAAACTCATATTGAGTATAAAAACAAGCATAGATTAAAGTAAAGGAATGGAGAAAGAGACATTCACTGTGGTGGTTGGTTTTATGTGTCAACTTGATTGGACCAATGAATGCCAAATATTTGGCTACACATTAATTCTGGGTGTGTCTGTGATATTGTTTCCAGATGAAATTGGTGTTTGAATTGGTAGACTAAGTAAGGAAGTTTGCCCTCCCTAATGTGGAGAGGCATCATCCAGTATGTTCAGGGCCTAATAAAACAAAAAGACATAAAAATAAAACAATAAGACATAGAAAGAGAAAATTTGTTCTCTCTGCCTGATTGAGAGAGGAAAAAAGTTACTAAAAGAATTGAAAGAAAGGACATCAATATCGCATGAGCATTAAAGGGATAATAAAGAAATATCATTCACATCTCTAGGCTCACAAATTTAATTTGTGAGCCAAATTAAGTGGGCCAGTTACTGAAAGACACATTTGTTAAAAATCACACAAGAATAAATAGGTAATCTGAATAGGAATATATCTATTGAAGGAATTGAATCAATAATATATAATATTCTAAAACAGGCAGGCCTGGGCCTGTTAGTCTCAGATAGGTTCACTGGTGAATTCTATCAAACATTTAAGGAATAAATTATAGGCTTGGTGTCCATAGCTCAGTGGTTATAGTCCTGGCCACATGCACCAGAGTTGGTGGGGTTTGAGCCCAGCCCAGGTCTGCTAAAACAACAGTGACAACAACAACAACAACATAGCCAGGTGTTGTTGCAGGCACCTGTAGACCCACCTACTTGGGAGGCAGAGGCAAGAGAATTGCTTAAGCACAAGAGTTGGAGGTTACTGTGAGCTGTGACACCATGGCACTCTACCAAGGGCAACACAGTGAGACTCTGTCTCAAAAAAAAGTAATAAATTATACCAATTTTCAGCAACCTCTTCCAGAATGCAAAGAACAAGGAGTACTTCCTAACTCATTTAATGAGACCAGTACTACCCTAATACAAAACCAGACAAAGATATAAGAAAATAAAACTTCAGACTAATATAGTTTGTGAACATAGATGAAGAAATCTTTAACAAAGTATTGGCAAATTGAATTCACAGTGTACAAAAAGAATTATATACATTGTGACCAAGTGGAATTATTCCATGTTATTTAAGGCTAGTTCAACATTTGAAAATCAATTAATGTAACCCATCATATCTACAGGCTAAAGAAAAAGAGGGTGCCCAAAAGTGTATACACATTTTAAGAAAGGAAAAAACTGTATTAAATTTGTAATACTCAGTAGATACTAATAATGTTTATTATCTTATATATTGTACGTTATGGCTCTAGTAATTGCAGAAGTCAAATGTGACTTGACTATTATAATCTTAATACAGTTTTTTCCTTTCTTAAAATGTGTATACATTTTTGGATACCCTCCGTATATACACATATGCACGCATGCACACATATATCAATAGATGTGGAAAAGTCATTGACAAAATTCAACATTTATTTATGATCAAAATTCTCCACAACTTAGGAATAGAGGGCAAATTCCTCAGCTTGATTAAGAATGTTGACAAAAAACTTTCAGCCCCCAGAAGTGCATTAATGTACATAGTTACCATTCAATAAAAAATAATAATAATAAATAAATAAAAAAACTTTTAGCCAACCTCATACTATCCTAACACCAAAACTAGACAAAGACTCAAGAAAAGACAAATACAGATTAGTGTCTCTCATCCTGAATTGCAGGAAACTAGAAGCTTTTCTGCTTAGATCAGAAATAAGGCAAGGATTTTACCTCCCTTCATTCCTTTTCAACATCATACTAAGAAAATAAAATAAGAGGTATATTGTTTAGAAAGGAAGAAATAAAACTATTTTTGTTGATGGATGATTTGATCATCTATGTAAAAACCTGAAAGAAATAGAAATAATAAATGATCATAGCAAAGTTGCAGGATACAAGGTTAATAAACAAGTGAATTTGTATCCTGTGTACCAGTAATCAAAAAGTGGAATTTGAAATAAAACACACAGAAGTATTTATGTTAGCACCCATAAAAATTAAATACTTAATGAAACACTTAAGTATAAATCTAACCAAATATGCATAAGATCTATATGAAGAAAACTATAAAATTCTGATGAAAGAAATCAAAGAACAACTAAATAAATGGATAAACATTCCATATTCATGGGTAGGAAGACTCAATACCATCAAGATGTCAGGTTTTTTCAACTTGATCTATAGATTCAATGTAATAACAATCAATATTCTAGAAAACTTATTCTAAAATTTATCAGGGAAGAAAAAGACCTAGAATGTCAATGTAACATTGAAAGAGAACAAAGTTAGAGGACTCACTATAACTGACTTTAGAGCTTACTATAAAGATCCTGTAACCAAGACAGCATGGTTTTGGCAAAAGAATAGACAAATATCTTAATTGAACAATGTAGGGAGCCCAGAGATAGAACTATGCCAATTTGCTTAACTGATCTTTGACAAAAAAGCAAAGGCAATACAATGGAGAAAAGATAATCTTTTTTTACTAATAGTGCTGAAACAACTGGACATCTACATGAAAAAAAAAATGAATCTAGACACACCTTTTGTCTTTCATCACAATTAATTCAAAATGGATCACAGACCTAAACATAAAATTCAAAACTAAAAAGTAGAAGATAACATAGGAGAACACCTAGATGGCCTTGGATTTGGTGATAACATTTTAGTTACCACACCAAAGGCATATTTCATGAAAGAAATAATGAGCTGGACTTTGGTAAAATTAAAATCTGTTCTGTGAAAAGACCTATATGATAAAAGATTGCTATCCAAAATACAAGAACTCTTATATTTTAAAAGAATAAAAAAAAACATGATTTACAAATGGGCAAAAGATCTGAACAGACACCTCACCAAAGAAAATGTACAGATGAAAAATAAGCATATGAAAAGCATATGTTCAGTATCGTATGTCATTAGAAAATTGCAAACTAAATCACAGTAAGATACCACTACACACCTATTAGAATCCAAAACACTAAGAACAAACACTGCTGGAGAGAATGTGGGGCAATAGGAACTTTCATGCCCTGCCGGTGGCAATGCAAAATGGTGCAGCTACTTTGGAAGATAGTTTGGCCAAACATACGCTTAACCTATGATTGAACAATTATGCTCCTTGGTATTTCCCTAAATGAGTTGAAAACTAATGTCCACACAGAAACCTGTGCACACAGTACTGTGTGATCCAGCAATTCCACTTGTGGACATATCCCCACAGGAATTGAAAGCAGACTCTCAAAGAGATAATTGTACATCCGTGTTCATATCAGCATTATTCACAATAGCTAAAATGTGGAAGTAACAAAGTGTCCATCAAGAAACAAATAGATAAAAACAAAGTGGTGTGTGCATATAATAGAATACTATTCAATCCTTAAAAAGCAAAAAAAAAAAA
>NW_003852562.1:3512407-3521321 GCF_000181295.1 Otolemur garnettii
AAAAAAAAAAAAAAAATGTACTTAATACCACTGAACTTTACACTGAATTTTACATTAAAAATGGTTTAATAAGACCAGGCGTGGTGGCTCACCCCTGTAATCCTAGCAATTTGGGAGGCCCAGGCAGGTGGATTGCTCGAGACCATTCTGAGCAAGAGCATGTCATGTCTCCATGAAAGACAGAATAAACTAGCCAGGCATCATGGTGGGCGTTTGTAGTCCCAGTTACTTGGGAGGCTGAGGCAAGAGGATCACTTGAGCCCAGGATTCTGAGGTTGCTTGAGTTGTGACACCACAGTGCTCTACCCAGGGCAACTGAGTAAGACTGTCTCCAAACAAAAAAAAAGGAAAATGTTATGTTACATGTGTTTTACCACAATAAAAACATTTTTAATCCTATATGCAAATATTTATAGCAGTTTTATTCATAATTACCTTGGAAGGCAACCAAGATGTCCTTTAGACAATGAATGGATAAATAAAGCATGATATAGATAATGGGATATTATTCCGTAATAAAAAGAAATTAATTAAGTCATAAAAAGACAAGGAGAAACTTTAAATCCATATTATTAAATGAACAAAGCCAATATAAAAAGGTAACATACTGCCCATTTCCAACTATATGACATTCTGAAAAGGAAAAACTGAGTACAATGAAAAGATCAGCAGCTTCTGGGGAGTGGGGGGGCAGGATAACTCGGTGGGTGTGAGGGTTGGAGGGCAGTGTGACTCTCCTGTGTGATACTATAATACATGTCATTACACAGTTGTCAAAAACCATGATAAGTACAACACCCAGAGTGAGGCCACATGGAAGACACGGACCTTGGGAGATGATGTGTCAATGTAGGTTCATCAACTGGGTTGATGTAGGTTCACCATGCCTGGTGCCACTCTGTCCAGGCATGCTGATGACTGTGGAGGCCAAATGTGTGGGGGTGGGGGCCTACCCGAAATCTCTGTATTTTCTTCTCAATTTTCCTGTGAACTTAAAATTAATCTAAAAATAAAGACTACTGTTAAAAGTAACAAAACAAATGAAGGAAATGTTTTATTTGTAACTGGAAGTTTTTATCCAGGTCTCGTGGCGCTCCCCGTGGCACATCCACAGCGTTGCCCACTTACTGCTCCTTCAAACTCTCCTTCCTTGGCTGTATGTAACAGACCAGCCAATTCTCTGCTAGTCACCCTCTGGGCACCCTCTTTCTCTCCCTTCCCTGGTGCTCCTTCTTTCTTGCGTAGACTTACGTTTTCCTTAGTCATCTTGTTCCCCAGGCCACCTCCCTCGGGGAGTGCATTCATTCTCAATTTCCAATTTTCCACCGCTGTGCTGATGACTCCCAATTCAACCACTCAGCTCTGAACTGTCACTAAAATCCACCAACAGATGCCTGCCAGATGTTCCTCCTGTCATCTTGAACTCGCCACATCTCAAGCTCATGGCTTTGTTTTCAAAACCAGCTTCTATTCCTGCCAAGAAAAGCATTTCTCTCTGTGTCTCCTCAGACTTGGAGCCACTTTTGAGTCCTCATTGGTCTCACATCCAATCAGCTTGATCTCCACATCCAATCAGCCACCAAGGACTATTTGTAGTTTCCAAGTCACTGTCACTGCTGAGGACAGGCCCTCCCTGCCTTCCCTCAGGCAGTGTGCAGGCACCTCCCAACTTCTCTTCCTGCCTCTAGTCTCTCGTCCCTTCATCCACGCGTTAATCTGCACCATACGTGTCTCCTCATGATATCCTTTTGTATAATCTCCCTTTGCATCGGGAAGCCTGTATTTGTGGATCCTTGCCTTGTCCAGAAAGGTCTCTTCCCATCACTGAAACCCTCAGAATCCGTTTGGCATCGACTGCGTCCTCCCTAATATTTCTAGTTACTGTCCTACCTGTGTCTACATTCTCTTAGGTAGATTTTAACAGCAGAATAGATGTTTGTGGGCTACCTGAAAATGCCCACAAACAGGGCAAGGCACCATCTACAGCCCCCACCCCCAGTGGCCTTGACAGCTCTCTCTGGCTTCCAGGGGACTGTAAATGGCTGTGTTCGGAGAGGACTGGCACAAGTGTTAATGAGGATGGATCAAATGTGAAATCACGGAAGACTAATTGGTCCGGCGAGGCCACTGGCCATATTGATGACTGTCTCTGTCATCAATTCCTGCTCATTTGTTTCCGCACGTCCCACCACAGCCCTATTAGTTTTCTCTCCCGGTTTCCCTCCCCACACACAGGGGCCTCTTGCAGCCCAGCATTGCCCGCAGGTTCCCTCCCCACACACAGGGGCCTCCTGCAGCCCAGCATTGCCCGCAGGTGCACGCCTCACAGCCGCCGTTTCGGTTTTTTGCTCTGCTGCTGAGTTCTCCCGTGTCCTGCTATTACCCCATTCCTGCCATTAGCCTCACACTGGTGTGATTCTATGCCACTGGCTTCCATCTTCCCAAGCCCACATCTGTGCTGTTGTGACCTGTGACCTTTCATCTCCTTGTGACATCTACACACGTGCACCTTCATGTAAAAAGCTGTATACTCAATTCTAAAGAAAAAGCCCCAAGGGTGAATATTTTGAGTCTAAATTCCAACTCAAAGATCTTGTCCTCCGAGCAGTTACCCGACTAATGGCGGTCTTGGTCTCCCCGACAGCTTTCACTTTTTGAACCTGTGTGTCTGTATATATTTCCTCATCATCTCAATTGATAAGATAAATGCTTGTGCTCCAAGGACAGATCGAGGGGCAAAATCTCATCTTCATCTCAATGTACATTCCGGCCTTCAAGCTCCAGTCCTTTGTGGACTGGGAAGCCACAAGGAAGACAGACACCACATTCCAGCGGAGCGCAGCCAGCCGGGACCTGCCCCTCCCGCGCCTCCCGGGTCGCTGTACCACGGGCCACCCCTTCAGTGCAGCGGAGCTGGTACACACTACTGCGCAGTGAGGTCCCTGGCAGAATTTGTACACCTTCTAGGGCGTTACAAAATTTGCTAGCAACGCTCAATTTCACACACTTCTATTTTAGGCATTTGGAAACCCGGAAGTCACGGGACCTTTTCTCACAAAAGGCAGGAAAATAGGAGCACCGTCCTGCAGGTGTTTCAGTAGCAGCAACACGGACCGTGGAGCACGCGGCAGGCACCGCGCCTAGAACGCAGCAGCCGGCTCCTTTCAACCTTCCTGGCCCAGCGCTCCTTCAGCCCTGGGCAGCCACAGTGCAATTATTTGTTAAAAGCCTTCCTGTCGCTCGCCCCACTCCCCCGAAGCTGCTTGACATCCCCCCAGCTCTGCAGGGCTGTACGTGTTTGGCTGTTTTCCGAGTCCCTCCATTCATCTTTAAGTGTGTGTCTCTTCTATTCAGATAGACAGACGGCACACCTAATCACTTCCAAAAGGCAACCCCTGCTAAAAGGCGCAACTGCAGCCTCCGTCCCCGGACTTGCTATGCTGGGTCCTCAGCTTCCCCCAGCATTTTAGCATTCCGACTGGTCACCCCGTGCCGGCTCCCAGCAGTTGGCCCTGCTGTCCCCCCACTGGCCTGCTTGTCCTAGAGTCCTAGGTAGGCCCTGGTCTGACCCTCTTACCGCCCATGTGGTTGTGGGGGCCTCAAAAATGTCCCCCCATCATAGTCACCTACCTCTGTAACATCTACACACACAGACTTCATAGTACCCCGTGGGATGCACAAAATCACAGGTCTAGAAGCACCTCCAGTGATTAATCCGGGTCATTCCTGAGCCTTTGTTCATTCGTTCACTCATTCATTCAGTTTATCACTAAACAGAGTGTTCTGCAGATACCAGGCCCCGAGGGCTCAAAAGATAATAAAACCAACATCCCACGCATCTTTGATTTCGTGGTTCTTTGTTGGGTTTTTGACCAGTAAGCATTCCTCTGTGCTGACCACAGTGCCTAGACTTTCTTTTGGTTAGCCACTTGTCCCCTATGCATAGTCTACAGAAATTCAAGAGGAAGTGACAGGTCCCCATCCCTAGCCTGCCTGGGGGAGGGACATGTGACTCAGTGGTTCTGACTGACCAAAGACACAGCGATTGGTCTAGGCCACGCTTCCCAAACTTTGTAGTCTCAGAAACCCATTACACTCATAAAATCACTGTGGGCCCCCAGAGTTTTTGATTATGTGAGTTGCACTTAATATTTACTGTATTTTAAATTTAAACAGAGGAAAGTTCTTTTTGTGTTTTGTTTTGCCTTTTGAGATAGATTCTCACTCTCTTGCCCAGGCTAGAGTGCAGCGGCATCAGCCTAGCCCACGGCAATCTCAGTCTCCTCGGTGCAAGCTATTCCTTCTGCCTCAGTCTCCCAAGTAGCTGGGACTACCAACACTAGCCAAGATGCTCGACTAATTTTTCTAATTTTAGTAGAGACAGGGTCTCACTCTTGCTGAGGCTGAGTCTTAAACTACTGAGCTCAAGAAATCCTCCTGCCTCACCCTCCCAGAGCAGTAGGTGACATGAACCGCCACTCCCAGTCTAAACTAAGGAGAGGTTGTTTTTCTTTTATATTTATTTTTTGAGACAGAGTCTTACTCTGTCACCCTGGGTAGAGTGCCGGGGAGTCATCAGAGCTCACAGCAACTTCAAACCCTTGGGCTTGAGCAACCCTCTTGCCTCAGCCTCCTGAGCAGCTTATATTACAGGCAGGTGCCACCACATCTGGCTAGTTTTTCTATTTTTAGTAGATATGGAGTCTCACTCTTGCTCAGTCAACCAACCCACTTCAGCCTCCCAGAGTGTTAGGATTATAGGCGTGAGCCACTGCACCAGCCTCCAAGACCTCCAACGAGAGAGAGTTTTACATATATATTTAATGTGCTGACACAATAGTCACATGAACAGGGTAGCCAAGGGGTGGGGATGGCAATCACATGTGGGCCCAACAGCATGGCCTACTCTTACCAGTGCTCACCCGGCTACCACCCGTGCCAAATGTAGCTCTGCCAGCAACACCAGTCAGCATGGAGCCACATATGGTCCCTCAAGAAAACCAACCAGTTTTGGGATTTTGTGATGTGGGCTAATCTTACTGGAGTTAGATATCTCAGAATGGTTTCGATTTGCATCTCTCTAATGATTAAGGATGATGAGCATTTTTTCATGTGTCTGTAGGCCACTTGTCTTCTTCAGAGAAATTTCTATTCAAATCCCTTGCCCACAATGAGATGGGATCACTTGTTCTTTTCTTGCTAATACATTTGAGTTCTCTGTGGATTCTGGTTATCAAACCTTTGTCAGAGACTTAACCTCAAATATCTTCTCCCAATCTGAGGGCTGTCTACATGCTTTCTTAAGAAAGTGCGGTGAAAGCAATGTTAACCAGTTTGATGAAAGTATTTCAAATTGAATACAAAACCAGTATATTGGGCCCCATAAATGCATTAATGTACACAGCTTTGATTTATTAAAAAAAAAAAAAAAGAAAGAAAGAAAGAAAGAAAAGAAAGGAAAAGAAAACCAACCAGCCCCTTGTTGGCAAAATGACCATATGGGACCTCTTCCATGCTGGAAGTGGTGGCGATGCATTTTGTGACCTTTCTTGCCTGCAAGGTCAAGTACTGCTACCTGAAGGCTCCAGAGTGTCTGATCCCCATTCTCTCATCCCACTTAACATTGCCTCCATGTAGCAGCAAGAGCTCCACTTTAGGATGGTCACACCCGTAATCCTAGCATTCTACGCGGCCCAGGTGGCTGGATCTCACGAGCTCAGGAGTCCGAGCTCAGCCTGAGCAAAAGTAAGATCCCATCTCTACTAAAAATAGAAAAAGAAAAATTAGCTAGCCATTGTGATGGGTGCCTATAGTCAGCTACTCAGGAGGCTGAGACAAGATGATTGTTTGAGCCCAAGAATTTGAGGTTGCTGTGAGCTGTGATGCCACAGCACTCTATCTAGGATGACAGAGTGAAACTCTATCAAAAGAAAGAAAGAAAGAGTTCCACTTTACAGCAAAGGACTTGGTTCAAGACCAGCCTGAGCAAGAGTAAGACAGAGTCTCTACTAAAACTAGAAAAATTAGCCAGGCATGGAGCCAGGTGCCTCTATTGTCCCAACTACTCAGGAGGCTGAGGCAGGAGGATCGCTTGAACCTAGGAGTTTGAAGTTGCTATAGGCGAGGCTGATGCCATGGCACTCTAGTTTGGGCAACAGAATGAAACTCTGTCTTAAGAAAAGAAAAAAAAAATATATATATATATATGGTAAGTTTAGAAGGGTTCATTGAAGAATAAGATGTGAGCAGAGAGGATGTGGTCAAAGATCGCTAGGGAGCATCTATTAGAAGTCTGGGCATGGTAGTAGGGGACTAATGCTTTTAACCTGGCTTGTCTCATTAAAAGAAGAAAAAGGCATTTGGAAGAAAGATGAGCTTGATTTTAGACAAGTGGAGTTTGAAAAGCTGGGGGATGTCCAGGTGGAAATGGAAATGTAAAAGAACACTGCATGGGGACACTCTGCCTCTAGTCCCTGTAGTGCTAAGCCCTGTGGGTGACAGGTTCTGGTGGAAGCTTCTGCTGGTGCACACAGCAGGTCTCACTGAGCTTGCAGCTGTACCTGCCACCTGGGCACCCTGGGCTTCTCATGCCAAGGGACCAGCAGGGAAGAAGAGGATCCGCATCATGGCAGGGGCTGAGGATTAGCACTCGGAGGACTTTAGAATGTGGGGGATGGTTGAAGCCATGGCCTTGGTGAGAAAACCCAAGGGAGATGGCAACTAATTTATCTTTAAAACTCCATTGGATAAGGAGGTGGCAACTGTTTCCTCTTGACAGCAGTTTCTACAGTTTCACAACTCTCAGCATCTGGAAGAGTTCCCTTCCTTTAGACCCTAAATCCCTCATGATGCAGTATAATTATTTCTTCTCTGGATCTAATTTATGCAAAACATTTGGCATTCTTGATGGCATTACACTCCCTCAACCTTTTAAAACAAAATAATCTATCCCTTTGTCCTTTCATTGGCAAGATGAAAATTTTATTTTAACAAACATACCTAGATAAGTTAAAAATTAATTGCAGGAGGCTAGTTCAGAATTCCAGGAATCAGTGAAGCTCGGCAGGCCACATGCACAACCTGGGTGACCTTTGGGGTGTTTTTTCCCCCAGCTGATGTTCTAGTCAACAACTAGCACAGATGGTGAGCTTTTCCCAAGCTCATGCTCTGCAGAATGCTTGCATGATTTTGTTTATTTCAAACTTGGAAAAGAATAAAGATTGTGTGTACTCTTAAAAACAAAATCAAGCATCTTCAGTAGAAAGCTAGTCTGGCCCTCTTTGCAAGGATGATTCACTGTGGATCTGAATGGATTCCGGGCACTATCAGGGTGAGGGTTTGTGTCACGACAGAGTGGACCAAATGGTGAAATAGAAACCTGGATTCAAATCCCAGCCCTCTACCTAAGTGTGTGACCTGGGTCAGTCGGCTTTCTTGGTGTCAGGTGCTCATTTGTAAAATGAAAGGATTAGCTGAGTGACAGTAGTGACCTTTTAAAGTCAAGCCATGTTTTGCTTATTCTTTTATAGTTTCACAGAGGCTGCCTATGCCAATAATAGACCCCATAGGCCAAACACGTGGATTGATCTTCCTTTCCCTCACCCCACCACCCCACACACATAGTACGAAATGTATTTGTCCATCATGGGAGTCCTCAAACTTTGCTGGATTTAATAGTCCCCTGAAGTAGTTCATGATGGGTTGTTGCTGCTAATTCCTGAGACACTTGCCCAGTTATTTGGATTTGGATTGGAATAAAGCCTGGGAATTTGGATATGTAAAGTTCCCCGGGTGATTCTACTACCGGTAGAGAAACACACTTACACATGATGGGTATAAAATACGTGTTATTGAATGACTAAGCCGTGATTCTGATGGCTTTCATTTCTCCCATTGTAGACCACAGCTTGTTTTCTAAATGTACTTCAGTACTACCACCTTTTAAAGGTTAGAAAGCAATTCCTGAGGTTGATGGGTGGTGGTAGTAACGACAGTTTGTGTTGATGGATGATTTTATTTTGTTCTGATTTACTGTTCTAGTTTTTCTTATATAATCGAGTACTAGAAAAATAAAATGAACTTTCAGTAACTAAATAATATTATTTCCCCTCATCTGTCATGCTCTAAAACATGCTGACAAGTCAGAGAAGTATATTTCAAAGAATAGCTGATATGTGTTCCTTTGTTTTTATTTCAAGCTATAGTTCACCCAAAAAATGCCATAAAATAAAATTTTAATGCCTCATTTGACTCTTTTTTTTTTAAATCATAGCATGTAAAGCAGTACTTAGATTGTCACAGCATTAGAATGTTCCACATGCAGATACAATAAAATCATAACAGGAGACAGAACAAGGGCTGAAGCACCGCCTGGATAGGGTGCTGAGTGTCCTGCTGGGTGGTGTAAACTGAGCTGGCCCCCAGCGGGAGCACTTCCCTGAAGCTCTGTGTCTGTTTTGCTCCTTCCATTCACCCTCTTAGCATTCAGAAAAGGCTTTTCAAACAGAAATCTGCTTACATCCCTACATCCCTATTATGGGCTGAATTGTGTCCCACTCGCCTCCAAAAAATTCATATGTTGATGTGAAGTACCTAAGAATGTGACTGAGAAGTACCTAAGAATGTGATATTTGAAAATAGGGCCTTTAATGAGGAAACTAAGTTAAAATGAGGGCATGAGGGTGGGCCCTAATCCACGCTGACAGGTGTCCTGATAAAGAGAGGAAGAGACACTGGGGGGTGTTTGCACAGCAGGACAGCACAGAGAGAAGACAGCCATCTGCAAGTCAGGAGGGAGGCCACAGGAGAACTCTAACCTGCCAAGACCTTGATCTTGGACTTCCAGTCTCCAGAACTGTGAGACAATACATTTCTGAAATTTTACCAAAATTTCTGTGGTATTTTGTTACAGCAG
>NW_003852562.1:3521713-3522764 GCF_000181295.1 Otolemur garnettii
TACAGAGTTTGGGATTTTTACACATTGCATATGCACTTATTTGATAATTTAATTCATGTCTGTCTCTACCATTTCATCCTGGGCTCCAAGGAGGGTGGGGCCATGTCTGTCTAGCTCCCTGACAAAGAGCAAGTGCTCAACCCTTCACTCTAGAATCAATGAGTGGCAGCAATTTACAGATTTGAACACCACTCCCGCTGGGCACTGGGTGCTCCTGTAATCCTGTGCAGAGCACAGTCTCTAACCTTGACTTTGAAACTGTGACATCTCTCCTGCCAAAAGTCAATGTTGTCCAGTATTCCCCAACCTTTGGCATGCTTTGGCCACTCACTTCCCTTCTGGCCATTTGTTCTCCCACCTACACCTTTCTACTACCCTCTTAGGAAGCAGCTTTTCTCCTTGGCTTGCCATTATTCTCAGACCCGGAGGAGTATCTTAATCCTACAGAGGCATTTTTGAGAACAACCTGCCTAGGCCCAGTCCCCAAGGTGCTGAAGTTCACCCTGGAAAGGAAATAGACTCTCTTACCATCTGCTCTTAAATAATGGGCCACATTATTTTGGACTAGCTTAGAGTTTCAGTGAATTTATTTGAGTGGTTAAACTAGCTTAATTATTTTCCAAACATTGGCCTGGGGATGATGTTGAGTTTGATAAACACAGTGTGAGGTTCTAATTATATGATAATCACAACCATTATCATGGCTGGAAGTGGAGAGCATGTCTTCTCAACCCTCCTCTCATTTGATTCTCCCTATCTGCAAAGACAAGAGAGCGCACAACCACCATCCTGTATGGGCAAGGAAACCTCGATAAATTCCTGGCTTAGGCTGCACGTTAGAAATGGCAGTGGGACCACAGCTCAAAGCTCTAAGTACAGGGAGCAGAAATGTCGTCACTCACCCACAGCCTCTGTCTCTGCCATTAAAACCACCACCTAATGCTTTCTGAATCCCAAATTATAGCTGTTGATGCTAAATCAACGTAGGCTAATTGAAATGCACTTGCTATTCTATCTTTTCTTTCTTTCTTTTTCTTTTCTCTCTCTCTCT
>NW_003852562.1:3523025-3558065 GCF_000181295.1 Otolemur garnettii
CCCCCAAGAGTGCTAGGATTACAGATGTGAGCCACATGCCCAACCCTGCTAATTCTTTCTTGAATGTTTACTATGTGCTGGGCACCCTTCTAGAAGCTTCCGGGTAGGGAAGAAGAGGGAACTAATAGACCAGATTTTGATCCACACATAGACGCTTTCTGCCAGGCAGAGGCCCTTCCAGAGTAGGCTGATCGGATGCCCAAATTTATGGCAGTCCTGAAATGGATACTGTGAACACCTCTTTTTGAAAAGCATTTCTTAAAATAGGCTGTCATTAGCCTAATACACCAAAAAAATGCACATTTCTATTAAAATCAAATAACCAGAAACATTTTAAAAGCATGATTTTACTACTCCTCTGTAGCTCTAAAGGAAAAGAAATAGAAGACAGAAAGAATCAAAGAGATTTATTGTTTTTAAACTTCTAAACCACCTGCTCTATACGGTACCTGGTGCAAACCACTTCACCTCCTGCTGCCTTGGTCTCTAACCTACAACTCTAGAATTACAATAGCACCTACCTCATTGTGCTGTTGGAAAGAACAAAGTTAACATCTCCAAAGTCCCCAAGACAATGCTTGGCACACCATAAATTGATCTCCAAAACCTTTATTTTTTTCCATACAAGTCATTTGTAGAAGGCATTTTGTTTACCCGTTAATGTTGAATTTTATTTTATCTTTGTCTCATCACATACTCTGAGGTTGACTTTCTGCCTTCCCTAGATTTACAATCACTTCCAATTTAATATCCGCCATGAATTTAATTAAAGTTCTGTTAGTGTCTACCTCTTCTAGACCATTAATGAGGCTGTGGATAAAATGTAATAAAGATCCCTCCAGCAGCCCAGCACACGTAGTTACTAATCCTTGTTTACTTCTCTTCAGCTCATGCTCATCCTTCAGGGCCATTCCTGTCAGTTTCCTCACTTGGGTACTTCCAAGGGCCATGCCCAGGATTCCGAGAGATTCTATACCATGCTGTCAAGCATCACTTCAAACCTCACTCCCACTGGGAAAAAAGATTAGGTTGTATCAACAGGGAGTGTTCAGAGAACAAAGAATGCTGAGATTCAGGGAATCGGCCCATTTTTTCTACCTTTGATGATTTGAGTCTAAACAATGATCTAATCACACATAACATCTTTAAGATCAGAAAGGCCTATGGGGTCCTCTAGCCCAATTCCTGACTCCAATAAGGAAGTCTCCTACTTGCTACTCGATATGTAGTTTCTGGCCAGACACAGCATGGAACACCTGTAATCCCGGCTACTTAGGAGGCTGAGGCAGGAGGGTCACTTGAGGCCAGAAATTCCAAGCTGTAATGTGCTATGACCACATCTGTGAGTCACCATTGCACTGGGCAATATACTAACACTCTGTCTCTAAAATTACATATATGTGTGTGTCTAGATATGAGTGTATATATTTACATATACAGTTCCTGGATCAGCAGCATCAGTATTTCCTGGGAGCTTGTTAGAAAAACAGAATCTTGAGCTTTACTCCAGTTTGCTTTTTTTTTTTTTGAGACAGAATTGCACTCTATCACCCTGGGTAGAATGCGGTGGCATCATAGCGTACAGCAACCTCAAACTCTTGGGCTTGAGCAATCCTTTTACCTCAGTCTCCCAAGTAGCTGGGACTACAGGTGTGTGTCACTATGCCCAGCTAGTTTTTCTGTTTTTAGTAGATAGAGATCGGATCTCGCTCTTTCTCAGGCTGAGCTCAGGCAATCCACCCACCTTGGCCTCCCAGAGTGCTAGGATTACAGGCATGAGTCATCTCACCTGGCCCAAGAATCTGCTTTTTGATATGATAATTTATACATATATAAACATTTAAGAATCATTGCTCTACCCAATACCCATTACAGGTGATCTGAGAAGGAATAGTTTAACAAAGCTCTGTGAGTGTGTGTGTGTGTGTGTGTGTGTGTGCTGGCCCTGGGATTAGAGCTTTCAAACATCATAAAACTCTTTTCCAAATGCAATGAACTTTAAAGGACTATTCTTAAAGTGAAGAGATTGGGCATATGCTCCTAAGTTCTCACCTTATCACTTTGACCTTGAGCTAATCCTCTTGATTCTTTCTTCCCTCTTTTCTTTCTGTGGGCCCCTTGATTTGCCCTGTTTGTTTTCTAGTTCCTACTTGGGGAATTGGACACTGAAATATCAGGAAGGATTAATATTTATCTCACTATCAACCTAGTTTCTGGATGGGTGGGTTGTTTGCTCAGCAGCTGGGGCCTGTATGCAGAGGTAGTGTACCTGTGACCCATGTACACCAGGGCTTGGAGTTTAAAGTTCAACCAAACTGGGGGTAAGCAGATTGGGGGAAGTGGCAGAGTACAGTCTGGGTTTGCCTTTGCTTCCAGGGTTTTTGTTTTTTTTTTTTTGAGACAGAGTCTCACTATGTTGCCCTCAGTAGAGTGCTGTTGCCCTCAGTAGAGTGCTGTGGCATCACAGCTCACAGTAACCTCAAACTCTCGAGCTTAAGCAATTCTCTTGCCTCAGCCTCCTCAAGTAGGTGGTACTACAGGCACCTGCCACAACGCCCAGCTATTTTTTGTTGCATTTGTCGTTGTTGTTTAACAGACCTGGGCCGGCCTCAAACCCAACCAGCCTTAGTGTATGTGGCCGGTGCCCTACTCACTGAGCTATGGGCACTGAGCCTACTTCCAGGTTTTTTTTTTGTTTTTTTTTTTTTTTTTGAGATGGAGCCTCAAGCTATCCCACTGGGTAGAGTGCTATGTTATCACAGCTCACAGCAACCTCCAACTCCTGGGCTCAAGCAAGTCTCCTGCCTCAGCCTCCCAAGTAGCTGGGACTACAGGCGCCCGCCACAACGCCTGGCCTTTTTTTTTTTAGTTGCAGCCATCATTGTTGTTTGGCGACCCGGGCTGGGGATTTGAACCCGCCACCTTAGGTGTATGTGGCTGGCGTCTTAGCCACTTGAGCCACAGGCGCCAAGCCTACTTCCAGGTTTTGAACTGCCATTTGAAAATTAAAGATGGGCAGGTCTGCAGAACCAAAAAATGCCAATGCTTTTTAATGGTTTTACTAGAAGATTTAGGCAAGCATGGAATCATTTCCTTAATTCTTTAATGTCTTTTTCTGGGCTCATACCCTGCAAGATGCCAGCTATGGACTTCATTCCTGAATCCCTCTAAGTTCCATATTGGCTTGGATTAAATAAAATAATAATTCAACGTCATTGCAGACATCCCAACTAAAGTCTTCCCAGTCAGTGAGCAGAGGTCATGTCTCATATGCCTTTCAGGGGGCACCAGGTGGTGCCACTGAGGAACCATGAGTCTTAGAGACCTGGGCTCCTCAATCTGCTTCTCCAACTGTGAAATGGAAATAATAATAGGGTCATTGTGAGAATTTAAAAAGCACAAAGCAGACGCGCACATTGAAAGTGCTCAGTGAGCTCGATAAACACCATCGATCGTCGTCACCCATGCTCCACTCTCCTTCCAGCAACCAAGCAAGAAGGCCGTTAGAATGGTGCTCTCTCAATGAAATATGGGTCCTGGTTTCCTAGGCATTCATCAGTTCATTTCTCTTTGTGCCTCTAACGATTTATATTTCTGTAAGAAGCCTTGAAAATGACCGCAGAGCTGGCTTAATGAAAAGTGAGAAATGCCTAATGTAACCAATGCCACACATTTTCATTTTCCTGATCCCTGAAATGGATGAAATCTTCCTCCAAGGTTTAGGTTCTCTCTTATGTGAGAAGAGCATTTGAACATTGGAGGGAGGGAGGGAAGGGGGGAGACCAGATACCTGATGCAGACAGTGAAATGAATGAAATCAAGATAATTAGATACTGCTGAAATACCTACATGTTTTCTAAAAACCAGGAGAAAGCACCGATTGGATGAGGCTGACAGATTGCATCTTGTTGCCTAGCACTGGTCTGAAGTGACTGCAGGTTGCTAGGCAACCCATTCTCCTGGGCTTGGTGATCCAACAAACAGCAGAGGCTTTTCCTCCTCTACCCTGCTGCCCCCCACGACACTCTCATCTATAAGATTCGCAACTGATTAAGGTTTCCTCTGGACTTTTTTTCCATTTGGATTGGGCACTGTGTGCAGGATTGCCAGTGCTCTAGAGAACCTGGCTGCCTACTTACAGAATGCCTCAGGGCAAAAAACAAATGATTCTCTAAAGATTAAACTGTGTTGAGATTGAAGCCTGAACTCTGGAGTATAGGGCAAGAATCTGAACCATTTCTTGTAGAAATTATCAAATTACCATCTTCATCAAAGGTAGATTGGTCTGGTACTGATTGGAATGCTGAGAGCCAAGTTACAGAGTCATTCAAGTGTATTCTCATCGCCCTAAATTATTTGGGGGGTGGGGAGAGGAAAGGTGCTTTTCTCTAGCAAAAAGCTTCCTCTAACTGCTCACAGGTTTACTGCACTTTCTAGCAAATCTGCTCTCAAAATATAAATGACTGATAATAGCTTATTCTTACCCTAGCCTACTCTTCCCCGGAGTGCTGACTTTATGAGGGTGCAAGGTAAAAATTCAGGAAGGAGGGAGAGAAAGCAATCTTCCTTCCACTTTTCTCCCCTTGCTTCCCTTCTGTTTGACATAGTCGTAACACGAAGTAGTAATCTGTTTACCTGGCTTACGCTGGCTCCTACTCTCCTTGGACTTCTGATGACAAAGGATACTAACACATTCAAGCTAATATTGCTGATCATACCCTATTAAAAAGAGGCATTTGCTTTAGTTTTGCCAGGCTTACCGGCACTCTCTGGGTTAACAGGATGGTGATTTTCACTTTGAGCAGGGTATTGTGTTTTCTCCCTTTCCATTTATTCGGTGTTTATAACCTTTCAAAGTGTTTTCACATCTATTAGCCTACTGTTCTATAAACCCCTATGCTATGATGCATGGAAGTTAATTACAATGCTGGAGAAGGGAACCACAGAGCATAGTGGGAATGAAATCCACTCCACAGACTCAGGTGCAAAAGGAATAATATTCTATTTAGAGCAACTTAATTCCAAATTGAGACCCCCATCCCAATGGGTTGGAAGAAAATTCAATATCCGTCATTATTGCCCTAGAATCCAGGAGGTCTGGGAGGTGCCTGTGAAATGGAAAAAGGGTCTTTTGCCTCCAGTCTGTGGTCATTACTGCTGGCATTCTCTGATCCTAGCTGACGTGGTACCCTGAACCCCTTGCCTGTCATCCCACAGGTGATACACAGACTCTTTGCTGAGTCATGGAACCCACGGGCCTTGTGCCCCGACCAGCCATCTCTTCTGAGGTCCACGCCTCTGCTCCACCCTCTGATCTCCATCCAACCCTTCTTGTCTCTGAGGAATCTTCTCTCCTTTTCTGACTGCCTCTCCTATGCCCCACCCCTCACCGATCTTGAGTTACATCTTCAATGGTTTAAGATTTCAAAAACACAGAAGCAATTATTTTCAACTTGTTCTTCTTTTAGTCCTGCGAGAATCCCTGAGATAAAGAGAAATAACAAAGGGTGTTAACTGTCTGTTTGAAACTGTGTGTGGGGGGGAGAACAGGGCATATTTTATACATTAAAAATCCAAGAAATATATTCAGCTTTATAAAGGAAGAAGACTCTGTCACATGCTACAACATGGATGAACCTTGGGGACACTGTGTCAAGTGAAATAAACCAATCATGAAAAGATAAAAAGTATGTGATCCCACTGATGTGAGGCATCTAGAGTAGTCAAATTCATGCAGACAGAACCTGTTGGTGGCCCATGGCTCCGGGGTGTAATCCTAGCACTCTGGGAGGCCGAGGAAGGTGGCTCCCTTGAGCTCAGGAGTTTGAGACCAGCCCCAGCAAGAGTGAGAACCCATCTCTACTAAAAATAGAAAAACTACCTGGGGGTTGTGGTAGGCACCTGTAGTCTCAGCTATTTGGGAAGCTGAGGCAAGGGGATCTTTTGCGCTCAAGCAATTGAGGTTACTGTGAGGTGTGATGATGCCATAGCACTCTATCCAGGGTGACAGAGTAAGACGAAAGAAAGAAAGAAAGAAAGAAAGAAAGAAAGAAAGAAAGAAAGAAAGAAAGAAAGAAAGAAAGAAAGGAAGGAAAGAAAGAAAGAAAATAATCCCTAGGGGCCGGGGGGAGGGGGAAATGAAGAATTGTTTAATGGGGACAAGTTAGACACTTTTGGGTGGGAAAGAGAAGTTGTCCTTATCAAACTAGGATGAGGACTTTCTTTTCATCCTATTCCAGTTATGCTTTTTTCCTACCACTAAAACACTTATTGGGACCACCTGAGACCTACATCTTGCCTAAGCAATCAGTCAATTCTTTGTCCATTCTTATCTGCTGTCTCAGCCTACTTCCCCTCTTAACTTAGAATTCCAACAGGCATCTCTCAATGAATATGACCAAAACAAAGCTATGCCTTTTCTCCCCCTAATCTGTCATCTTGGCCTTTGGAGCCTCATCCCTATTGAGAATGGCAACTCTATCAGATGATCAGTCCCAACACCTAGAATCATCCTTCCTTTCTCTCTTTCCTCATGCTCAATATCTAATCCATTAATAGACACATCAGTTCTATCTGAAAAGTAGATCCCAAATCTGATAATTGATCCCATTTCTCCCATCTCCATTGGCATAACACTAACCCAATCTCCATTATCTCTGACCTGGATTTCTACAACTCCCCTGCTATAGGGTGGATGTTCATCTCCTCCAAACCTCGTGTTGAAATGTGATCCCCAATGTTGGAGGTGAGGCCTAACAGGAGGTATTTGGGTTATGGGGGCAGATCTCTCAAGAACAGATTAATGCCTCCCTCTGAGAGAGAGTGAGTTCTCAATCCATTAGTTCCCAGGAGAGCTGGTTGTTAAAAAGAACCTGGTAACTCTCCTCTTTCCCCATGTGGTCTCTGCACATGCTGGCTCCCTTCACCTTTCACCAAGAGTAGGAGCAGACTGAAGCCCTCACCAGATGCATGAATTCCTTAATTCCAAATTGAGGTCCCCATCCCATGTGAGCCTACATGATGCTCCTGATGCTCCCAGGGACTTCACTTCACAGCTCGTAGAGGGGTGTGCTCTTGCTTATACGGAAAATCCCAGCAATGGCACCAGATGCTGGTGCCAAGCTTCTAGTACAACCTGAAGAGCTGGGAACCAGGTAAACCCTTCTTTTTAAACCATCCAGCTCAGGTGGTTCCTTTGTGGCAGCAAAAACTAAGCCATGCCCCCTGGCTCCTCGTGCACCCTACCCTGTCCTTCACACAGCAGCCATGTGGTCTTTACAAATAAGAGCATGTCACTCCCTTCCTTCAGGTGATAATTACAGTTATCACAAAATTTGAACTGTCTCACTGAACCTAGATGGACACAATGTGTGTCCTGACGGGTACAGGACACACTTCCTGGATGAAGGGCTCAAGTGCAACTCAGACTACCTTACAAAAGCAAACAATGTACCTAATCACAGGGTCCCTCACATTCATCTGAAATTTTAAAAATGAAAAATGAAAACTTCACACAGACTTATGATAACCCAGACTTGGAGGGCCCGGACGGCCAGCCTGATGCCTCCTCTGTCACTTTACCTGTTGCCATGCCCCTTCCCAGTTACCAGCCACCCAGCTCATAAGAGTCCCTGAACCTGCCAGGCAACTCTCCTCTAGGGCCTTAGTGTATGAACCCTCTGGAACCCTCTTCCCAGTCCTCTCCCACCACTCAGCTCCTCACCTGCTCAGAAGTCCTCCTGGGTTCCAGCTGAAGCACCTCCCCGTCACTCTAGTCCCCACAACACTTTCAGCATCTGTCATCCCCTTACTACCCGCTGACAGACTGGCCTGCCCGCACCTGCTGAGAATGAACGCAGACAGAAAGCCAGTGGGGTTCTTTGTTGGGCTTGTCCCTAATGTTTCCCTGGAACAGCGCCTGGTCTGGCTGACGCCCACCTGAGGTCCCCAAACCTCACTGTTCATCCTAATCACCAGAGATGATGAGCTGTCAAAAATACACTTTCTATGTGACTTTAATGCTGTTTTGAAGACATACAGCCTCCTGGGTCCCAATCCCAGGATCAGAGGCAAAGGGTCCTAGGAGTCTAGTATTCTGAGGCAAGAGAATCGCTTAAGCTCAAGAGTTTGAGGTTCTGTGAGCAGTGACACCATGGCACTCTACCAAGGGTGACATAGTGAGATTCTGTCTCAAAAAAAAAAAAAAAAAAAGACGTCTCTGGTGCTGACAGGCTTCTGCACAGTCGGCCAGACACCATGATATGTGACAACCAGCACATTGGCACCACCAGGAGAAGAGGGGCTTTGCAGTCTGAGAAGGGCCTTGCAGCACAAGGAAATCTGTGCAAGCTGGGAAGTTGGTCATGTCCAGGGCAGTGCCAGTAGAGGACTCCCAGTCAGGAACGAGAGAATTAAATGACAGCAGTGCAGAAACCATCCATCCAACAAAAGCTATGGATTAAAAACAGGAATGGTGGCCAAAAATTCCTTTTACTCGAGCTAACCTGAGAGAAGTTCATCTTTCAAAGAGAGAGACAGGTGTTTTCTCAAGATTTAAGACTCCTTCACCTGGCTCAAGGATCCAGTATTGACTGCCCGTCATGGTGGCTCATGCCTGTAATCCCAGAACTCTGGGAAGCTGAGGCAGGTAGATTTGCTTGAGCTCAGGAGTTTGAGACCAGCCTGAGATGACACCAATCGTCTCACTAAAAATAGAAAGACTAGCGGGGCATATACTCGAGAGGCTGGGGCAAGAAGATTGCTCAAGCCCAAGAGTTTGAGGTTGCTGGAGCTGAGTACAGAGCCATGGCACTCAACTCAGGGGGACAGAGTAAGACCCTGTCTTAAAAAAACAAAAACAAACAAACAGCAAAAAAAGAAGCGTTGACAGCTTAGATGTCATCATTGCTGGGTTGTTCCCCTTGAGAGCTGGGAATTTTACCTTCCCCAAGGCACACTCAGTGGAGTAATCCTCCCAGAGGGGCAGCCCCACCCCTCCCCCATGAAGCTTGTGCCCTGGTGCGGTGCACCCGCCGACATCATGTGACTATGCTCCTGCTGCTCCCAGGGACTTCACCTCACACCTGGTAGAGGGGTGTGCTCTTGCTCACAAGGACAATCCCAGCCATGTATCAGAGCCAAAAACAGACATCATGGAACCTTGGTCTGTGCCCAGATTTTGCTCTGTGGAAGTCTGGGAGCCCCAAGGCCCTCTAGAACCACAGGCTTAGAGACCCAGGGCACTTAGCAACATGCTGTGGAGAAGCTGAAGACTCAGGGCCCAGACAGAAGTGGGTGGTTTTCAGGCATCTCATGGTCCCCTGAGGATCCTGATTGATCCTTTTTCTCCATTCACGGGTCTAGAGACCATGATTTCTATTAATGCAGGCTAGTAGCTCACTGATCTTTCAGTTTGATTTATTTTAGTAGAATGTGCATAACATAGATTTACCATTTTAACCATTTTTGAGGATAAAGTTCAATGGCATTAAGTACATTCACATGGTGGCACAACCACCACCACTATTTCCAGAGGGAACTCTGTACCTATTAAATAATCATTCTCCATCCCTCCCACCCACTCCCAGCCCCTGGTAACCTTTGTTCTGCTTTCTGTCTCTATGAATCTGCCCATTGTAAGTAACTCATGTAAATGAATTATTTCACTTAGCTAATGTTTCAAAGTATATCATGTTGTAGCATGTATTAGAATGTGATTTCCTTTGAAGATTGGATAATATTCCATTGCATGTATATGCCACTTTTTGTTTATCCACTTATCTGTTAATGGACATGTGCTTCCCCCCCAGCCCCAGAGAAAAAACAAGAAACATAAAAAGCTCATTGCAGTTTGCCAACATATTTCACAAAGCCACTGACTCTCGATGACTTGCAATCCTTCAGAAAGATATTTTGGAAACCAAACAGAATACAGTACATGACCACTCACATCTGTTGCCTGAGTCACTATATTCCTTAACAGATAAAAGGTCCTGACAGGCATGGTGGCTCACACCTGTAATCCTAGCACTCTGGGAGGCCGAGGCTGGTAGATTGCCTGAGCTTAGGAGTTTGAGACCAGCCTGGGCAAGAGTGAGACCCTAGTCTAGTGGTTCTCAACCTTCCTAATGCCCCGGCCCTTTAATACTGTTCCTGTGGGTTGTGAACCACAGGTTAAGAACCGCAGCCCTAGTCTCTACTAAAAATAGAAAAACTAGCTGGGCATTGTGGCAGGCACCTGTAATCCCAGCTACTCGGGAGGCTAAAGCAGGAGGATTGCTCAAGCCCAAGAATTTGAGGATGCTATGGGGTATAATACCATGGCACTCTACCCAGGGTGACACAGTTAGACTCTGTCTCAAAAAATAAAAAAGATAAATGATCCTATTCCTTGCCTTTTCCTACACATAAGGTAATGCTGGACAGAGTTAATTATACTTCAATATTCTATAACCAGATACACCTTACATTCAAACATTGGTGTGATTCTACTTTAATCACTTTTTTTTTAATTGTTAGATTCATTGAGGGTACAAGAACCCAAGTTACACTGATTGCATTTGTTAGGTAAAGTCCCTCTTACAATTGTGTCTTGCCTCCAAAAGGTGTGGCACACACCAAGACCCCACCCACCTCCCTCCTTCCCTCTCTCTGTTCTTCCTTTCCTCCACACCCCCAGCCTTCTTTCTCTCTCTGCTCTCCCCTTCCCGACTCCCACCAAGTCATTAATTGTCATCAATTGTCCTCATATCAAAATCAAGTACATAGGATTCATGCTTCTCCATTCTTGTGATACTTTACTAAGAATGTGTTCTACTTCCATCCAGGTTAATACAAAAGCTGTAAAGTCTCCATTTATTTTAAATGGCTGAGTAGTATTCCATGGTGTACATATACCACAGCTTGTTAATCCATTCCTGGGTTGGTGGGCATTTAGGCTGTTTCCACATTTTGTCGATTGTAAATTGAGCTGCAATAAACAGTCTAGTGCAAGTGTCCTTATGATAAAAGGATTTTTCCTTTTGGGTAGATGCCCAATAATGGGATTGCAGGATCAAATGGGAGGTCAGCTTGAGTTCTTTGAGAGTTCCCCATACTTCCTTCCACAAAGATTGTGTTAGTTTGTAGTCCCACCCGCAGTGTAAAAGTGTTCTTTTCTCTCCACATCCATGCCAGCATCTGTAGTTTTGAGATTTTTGATGTGGGCCATTCTCGCTGGGGTTAGATGGTACCTCAGGGTGGTTTTGATTTGCATTTCTCTAATAATTAGGGATGATGAGCAGTTTTTCATATGTTTGTTAGCCATTTGTCTGTCTTCTTTAGAGAAGGTTCTATTCACGTCTCTTGTCCATTGATATATGGGATTGTTGGCTTTTTTCATGTGGATTAATTTTAGTTCTCTATAGATCCTAGTTATCAAGCTTTTGTCTGAATCAAAATATCCCATTGTATGGGTTGGCTATTTGCTTTGGTTGTTGTCTCCTTAGCTGTTCAGAAGCGTTTCAGTTTCATTAAGTCCCATTTGTTTATTTTTGTTGTTGTTGCAATTGCCACTGCAGTCTTCTTCATGAAGTCTCTCCCCAGACTGATATTTTCCAGTGTTTTTCCTATGCTTTCTTTGAGGATTTGTATTGTTTCATGCCTTAAATTTAAGTCCTTTATCCATCTTGAATCAATTTTTGTGAGTGGAGAAAGGTGTGGATCCAGTTTCAGTCTTTTACATGTGGATATCCAGTTCTCCCAGCACCATTTATTGAATAGTGAGTCTTTCCCCCAGTGTATGTTCTTGTTTGGTTTATCGAAGATTAGGTGGTTGTAAGATGTTAGTTTCATTTTCTAGTTTTCTATTTGATTCCAAATGTCTATGTTTCTATTTTTGTGCCAGTACTATGCTGTCTTGACCACTATGGATTTGTAGTACAGCCTAAAATCTGATGTGCTGATGCCCCCAGCTTTGTTTTTATTACTAAGACTGCCTTAGCTATACGGGTTTTTTTCTGGTTCCATACAAAACACAGAATCATTTTTTCTAGGTCTTGAAAGTACAATGTTGATATTTTAATAGGGAGGGCACTGACTTGGTAGATTGCTTTGTGAAGTATAGACATTTTAACAACGTTGATTCTTCCCAGCCTTGAGCATGGTATGTTCTTCCATTTGTTAATATCCTCTGCTATTTCCTTTTTTAGGGTTTCATAATTTTCTTTATAGAGGGCCTTCACCTCCATTGTTAGGTATATTCCTAGGTAATTGATTTTCTTTGAAGCTATGGTGAAGGGAGTTGTGTCCTTATTTAGCCTCTCATTTTAGCTGCTGTTGGCACATACAGAGGCTACTGACTTGTGAACATTGATTTTATATCCTGAGACATTACTGTATTTTTTGATGACTTCCAGGAGTCTTATGGTTGAGTCTTTGGGGTTCTCTACATATAAGATCATATTGTCAGCAAAGAGGGAGACTTTGACCTCCTCTGCTCCCATTTGGTTGCCATTCATTTCCTTGTCTTGCCTAATTGTATTGGCTAGAACTTCAGCACTATGTTGAATAGTAATGGCAATAGAGGACAACCTTGTGTGGTTCCAGTTCTAAGAGGAAAAGCTTTCAGTTTTACTCCATTCAGTAAAATATTACCTGTGGGTTTGTCATAGATAGCTTTGATCAGTTTCAGAGATGTGCCACCTATGCCTATACTCTTCAGTGTGCTAATTAGAAAAGGATGCTGGATTTTATCAAAGGCCTTTTGTGCATCTATTGAGAGGCTCACGTGGTCTTTGTTTTTGCTTCTGTTGATAAGGTGAATACGTTTATGGACTTGCATATGTTAAACCATACTTGCATCCCTGGGATGAAACCTACTTAATCATGATGTATGACTATTTTGATGATAAACTGTAATCTATTGGCTAGGATTTTGTTGAGAATTTTTGCATTTATATTCATTAGTGAAATTGGGCTGAAATTCTTTTTAGTTGGGTCCTTCCCTGATTTTGTATCAGGGTGATGTTTGTTCTGTAGAACGTGTTGGGGAAGATTCCTTCCTCCTCAATTTTTTGGAATAATTTCTGCAGTACAGGAATAAGCTCTTCCTTGAAGGTTTGATAGAATTCTGGTGTGAAGCCATCTGGACCAGGGCATTTTTTTGTTGGAAGATTTTTTATTGTTTCTTTGATCTCAGTGCTTAAAATTGGTCTGTTTAGGAGCTCTATTTCTTCCTGGCTAAGTCTAGGGAGAGGGTGTGATTCCAAATATTTCCTTCATATTGTCAAATTTCTGGGCATAGAGTTTCTTATAATATTCAGAGATGATCTCTTATATCTCTGTGGTATCAGTTATTATTTCCTTTTTATCATTTCTGATTAAGGTTGCTAGACATTTTATTTTTCTATTTCTAGTCAGCCTGGCCAAATGTTTATCTATTTTATTTATGTTTTAAAAAAACCAACCCCTCATTTCATTAATTTTCTGAATGATTCTTTTGTTTTCAATTTCATTGATCTCTGATTTAATTTTGGACATTTCTTTTCTTCTGCTGGTTTAGGCTTAGATTGTTCTTCTTTTTCCAATTCTATAAGATGGCTTATGAGTTTGTTGATGCACTCTCTTTCTGTTTTTTGAATGTAGGCATCTAAAGTGATAAATTTTCCTCTCAAAACTGCTTTTGCAGTATCCCACAGGTTTTGGTAGCTTGTTTTCATTGTTGTTTTGCTCAAGGAAGTTAACGATTTCCTGTTTTATTTCTTCCTGCACCCAACTGTCATTCAACAGAAGGTTGTTTAATTTCCATGCCTTTGTGTGGGGTTGAATGCTTTTGTTGGAGTTGATTTCCACCTTTAGTTCCTTGTGGTCTGAGAAGATAAAGGGTAAAATTTCAATTCTTTTGATTCTGTTGAGGTTTGTTTTGTGTCCTAGGATATAATCAATTTTGGAGAATGTTCCATGGGACAATGAGAAGAATGTATATTCTTTATCCTTGGAATGCAGTGTTCTATATGCATCTGTCAAGCATAGTTGTTCTAGGGTCTCATTTAAGACCCTTAAATCTTTGTTAATTTCTGTTTAGAGGACTGTCCAGCTCTGTCACAGGAGTGTTAAAGTCCCCTGTTATTATGGTGTTATAGGATATCATATTACTCAAACTGATTCCGTAGAGAGCATTTAAATTGGGTGCATAATTATTTAGAATTGAAACATCTTCTTGTTGTATTTTTTCCTTGACCAATATAAAATGATCATCTGTCTTTTTTTTTTTTTTTTTTTGAGACAGAGACTCAAGCTATCCCCTTGTAATGTGCCTGTGGCATCACAGCTCACAGCAACCTCCAACTCCTGGGCTCAAGTGAGTCTCCTGCCTCAGCCTCCCAACTAGGTGGGACCACAGGCACCCACCACAGTGCCCAGCTATTTTTTGGTTGCAGCCATCTTGTTGTTTTGGCGGGCCCAGGCTGGATTTGAATTTGCCACCTTAGGCATATATGGCTGGTACCTTAGCCATTTGAGCCACAGGCGCCAAGCTGACCATCTGTCATTTTTGATTTTAGTTGCTTTAAAACCACATGTATCTGAAAATCAGATTGCAACCCCTCTTTTCTTCTGAATTCTGTTTGCCTGAAAAATTGTCTTCCAACCCTTAACTCAGAGTTTTAATTTGTCTTTTGAAGTTAGGTGTGTTTCCTGCAGACAGCAAATGGATGGCTTTGTTTTTTAATTCAATCAACCAATCTATGCCTTTTCAGTGGGGAATTCAAGCCATTAACATTTGTTTAGATAATTGATAAGTGTGGTGGTGTTCTAGTCATCTTATTTTGTGGGACTACATTGCTTAGTTCTATTTTTAGCATCATTGTAGAAATTAGGTTCTGTCCTCTAATTTCTGAGTTCTTATTTTGCTGTTGATCCATTGTGATGGTCAGGTGTAGAACAGGTAGATGTATTTCCTATAGAGCTTGTCTCATTGTGGCAAATTTCCTCAATGTTTGCATATCAATAAATGATTTGATTTCTCTGTCAATTTTAAAGCTTAGCTTAGCAGGATGTAGAATTCTGAACTTGAAATCCTTCTGTTTAAGTAGATTAAAGGTAGATGACCATTGTCTTCTGGCTTGGAAAGTCTACAGTCACCCTGATGGATTTGCCCCTGTAGGTCAACTGGTGCTTACTCCTGGCAGCTTGAAGAATCTTTTCTTTTGTCTTGACTTTGGATAGGTTCATCACAATGTGTCTTAGTTAAGCTCTGTTAGAGTTGAGGTGACCTTGAGTCCCATATCCCACTGAAGGGAGTATGTCAGAATCTTTGGTGATATTTGGGAAATTTTCATTTGTAAAAGTCTCTAGTGTGGCTTCTATTCCCCTGGGGTGTTCTTCTTTCCCTCTGGGATACCTATAACTAGTGTGTTTGAATGTTTCATAAAATTCCCTAATTCTGTCAGTGAACATTCTCTTTTCTCTCTCTTCTTTTCTGCCTCTTTAACTATCTGAGTTCTCTCAAGAGCTTTGTCCTCCACCTCTGAGATTCTTTCTTCTGCATGGTCTAATCTGTTGTTGATACTTTCTGTTGCATCTTTAAGTTTCCTAATTGACTGCTTCAGTTCCTTCAGCTCTGCTATATCCTTTCTATATTCTTCATATCATTCATCTCTTATTTGATTCTGTTTTTGGATTTCTTTTTGGTTATTTTCCACTTTATCAGCAGTTTCCTTCATTGTTTCTATCATTTCCTTCCTTGTTTTCATCATCTGTATTCTAAACTCCCTTTGTGTCATTTCTAACATATCCTTATAGGTGGGATCCTCTGCAGTAGCTATCTCATGATGCCTTGTAGGGGTTGCTCTGGACTGGTTTTTCATGTTGCCAGGATTTTTCTGCTGATTCTTCCTCATGAGTGTTTTCTTTTATCTGTTTCCTTGCCCTAATTTTCCTTTCACTTCCTCTTGTTCTTTAAGTTGCCGTGCCTCTGGCCTAGGGTTTCAATGAGTCCTTTTGGTACAGGACCAGAAGGAAAAGAAGATTGAAGAGCAAGAAGGGAAAAAAGATTTAACAAAAAAGAAAAGAAAAGAAAAAAGACAAAGGACAAAAGAGAGGGGGTGAGTAAAAGGGAGTATTGGCAAAAAGAAGAGAGGCACAGAAAGAGGGAGACAGGAACAGTATACGTGTACAATAGGGTATTTTGACCCAACCTTAAAAACCCCCAACCTTTGGGGGTGCTGGGTTGGGTTGTTCCCTTGAGGTCAGCAGCTCTTTGCCAGCCTGTTCAGACACAGTACCCTCCCTCCACTAAGTAGAGAGAAAAGACTAAAATGCTATAAATCAAACCAAAACAAGTAAACAGAAAACTTTATGGAATACAATTGGGGAAAAAAAATAATAAGGGTAGAAACACTAGCAAAAATGAAGTTCTAATTGTTAAAGAGGGAAACAATGGAAAGTTATATTTAAATTAGAAAAATGAAGAAAGAAAAGAAAAGATAAAAACAAAACAAAACCAGAAACAAAGCTATATATATATATATCTTGCTGAATATTGTCTGAGTAACAGATAATCTTCTGTGGTATGAGATGTTAATCACAATTCTGATACAGCTATATGAGATGTAGACTGGAGGCCCCTGCTGATTTCTCAAACCCTGCAGGGTGGTGATCCTAAATCTCTCCTCAGCCTGCTTAAAAGGCACTTTAAACTGTTAACCTTGGCTAAGCAGAAGCTTTCCCAGGAAAGCACTTGTCTCTGGGATCATGCCTGAAGTGGCTGTCCACTTACCCAGTGTGCCAAAACCGGTTTCATTCTATGCCCATGAGGGCCAAGGCTGTAAGGCATCTCAGTCCCCATTTTTAGGCTGCTCAGTCACTAGATGACTCACACCAGGTCTCCCACCTGATCCTTGCTCTGCAACCCTGAGGGTGAAGCTTGCTGGGGCAATTGTCCCACAATGGCTCCATGCAGCCCACACGCAAACACTATTAGCTCAGGGGCATAGTCTGGGGCCCTAGACAGCACTTAAAGTTCTCCACACTCTTGCCCAAGTTCTCTCAAGGTAGTTCAACTGAGTGCCAGGTCCAAAAAATAATAATAATAATAAAATGGCTCATGGGTAAGGCCTTTTCAGTTTACAATCTCACTGCTGCTGTACTTAGAGCTGCTGGCAGGGTTAGACTAAACGAGTACACACAACCACTTGCCAGTTCTCCACTGCTTTTGTCCTCTTCCCGGGGTCCAAAAGCCCCTCGCTGACTCCCTGTGTCCCCAAAGGGATGTTTCTGGGCAGAACCCACCAGCCAGAGAGCCTGGAGTCTTCTCTCCCCAGTCTCACCATGCCCAGTTGCAAGGAAGCTGTTACTTGGCCGCCATCTTGCTCCTCCCCCTACTTTGATCACTTTTAACTACTGCGTATGTTTGGTGTGATTTTATACATACTAAATCCCACCACTGAATACAAACAGCAAGCTCAAATACTGTGCTGGAGCAGTCTGACATCACTGTTCCCAGCCATCAGCCTCAGTCTATCACCCAGAGTAAGCCTTCTAAACAAAATTAACTTTAATTCTTTAAAAGCTTGGTTTGTTTCTTTAGTCAACCTCCTTTTAGGCTAGGGTAAATAATGCTGCTATGAACATAGATGCACAAATGTTTCTTTGACAACCTGCTTCAATTCTTTTCATTGCTGGATCACACTGTAATTTTATTTTTTAATTTTCAGGGAACCTTTATACTGTTGATCTCAGCAGTTGTATCAATTTACATCCCCACTATAGCTCTGTGCAACTCACACCCAAACACTATTGGATTGGAACACTAATTGGAACCCAGTACAAGGATTCCAATTTCTCATCATTCTCACTAACACTTTATTTCTGGTTTGTTTGTTATACCAGCCATCCTAATGGGTGTGAGGTGGTATCTTTCTAAGGCTTTGATTTGCATTCTCCTAATGCAGGGGTCCTCAAACTTTTCCAGTTCACTGTCCCTCTGACTGTTGGAGGGCCGGACTACTGGCCCCGGGACAAGTCGGCTGATAAGCAGGACAGGCAGCGGCAGCAAAAACACCCAGTGGGCCAGATATATGTCCTAGGTGGGCAGCATGTGGCCCATGGGCCATAGTTTGAGGATGCCTGTAATGATTAGTGATGTTGAACATATTTTCACATGATTTTTGGCCATTTGTATGTCTTCTTTGAAGAAATGTTTATTTGAATTCTTTGCCCATTTTTGAATTGAATTGTTTGCATTTCTATTGTCAAGTTACAAGAACTCTTTATATGTACTGGATGTTAGTCCCTTATCAGATCTATGACTTGCAAATATTTTCTCCCATTTTTGTCAGTTGTCTTTTTACTCTCCTGATGATATCCTTTGATACACAAAGTGCTTGATTTTGATGAAGTCTAATGTATTTTTCTCTCTTTTAGCCTGTGCTTTTGGTGTCATGTGCAAGAAATCACCAAATCCAATGTCGTGAAGATTTCCTACAATATTTAATACTTTGGTTTCTCTTTAAATAGAATAAGTCTTGTTTTACTATGTTTTCTGCTAAGAGTTCTATAGTGTCAGCGCTTATGTTTAGGTCTTTGATCTGTTTTGAGTTAATTTTTGTATATGGTATTAGGTAAGGGTCCAGCTTTATTCTTTTGCATATGGATATCCATTTCCCTAATACCATTTGTTGAAAAGACTGTCATCTCCCCCATTAAATGGTCTTGGCACCTTTGTCAAAAATTTATCGATTGTATGTGTCATTGACCATTTTTAACCATAAAAATAACAGGACATCAGTCCTACGATGTATGCAGCACCTACTGCATGCCCAGCAGTTGGCGAAGTAAAGATAAATAAAACACAGTTGCAAAGAGTTAGAATCATACAGAGGAGACTGGACAGGAACTCAGATTACTATAGTACCGGGCAGAATGGGATACAAGCTCAAGCAAAGGCACAAACAAAACCCTGGGGGATTCAGAGTGACACTCGATTAAATCCTGCAAGGAAGGTTGGGGAAGTTGTGAAAGCCTGGTGGTATGAGCTACCTTGGCACATGGGTAGGATTTACACCTGCAGAGACTGGATGAGAGGAGCATTTTTTTTTTTTTTGAGATGGCATCTCTGTTGCCCAAGATAGAGTGGTACCATGGTATCATAGCTCACAGCAACCTCAAATTCCTGGCCTCAAGTGATCCTCCTGTCTCAGCCTCCCAAGTAGCTGGGATTATTGGGACCCACCACAACTCCTGACTAATTCTTCGATTTTAGTAGAGATGGGATCTCGTTCTCACTCAGGCTGGGTAGGGAAGGGAGCAATTTCAGATGAAGGACTCAGTCTAAGAAAATGCCCAGGGGTGGACAATGGCAGAGGTTGGCTTTGGCTGAAATGTGTTTTGTAAGCAGGGGGCAGAGGGGGGGTGACAATGTCTTTCTCTAGCACCTTTGCTCACATTTGCAGGTCCAGGGGAGATGGGAATTACCTGTAGGAGTCTGGATATATAGGGGAGCAAAGAGCTGAGGAGCTGTTGTTTCCATATCCTTTCTCAAGTGTGGCTGGCAGGGCTGTTGTGTTCCCCAACAGTCTACAGAATGATGTCGCAGACTCAGGACCAAAGTCCCATCATCAAATGTTCCTCTATCCTAGCACTCCCAGAGTCAGATAAAGCAAGAATTAGTCCTAAACTCCAGGCCACTAACTGAAGAAAGCCTCTGAAACCCCAAATGCTGACTCTGGCCCAGATCCCTGCAGGGGCAGAGCACAGACAGCTCAACCCAGGGGTCAGATGGTTGTGATCTGTGTGGTCTGGCCTGGAGGCAGCAAGCAAGAGGCCAATCCACTCAGGGGGTCTCGGATAGCCTCTTGGGAGCCTTGGTTCCTACTACAGGAAATAGTTGATGGAAGAGTGAATGATGAGACCGCAAAGTACTCAGGGAGTCAGGAAAGTTCAACAAAGGATCAGTTCCTGGTTTGGGGCTGCCATGCGGGGTGTGGAGACTGGACTGGGGAAGGACAAGGTGGGGAGCTGGCTCGGAGCCTCTGGGGGACTGTGGTGCACTTGACAGCTCCTCAGAAGGACACACTAGTTCTTTGGCCCAGCCTGGTGTTTTTCTAACATTTAATACCATAATTCACAGTAAGAAATATGTTTTAAATTATGACACGGTGGGTATATACACACATGTGAGTGCTCGGATGCACTTTGATGCTGTCTCTTCTGGTCTAGTCTATTTAGTTAAATGCTGCTTGTGACTTAATTAAATTCACATTCCACAGTTTGTAAAACACCAACTTAAACTCACCTGAAGGAGGTGTTGGGTGTTCTAGGACATGAAATAAGAACATTTCACATTTTGTAGGACTTAAGCTAATCAGTATCACCCAAATCTCACATGGAATATGTTGCTGAGTGAGATTAAATGTTATACAGTTCTCACATCTAGACATATAAATGCCTAGACTTGTGCTATTAACTAGGGCCCTGTCAATCAAGCAGTTAATGACAATGTCCTTGACTTCATGAGGTCTGCATAAATTAGATGTATTTTGCAGCTCTATAAAATCCCTCTGGTGTCATGGTACCATCATTGCCAGCTTAATGTGGCTGGAGCAGACGATGCGCTGGGAAAGAGAGGATGGGCCAGGACATGCAGCTGGAGAGTTGAGCTTTATGCTGTGGTATTCTTTAGAAAAAGGCTTTCTTTAGTCCCACAGCAACTGTCTCCACTCCTACCCCTTTCTCAGGACACGTTCCCCAGTGATATTAACCTACTCATACTAGATCAAGCCTCTATCCTGGGCATTGGCCTCATGGGAGACAACATGGGGAAAGGACACAAAAACATTCCTCCATCCTCTCAGCACATCTGAGGTCTACTCTTCAATACTGCTGAACCAGTATAGACAGTTTAAAAAAAAAAAAAAAACTGTCCATGAAAGGCAGCTTCCTTTCTTCATCCCCAGCAGGGAACAGACAATTGGAAGACACATTGGGAGCCTTGATACGGAATTAGTTATTCCCCTTCTCAAATGTGCTATTGAACTAGGTCTATAAGTAAGCAGAATGGGGCCTCATGGATCATTTAATATTATCCAAATGCTTCAGCTAAGTCTTCAGTTGTTCTTCCAGGAATTCACTATTCCCCAAAATGGCCCACCTTTCTCCAGGCTGTGTCTATATTTGGAAAGATAACTAGTTTTGAAATGTTTACCATGATTTAGAAACCAGTTTGCCCTGAAACTGTTTAATCTAACAGCAAACGCTCACACTCTGCTGCTGAGGGACTTAGGTGTCCTGAGACATCGATAATCTCTAACCACATCCCTAAAATCAGTGACCAGCTCTTCCTGATTCACAGAGATTCATGGAAAGAACATTTAGTTTTTTCCCCCAAAATTATTTTCTGAAATACTTCTCACAGGTTATTATTTATCTATAATGATTCTGCATTAAAATAGATATTTAGTATGTTTTAGATTTAATGTTTCAAATGTTCATGGTCTTTTGCAAGTATCCTCCTGATTTCCAGACGAGGCCTCACCAGAGCACACCTGGGACTTGTGCATAACCATCTGCCAACTAAACCATCCCCCCCAGAAGAATCATCTAGACATGATCTATTTGCAATATGTGGATGTGTAACAACGTGTAAGGCACTGTAAACATAGTTGTATTTCACAACTGCAGAATTTTTATTCCCTAGTGGGATATATTTCCAGTCCTTAAGTTTTTCTTCCAACAAATGTAACAACTAAATTGCAAATCAGTTTAAGGAGCATGTTCTAGGTAAGCTTGGGGAATTACTATGGAATAAGATGCCAGTCACATTTCACACATTATTTCATTCAGTCTTCAACACAAAATATGAAGTAGATTTGATTATTTTCTAATTTTCTCGTAAGGAAAAGTTTTGGAGAAGGCAGACATATATTGCTTAAGATCATACAACCCAGTGAGCAGCCAAGGTTTGAACCAAAGTTTTTGACTTCCTGCTGCCTGTTAATAACAAGTAGGGTACATTCTGCATACACCGTCTAATTCTATTCAGAAAGGTTATCAATGTAACTTTAGTCCACTGAACAAAAATAGTGATTTAAATGACACTATGCTAGTTGATGGGAATGCAAAATAAATTAAGACACAGCCCTCTCAGGCCCAGAGGAGCCTACCATCTGATAGGGAAACTGAGGACGGAAGGCAGAAAAACCAGAAGGCAGAATATAATGCATGCACAAGATGTTCATCTTGCCAAGAATATCCTTCCCATTCATGCCCTGGTGAGCTTCCTGCTCTTTTAAGAGTCAGGGCTGTCTACTCTAAGAAGCCAACAATAACTGCCCTGCAGACACTCTCTTCTCTGCTTCTATAGCTCTGCACATTCCCTGTCATTCAGTAGTAACTATATACATTGCACACCTGTCTTCCATGCTAGACTTATTTTGTTGTCAAAAATGACAGTAATCTTCTTGAGTCACTCCCACAAAGCTGTAGTGAGGCATGCCAGTTGGACAGCCCCAGCCCACCTGATTTCTAGTGGTTGTAGCCTTATTTATTCAAGATGCCTGAAAAGGTGCACCATGGAGAGGAGGAGGTGGAAAATTTTTCCCAACTCATGCCTCTCATCATCAATACCTTCTGTTAAACAAGGAAATTTTCCTTTGAGACTTGATGTCTAATGCTTCTGATGCCTTGGACAAGATTCATTATGAGAACCTGAAAGATCCTTCCAAGTTGGATAGTGGTAAAGAGTTGAAAATTGACATCATCCCTAACCCTCAGGAATGCATTCTGACCTTGGTGGACACAGGCATTGGCATGACCAACACTGATCTCATACATAATTTGGGAACCATTGCCAAGTCTGGTGCTAAAGCATTTATGGCGGTTCTTCAGGTTGATGCAGTTATCTCCACCAATCTAACTGATTAGACAGTTTTATATTGGCTTTTATCCTGCTTAACTGGTGGCAGAGAAAGTGATTCTGATCACAATGATGATGAATAATGTGCTTGGAAATCTTCTGCTGGGGGTCCTTTACCATATGTGCTGATCATGGTGAGCCCATTGGCAGGGGCACCAAGTGATCCTCCACCTGAAAGAAGACTAGACAGAGTACTTGGAGGGGAGGCAGGTGAAATAAGTAGTGAAGAAGCATTTGTAGTTCGTAGACTATCCCATCACCCTTTATTTGGAGAAGGAACTAGAGAAGGAAATCAGTGATGATGAGGCAGAAGAAGAGAAAGGTGAGAAAGAAGAGGAAGATAAAGATGATGAAGAGAAGACCAAGATCAAAGATGTGGGCTCAGATGAGAAGGATGATAGAAGTAAGGATAAGAAAAAGAAAACTAAGAAGATTAAGGAAAAATACATTGATCAGGAAGAATTAAAACCAAGCCCATTCGAACCAGAAACCCTGATAACATCACTCAAAAGGAGTATGGATAATTCTATTAGAGCCTCACCAGTGACTGGGTAGACCCCTTAGGAGTCAAGCACTTTTCTGGAGAAGGTCAGTTGGAATTCAGGGCACTGTTTTTCATCCCTCATCAGGCTCCCTTTGACCTCTGAGAACAAAAAGAGAAAAGACAACATTAAACTCTATGTCCATTGTGTGTTCATTCCGGACAGCTGTGATGAGTTGATACCAGAATATCTCAACTTTATCTGTGGTGTGATTGACTCTGAGGATCTGCTCTCGAACACCTCCCGAGAAATGCATCAGCAAAATCGTGAAAGTCATTTGCAAAAACATTGTTAGTGAAGAAGTGCCTTCAGCTGTTTTCTAAGTTGGCAGAAGACAAGAACTATAAGAAAGTCTATGAGGCATTCTCTAAAAATTTGAAGCTTGGAATACATGAGGACTCCACTAACTGGCGATGCCTGTCTGAGCTGCTGCAATATCACATCTCCCAGTGTGGAAATGAGATGACTTCTCTGTCAGAGTATGTCCCTCACATGAAGGAAACACAGCAGTGTTTACATCACTGGTGAGAGCAAAGAGCAGGTGGCCAAGTCTGCGTTTGTGGAGCGAGTGCAGAAGTGCGGCTTTGAGGTGGTATATATGACTGAGCCCATTGATGAGTACTGTGTGCAGCAGCTCAAGGAGGTTGATGGGAAGAGCCTGGTCTCAGTTACCAAGGAGGGCCTGAAGCTACCCAAGGATGAGGAAGAGAAGAAGAAAATGGAAGACAGCAAGGCAAAGTTTGAGAGGCTCTGCAAGCTCATGAAAGAAATCTTGGATAAGAAGATTGAAAGGTAACAATCTCCAGTAGGCTTGTGTCTTCAGCCTGCTGCATTGTCACCAGGAGCTATGGCTGGACAGCCAACAGAGAGCAGATCACAGAAGCCCAGGCACTTCAGGACAAGTCTACAGTGGGCTATATGATGGTCAGAAAACACCCAGAGATAAATCCTGGCCACCCCATCATGAAGACACTGCAGCAGCAGGCTGAGGCGGACCTGGTGGTGCTGCTGCTTGAAACTGCACTGTTGTCCTCTGGCTTCTCCCTTGAGGATGCCAGACCCACTCCAACTGCATCTACCGCACAATCAAGCTAGACCTAGGCCCTGATGAAGATGAAGTGACAGCAACAGAGGAACCCAGTGCTGCTGTTCCTGATGAGATCCCACCCCTTGAGAGTGACGAGGCTGTATCTAGCCTGGAAGAAGCAGATTAGGAGTTTATACTTGGAAACATTTTGCCCTTTGTATAATGTACCCATGGTTTCCACACCCTTGAGTGGCCCTGTCCCACTTGGTTTCCTCTGCTGATGTCTAGTTTTTTCTTTTCTTGTCTGTCCATATATCTAAGGCAGGAGACAAGGGTCTCAAGCCCTATTCCCTCTTTGATTTGACCAAGAGGATTGGATATTGCATATTGTGTTTTTTTGTTTATTTGTTCTGAACTTAAAGGATGAAGAATAAAGAAGATGTAGTTTCATACAAAAAAAAAAAAAAGACAGCAATCCAATTACAAACAATATTAGTCACTTTCTTAAAGACCAGAGTTGGTCAGCTGATCTAGATGGTGTGACCCTAATATCAAGTTCAGCGGGAATAAATATTCCTCCCAGAGGAAGAAAAAGTGCACTCCCTGGTCAAGTGCACACTCAAAGCTGAGCTGTCCCACTAGAATCTCAAGGTCTCAGGGTCACCATACCTATGGCCTGCTATGAAGATCATTCACAGAAGCATAGGAAGTGAGATCCTCCATTGGGTTGTCACTTTTTTCATCCTTAAATACGCTTTGTACCTAGCTCATTGTCTGGCATATAGCATATGCTCAATATGTGTTTATTAAGTGAAGAATGAATGAATGATTGATTTTAGATACATACTTAAGAGACGGAGTATATGGGAGATTGGAGACTTTCTTATCTGTAAAAATTTCAAAGGTCCTAGTTAAGCACAAGTTAAAATTACAATTGGAACACAATTAACTTACTTTTGGGCTTAAAATATAGATCTGAAAGTTATGCTCCAGAGGCAGATTTCTTCATTGTTTTAAAGTTTTGTTTCTTGACTTCATAATGCTCCCTCTGTTTCTGGCATTAATCCTAAGAGGGAAACAGGGGATTAATGAGGATGGCTAGCAGGGAGCTACTAAGTCCTTCAGGTCAAATTCAGGGTCAGTTCTTATCATCCCCCAAGAGTGTTGCCTGCCTCGCCTCATCTAGCATGGCACTGCATTCTAACCACTGTGCACTGTATTGACTTATCTTTTGCAGGGCTTGAAGAGACCATGGAGCTTGTCTTCTTAGCTATCTAGAAAACTCCTTAAAAGCAAGACCTGTCTTCTACTTGTTTTTAATTTACTACAGCAAACATATGCTAGTCTGAACAAACAGTAAATATCAATAAACATTTATTGAATGACTAATAGTGTGTAACATTTTTACTACAAAGTCCTACTTATGAAAGAACATTGATGTGCTTGATATCATTTAAGCTTTAGATCAATGAGGTATGCAGAGTTGATGTTCCATTTTATAGATAAAGAAGTTGAAACACAGAAAAGATAAATGGCTTGTCCAGAAAAAAAATTAAAATAAAATACCAGTACAGCCAGTTAAATTTGAATTTCAGATAAACAACAAGTAATTTTTTAGTGGGACATAACTTTACTAAAAATCATTCATCACTTACCAAAAGCTCACATTTAACTGGGTGTCCCATGTTTTTCCTGGCAACCCTGGACAAGGTCATATCATTTGTTAGTGGCAAGGGAAGGGACAATTATTCCCTCATAATTAAAATATCAAAATGCCCACATTAATCTAGAATTAAACAAAAACCAAACTGATGGGAATCAGGATAAACCTGAATTGAAAAGACAACAATATGGACAATAAATTTTGTCAGTTTCGAAGCTCTCTAGGAATGAAGTAATTTAGCCTCAAGTAACTACAGTGAGATATATTATGACTTACTTTAAATGTAGTGAGGCTCCCTTTTAAGCTCAAGATAGAATTTAGGCAACTCCAGCAAACTTGTGGGACTAGCCCTAGAAGAATTCTATTTGCTGAAAGACTTAAGAAGCTGAAGCAGAGAGATAACAAGTATTTATCATGGGCCTACTCGATAGTGACACAGAGCTGAACAAGACAGCCTGGCCTCTGCCTTCACAGAACAGAGAGCCAAACTACAGAAAATACCCATGAAAGGACCGAGCCACCAGAGACATCCCACTTGGCCAAGTAACCAAGACTCAGAATCAGAGGAGAGAAGCTATTGTGAGCACAGCAGGGTTTTCCCTGCAGACTGTCTCACATCCATCTTCACAGATTGCATCCCAAGAAGAGAGAGGGTTGCAGGGAACATAAAAGTGTTGTTTCCCTAAACCTCCAGGGAGCACCGAGGGCACACCCACCCTGCATTTCATCACAGTTCAGGAACCGTAACACACACTGCAAGGGGACACTTTCTCCCTCCTGCCCACACCTCCTTTGCAGGCTTGATACAGAAGAGAAGGGAGACATGGCAAAACTGTGAGGGGGAGGATCATTCAGGAATACATGTGTGACCCTCCAAAACATACACTTAAACATACTTTGGGAAGACTTTGAAAGGACAAGAGGTCCTCTGTCAGTAGGTGAGGGCAGGAGATTAACCATTGGTGTGGATTTGACCCCCATTAGTGCCACTGGCTGACGAGCCTTGGGAGTCTTGGGCTACACGAGGCCGCTAATTACACTCAACTGTCAACCGTTACATTTTGGAATGTCATCATGTACAATTTCAACCTTGACAACACCATGCGGCGGCATATCCTGGCTTCCTTATTAATCTTGTCTTCCCAAATCTACTTCCAGTGGTTTGACACCATGAAAACATTCTTCATCATCCTGATACAAATAATTTTGACTCCACTCTTTAAATACCTTGACAGGAACATTAAAGGACAAGATAAAATATTAAAATTTCCCAAGACAAAGACAGCCTTCCAGTTCATAAGAGCTATATTGCATCAAGCCCTTTATAGAGAAATATGAGAGGTTCTTGGGAATTAAATGTAACCAATTCTATCTTGGATCCGTCTAATGAGCTACTCGTGACTTCACATTTTCCTTTGCCCCCAACACATCTGCCAGGAGATTAAGCGTACTTCTGAGCAGGAGAAAAAGTACAATAGTTAAGACTTTCCTCCGGAGCAGACAAACATACTAAACTCATGACAGAGCACACTTCACTTGCTAGCATTTTACAGGCAAAAATAAAAAAAATTATTGCAAGGCAAGAATTTGTTGATTCACCTTAAATTTATAGACTATCCAAGAACACAAACCATCATTTTTCTCATCTACAAGGTAGGACCATTAATTGGATTTCTTAATTGTGGCAGCATTCCAGTTCCAGTCATTCTTTGTATATATATTTATTGCACTTCACTCTGTTTCATTCTATTAATGTCTCCCAGCACTTTCCACTGTTAGGTTTTCTCCAGCTCAGTTTACACTCGGGTGTAAAATGGTTAAAGTCCCAATAAAATGCACCTCTTTCCCAATAGCACAATTTTTTGTTCATTTTATTTGTTAATAAAAAGTGTTTTCCACTGAGTTTTAGAATTTTACCCACACCCACCCCGATTTTCTTCATCTTTCAGAAGCCACACATCTTTCATGAGCCATAGCTGATGAGGTGAACTCCACCTCTGTTGTACCATCTGCACCAACGTTCTTCTCTTTCACCCTCCAGCAGCCATGATCTCTCTGAACTCCTCTGCCTTTTCATAAGTCTGTGTATGTAACGTCATATCACATATCCCTTCCTTCTAATTATTTTCTCTTGGCAAATACCTCAGTATTTAACCACAAGTTCACATGTAAAAGAGGTCAGCTATTCTGTTATGCAACCAACATACATCAAACTAATTAATAGAATTTCACCAAACAAAAACCAAAAATGGACATTAAACTATAAAATGTGTGTGGATTCATACACTGATGGAAACTTCCTAAATTGCTTTAAGTATATCATGATGAATAAATTGCATTGCAATCTCTAAAGAAAGCATTCAAAATTAATGGAAAGAAATATAACAAAAAAAGCAAATAGATGAATTAAAATGGTATTAAGAATATTTCATGAACAAAAAAGGAAGAGGGGATTTGAAGAATAGAGGAATAAAATAAAAGAAATGATGATGCAAATTGTAAATAAATAATAAAATAGAAGACCTAAATCCAATCACATTATTAGTTACATTGAATGCAATGATTTAAACACTTTGATCAAAGGCCAGGCGTGGTGGCTCACACCTGTAGTTGCTTATGCTTGACACCAGCCTTAGCAGGAGTGAGACCCTGTCTCTCAAAAATAGCTGGGCATTGTGGCAGGTGCCTGTAGTCCCAGCTACTTGGGAGGCTGAAGTAAGAAGATTGTTAGAGCCCAAAAGTTTGAGATTGCAGTGAGCTTGACGCCACAGCAGTCTTACAGAGTGAGACTCTGTCTAAAAGAAAATAAGAAATAAATGAATAAAATAAACACTCTGATCAAGATTTTCAGACTGGGTAAAAAGTAGCATCCAGCTATATGCTGTCTATCATAGAAGCAGTTAAATACAGATACAAGGTTGAAAGTAAAATAATGAAAAGTACATATGCAATTAGCATAAGAAAGAGAAGTTCTATTAATATTGGCAAAATAAACTTTAACATAAGGAAACTTTCCAGAGACAGGAATAATTTAAGATAGAACAATTATAAATGTATATACACCTGGTAACAGAGCTCCACATAAAGCAACAGCTGACTAAACTGAAACAGGCAACAGAGAGAGCTCAAGATTCTCAAGATCATCTCTCAGGAATTAAAAGAACAATACAGAAAGCTAGTAAGACTATAGAAAACTTGAATAACGCTACCAACCAACTTGATCAAACTGAACAAAATGCTTTACCTAACACAGCAGAATTGTCTGGGGCATGTGAACATTCACTAAGGCAGAACATATGCTAGATGCTAAATCACAATAAATTTTTAAAAATTGAACTCTTATTTTCTGACCCACAGTAGAATAAAATTAGAGCTCAATTACAGAAATATATCTGAAAAATTCTCAAATATTTGGAGATTGTTACATGTCTAAATAACCCAGGAGTTAGAGAAATAAGTCACAAAACAACTTAGAAGATAGTCCTGATTAAATGAAACTGAAAACATCAGATGTAACTGTGTGATCTAGTTAAAGCAATGTCTACAGAAAAATTTATATTTTCAAATATTTGTATTAGAATGAACAAAGGCCTAAAATCAATTATCCATGACTCCCCTTTAAGAAGCTAGAAAAAGAGTCAATTAAATTCAAACTAAGTCAAAGAAAAGAAATACTATCAAAAATAAGTAAAATAAAAGCTAGATAAACAGTAAAGAAAATCATTAAAGCTAAAGGGCTTATTGAAAAAAAATCAGTAGAATTGATACACATTTAGCTACATTAATTATTAACAAAAGAGAGAAGAAACAAATTACCAGTACCAGACATGATAGAGAGGGCATTAACACAGATTCCACGGACATTAAAAGGGTAATAAGAAAATATTCTGAACAACTTTATTCTAATAAACTCAACTAGGTAGTAGATGAAATGAACAAAGTCCTGGAAATACACAAATAATCAAAATTGACTTGGGATGAAATAGAAAACGTGAATAGCCCTATTTTTTTTTAAAAAACTTGAAATTGTTATTTTAAAAACTTTTGCGTTAAAAAATACATCCAAGAGGGCGGCGCCTGTGGCTCAAAAGGGTAGGATGCCGGCCCCATATGCCAGAGGTGGTGGGTTCAAACCCAGCCCTGGCCAAAAAAAAAAAATGCATCCAAGAAAGCTTCACAGTGGAATTTTTCAAACATTTTAAAAAGAAATAATACTAATCTTACACAAGATCTTACAGAATATACAGGAGAAGGTAACATTTTATATTATGTTAATAGATTTCTAAGGCTGCTATAATAAATTACCATAAACTGGGTGGCTTAAAACAACAGAAAATTATTCCCTTACAATTCTGGCATCCAAAAGTCCAAAGTCAACTTCACTGGGCCTAAACCAAACTGTCAGCAGAGCCATGCTCCCTCAGAGGATCTAGGGCAGAATCCCTTTCCCACCTCCTCCCATTCATGACAGCTCTGGGCATTCCTTGGCTTCTGGCCCCATCAATCCAGTCCCTATCTCCATAATTACATTGTCTTCTCCTCTTCTGTGTGCTACTTCCTTTCCTGTCAGTGTGAAATCTTCCTCTGCCTCCTGTTTGTAAGGACACTTGGATTGAATTTAGGAACAACTTTGATGATTCAGGATAATGCCATATAAAGAACCTTAACTTAATCATATCTGCAAAACTATCCATAAAGATAACATTCAAAGAACTGAGGATTTAGTACATGAACAAATCTCTGGGCTCTGTTAGTTAGCTTACCACCTCTCCCAAATTATTTTATAAACCTAATATTACTGATACCAAAAGCATTCAAAGATTTCAAAATAAAATAATATCACTCATATATATAGAGAAAAATCCATAAAATATACTGGCAAATCAAATTATGCACCATATGCAGAGGATAATACATAAAAATCAAGTACATTTTATGCTGTAATTATTGATTTAACATCTGAAAATCACTATAACTTCTCATATTAATATGATAAAGTAAAAAAGCTATAACTTGCTGGGCATGGTGTCTTATGCTTGTAATCCCAGCACTCTGGGAGGCTGAGGCAGGTGAATTGTCTGAGCTCAGGAGTTCAAGACTAGCTTGAGAAAGAGTGAGACCCTGTCTGAGCAAGAATGAGATCTCTACTAAAAATAGAAGAACTTGCTGGGTGTTGTGGCAGACACCTGTAGTTCCAGCTACTGGGGAAGCTGATCAATCTCTTGAGCCTAGGAGTTTGAGGTAGCTGTGAGCTAGGACACTAGGGCACTCTACCCAGGGCACAGAGTGAGACCTGTTGAAATAAATGAAGAAAGAAGGAAGGAAGGAAGGAAGGAAGGAAGGAAGGAAGGAAGGAAGGAAGGAAGGAAGGAAAAAAGAAAGAAAGAAAGAGAAAGAAAAGAAAAGAGGGAAGAAAGGAGGGAGGATAAAAGGCTATAATTATTTTAATAAATGCAAATAATGTAATTGACAAAATTAAATAGTCATGATAAAAATTCTGATTAAACTAGAAATGGAAAATTCTTCAACTGATAAAGAGAAGTCATAAAAATCCTACAAATGCCATGATATGCATGGTGACACACTGCAGGTTTTCCACTAAAGATCAGTCACAAGGTAAGGATCTCTTTTCTATTTATTTATAGCCCACATTTTACTGGAGAGCCTAGTCAATGCCATAGGTAAAAAAGGAAATAAAAGCATGTAGTTTGGAAAGGAAGAAGCTAAATTGTCTGTATTCTTAGGTAATCTATTATGCTATGACAATTAATAAGTGAATTTATTAAAGTCACAGGGATCAGGTCAACATATAAAAATTAATTATATTTCTATATACCAGAAAACCTTGGAAAATGAAAATTTTTTAAACACTTACATTTCTAACCAAAAAAAATGCTTAGGAATAAGTGTAATCAAACATATATAATATCTTTGTATTGAAAACTATAAAATGTGCTTAAAGAAATTAAAGAAGACCTAAATAAATGGATAAATATACATATTTATGGATTGGAAGAGCCAGTCTTGTTAAAATACGTTAAATTGACTTATAGTTTTAATGCAACTTTAATCAAAATCCCCAAAGACTTTTTTGTAGAAAATCACAAGAAAGAAAAAATCTTTTAAATTCTTTTAAAAATTAAATTTATTTTAATTTAAAATAAAAATTTTAAATTTTAAAATTTATTTAAGAGTGCACAAGACCTAAAAATATTGAAATATTTTGAGAAACAGCTTGGCTCTTGTAGCTCAGTGATTAGGGCACCAGCCACATACACAAGGGCTGGCGGGTTCAAACCCAGCCCAGGCCTGCTAAAACAACAATGACAACCTCAAGAAAAAAATAGCCAGGCATTATAGTGGGTGCCTGTAGTCCCAGCTACTTGGGAGGCTGAGACAAGAGAATTGCTTACGCCCAAGAGTTTGAGGTTACTGTGAGCTGTGATGCCACAGCACTCTGCCAAGGGTGACATGGTGAAACTCTGTCTCAATAAAAAAGAAAAAAAGAAAAAGAAAGAAATATTTTGAAAAAGAATAATTAGGAAATGTCCTGATCTCAAACTTTCTATAAAGCTACAAATAATAAAGGCAAAGTGGTGTTTGGTATAAGGATAGGCATATTGATCAATGGAACAGAACAGAGTCAAGAAACAGATCCACACTTATGTAGTCAGTTGACTTTTTTACAAATAGGGAAAGTATAGTCTTTTCAATACATGATGCTGGAGAAATTGGGTATCCATACATTAAAAAAAAAAAAATGAACATGGACTCTTACTTCACACCATGCATACAAATGAATTTGAACTGGATCATAAACCAAAATGTAAAAGCTAAAGTAGGAGATAATCTTTGTTATGTTGAGGTAGGCAAAGATTACCTAAATAGAACATACACATAAAAATATAAACCATACAAGAAAACTTTGATTAACCGGATTTTCTCAAAATAAAAAGCTTGGGCTTTTTGGATGGTACCATTAAGAAAATGGCAATGCAAGCCACAAAACAGGTTAAAATTTTTGTAAAACATACAAACAAGGGACTTGAATTGAGGATATCTCAAGAGCTCTACATCATGACAATAATAATCAATTAAAAATGAACAAAAGATCAAACAAACTTTGCCAATGAGCATGTGAAAAGATGCTTGGTATCACTAGTTATTAGAGAAATGAAAACTAAAACTATGAGATCGCTCCACCCACGCATTAGAATAGCTAGAATTATAAGAAATGACGATCCCAAGTACTGACGAGGATTTCAAGCAACAGTAAATCCCATGCATTACGGATGGAGGAGCAAAAGAGCCACTGTGGAAGACAGTTGGTAGTTTTCCAAGAAATTAAACATATCATGTAACTTAGAAATTCCATTTCAAGCTATTTACCCAAGACAAAAACAAAAAAGCATATGCATATACATTGTACATGAAGGTTGATAGCAGCATTATAAATTATAGCCTCAAACTAGAAACAATTCAAAGGACCATCAACTGGTAAATGAAATTCTATTCAGTAATAGAAAGGAACAAACTACTAATATAGATATGGTATGGATAAATCTCAAAAACATTATGCAAGAGGAAATAAGCCAGACACAAAAGACTATAGACTATACAAATCTAGTTTTACATAATCTTAGAAAAGAGAAAAACAGCAGATCAGAGATTGCTTAAGACCAAAAATGGAGGTTGCGATTGACTACAATGTTGGGGCGACAGAAATGGTCTGTATCTTGATTGTGGTGGTGGTTACATGGTGCACATTTGCCAGAAGTCATTAGACTGTACACTTAAAATGAACACATTTTGTTGCATATAAATCATGCCTCAATAAAGCCACTAAAAATATAATATAAACAAAGGTGCACCCAGTTTAGTACCCAGAGTGGCTATCATTTATTAAATATATGGTACCTCATATGCATTATCTGTACCTCACAACTGTGCAAAGCAAGTATTAAGCCTACTTTCCAGATGAAAAATTAAAATAAAATAAACTGAGCTACAGAGATGTTCAGTGACCTGCATGTGGCCACACAGCTATTGTAGAAAGTGGCGGAGCCGCTGTTCCCATGTAGGTTGTTGTGTCTTACCTTATACCCTTGCTTCACCAGCCAGGCCACTGTCTGTCCCAATCTGGGGAAGCCAGAGTGGCAGCAGGGCAAGGCTTGGGTCCTTGGAGGCGTCTAGCCCGAGAGCCTGCCTGGAATGCAGTCAGAACATGACCGGTATTTATCTGCTTGTTAAGACCCACAGCTGCAGTGACTGAAACCCCAGAGAATATTTGTTTCCCCTCAAACAGTACACAGGGGCTGTATGTGCTTAACCCTCCTTTAACATACTGTCCAAATTCTGCAGCCCGTGCATCAACTGCAGTAGAAGACGCTGACAGGAAGAGGAACATAATGGCTGTGTTATGAAATGTCCCTGAATTCTTGTAGGACTGGGAAAGACTTGCAGCAGGGTGAGGACTAGCACGCCAACAGAAGGAACATCCTCCCTGGGAGCTGGGGCACTGCAACTGGGATCTGCTGTGATCTTCTTTTCTCTGACAAGAGAAATTTTCACTCTAGAATTGAAACTAGGAAATGGAAAACTCCCATCATAACAGAAACAAGTATTTGCTGTGTGGTTCATATTTCACATCTATTATTTACTCAATATAAATCTGAAGTACACACATCTAGTAGCTCAGTTTAAGATTAAGATTTCCACCAGGTGTCCAGGCTTCTCCACGTGACCAAGTGCTTCCCAGGAAACAAGCCTCAGTCTCAGCCCTTAGCAGTGTATGGAGATTGGTTTAAGTCAATCCTGGTAGCTCCTTTTTCTCTTAAAGTGTGGAGCTTGGGTGGGGGCAGTTCTGGCCAATGAGACATGAGAGGAACTTGACTGAAGGGCTTCTGCAAAAGATTTC
>NW_003852562.1:3558511-3594981 GCF_000181295.1 Otolemur garnettii
CTTTTGGTAGCTCCACTTCAAGCTGGAGGGGCTCCTTCCTGCATGCCCAGCCCCACGTTTCCCACACACTACTACGTATCTTGTTGCATTCAGGATTTATCAACGAATCCCTATTTAGGTATTAACTGATCAGCAATATGTTTAAGATGTCCAAAGGCTTCTAGAGATTTTGCATTTTGAAAGTAATGCTTAGTATTGGGGAGGGGAATGGCTGAACACAGAAGAATCAAACCATTCCTCTAGGGGGCATTTTTTGGCTCCCTAAGGGACCAACCCCAATATGTGCAACCAAGGAAAACTTCCACATAGATCAAACAGATTAAACTCCCCAAGCCATGTGCACATCTTCTAACACTGAAGATCTCTGGGTAACCCCTGTTTTGTTTCACCAACTTTGACTACTTTGGTTTCTTCTTAACCAGCTGTTTTCTTGGTCTGACAACCCTGCCCCATGAGAGCAGGGTTTTTAAGTCTTTTTAAATCTTGAATTTCTATTTTCTTTTTTTTTTTAATTTCTATTTTCATCTAGCCTAACCACCTTACTTCACTTTCACCAGAACCAATTTTTTTTGGGGGGGTGTGGGGGAGACAGAATCTTACTTTGTCACCCTCGGTAGAGTGACGTAGCGTCATAGCTCGCAGCAACCTCAAACTCTTGGGGTCAAGTGATTCTTTTGCCACAGCCTCCCAAGTAGCTGGGACTACAGGTGCCTGGCTATTTTCAGAGCCAGGGTCTCGCTCTTGCTCTGACTTGTCTTGAACTCTTGAACTCAAGCAACCAACCAGCCTCAGCCTCCCAGAGTGCTAGGATTACAGGCATGAGCTACCACACTTAGCCTCAGACCAATTTTTATTTCTTAATTTTTTAGAGAATAGGTCTCACTCTATCACACAGGCTGGAGTTCAGTGGCATGACTATAGCTCATCACAGCCTCGAACCCTTGGGCTCAAAAGATCCTCCTGCCTCAGCCTCTTGAGTGGCTGGGACTGCAGGTATGAACCACCATACTTTCATTTTTTTAAATTATTTTTTGAATAGGGATTCTTTCCCCCAATGTATGTTCTTGTTTGGTTTATCAAAGATTAGGTGGCTGTAAGATGTTTGTTTCATCTCCTGGTTTTCTATTTATTTGTTGTAAACATCTATGTTTCTATTTTTGTGCCAAAACCATGCTCTTTTGATCACTACAGCCTTGTAGTACAGCCTAAAGTCCGGTAGACTGATGCCCCTTGCTTTGTTTTATTACTAAGAATTAACTTGGCTGCATGGGGTTTTTTTCTGGTTCTATACAAAACAAAGAATTGTTTTTTCCAAGTCTTGAAAGAATGATGTTGGTATTTTAATAGGAATAACATTGAATCTGTAGATTGCTTTGGAAAGTACAGACATTTTAACAATGTTGATTCTTCCCAGTCATGAGCATAGTATATTCTTCCACTTGTTAATACCTTCTGCTGTTTCTTTTCTTAGGGGTTCATAGTTTTTTTTATAAAGGTCCTTCACCTCTTTTGTGAGGTGTATTCCTATGCATTTCATTTTCTTTGGACCTACTGAGAAGGGTATTATGTCCTTGATTTCCTTCTCATCTTGGCTGTTATTGGCATATACAAAAGCTACTGATTTGTGGACATTGATTTTATATCTTGAGACGTTACTGTATTTTTTGATAACTTCTAGGAGTCTTGTGGTTGAGTCTTTGGCGTTCTCTAAGTATAAAATCATATCATCAGCAAAGAGGGAGAGTTTCACTTCTTCTGCCCCCATTTGGATGGCTTTAGTTTCCTTCTCTTGCCTGATGATATTGTCTAGATCTTCCAGCACTATAAATGATTCTGGGAGAACTGGATATCCACATGTAAAATACTAAAACTGGACCCCCACCTTTCTCCACTCACAAAAATTGATTCAAGATGGATAAAAGACTTAAATTTAAGACACAAATAAATTAAAATCCTCAAAGAAAGTGTGGGGAAAACACTAGAAGCTATCGGCCTGGGGAAGGACTTTATGAGGAAGACTTCCCTGGCAAATGCAACAACAAAAATAAATGAATAAGACTTAATGAAACTGAAAAGCTTCTTCTGTACAGCTAGGAGACAACAACCAAAGCGAACAGACCACCTACACATTGGGAAAGGATATTTGCATTTTTTTTTTTTTTTTGAGACAGAGCCTTAAGCTCCCACCCTGGGTAGAGTGCCGGGGCATCACAGCTCACAGCAACCTCCAACTCCTGGGATTAAGCAATTCTCCTGCCTCTGCTTTCCAAGTAGCTGGGACTATAGGCACCTGCCACAATGCCTAGCTATTCTTTGGTTGCAGCCGTTATTGTTGTTTGGCAGACCCAGGCTGGATTCAAACCCACCAGCTCAGGTGTATGTGGCTGATGCTTTAGCCGCTTGAGCCACAGGTACCAAGCCTGCATATTTTGATTCAAACAAAAGTTTGATAACTAGGATCTATAAAGAACTCAAATTAATAAACATAAAAAGAGCCAACAACACCTTAGATCACTGGGCAAGAGAGATGAATAGAACTTTCTCTAAAGAAGACAGATGAATGGCTAACAAGCATATGAAAAAATGCTCATCATCCCTATTTATTAGAGAAGTGCAAATAAAAACCACCCTGAGATATCATCTAACCCCAGTGAGAATGGCCCATGTCACAGTTTCAAAACTGAAAATGCTGGCATGGATGTGGAGAGAAGGGAACACTTTTACACTGCTGGTTGGATTGCAAACTAATACAACCTTTTTGGAAGGAAATATGGAGAACCCTCAAAGAACTCAAGCTCCCATTTGACCCTGCAATCCCATTGCTGGACATCTACCCAGAAGAAAAAAAATCCTTCTACCACAGGGACACTTGCACTAGACTGTTTATTGCAGCTCAATTTGGAATTGCCAAAATGTGGAAATAGCCTAAATGCCCACCAACCCAGGAATGGATTAACAAGCTGTGGCATATGTATACCATGGAATACTATTCAGCCACTGAAAAAGATGGAGAATTTATATCTTTCGTATTAATCTGGATGGAAGTAGAACACATTATTCTTAGTAAAGCATTACAAGAATGAAGAAACAAGAACCCTATGTACTCAATTCTGATATAAGGACAATTAAGGTCCTAGTACGTAGCGGAGGGTAGGGGATATGGAGAGCTGAGAAAGGGAGGGAGGGAGGGAGTCAAAGGGTGTGGTACACCTTTTGGGGGCGGGGCATGATTATAAGAGGCTCCTTGTCTAACAAAAACAATCAATGTAATGTGGTTCTGCATACCCTCAATGAATCCCCAACAATTAAAAAAAAAAGAAAAGAGAGAAAAAAGTTGTTTTTTGTAGAGGCAGAATCTTGCTGTGCTGCCCAGGAGGGTCTCAAACCTCAAACTCCTGACCTCAAGCAGTGCTCCCACTTTGGTCTCCTAAAGTGCTGGAATTACAAGTGTGAGACACGGAACCTGGCCACTGATACCTATTAACTCCCACCCTCCATAGCCCTGATAAAGAGGAATAAGCCTTTGAGGGCAGCTCAGCAGCTCCTCGAGTCTGGTGCAACTCACTTCACCTTGATTTAGTTGCTGTGCTTTAGTCCCAAAGCCCCAATATCCCTAGCTTTGCAAAATACAGCTGATGGGATTTCTCAAGGCTGACTTAATCTACAGTTGAAGAGACTGAGCCACTTGCAGACACAATCCCAGATGTGGCCTTGTTCCTGGTCACTCTCTACCATTGCTCTATTGGCTTCCTTTGTACTGTGTGTCACCATAGAAGAGGCTTCCCCCATCCCTCCCCCCACCTTAACAACAGAAATACAACCTTATATGAGATGTCAATACCATCAGCTAACAGACTACAGTGTTGAGCACCCCCAGGAACTGGATATGTCTGTGTCACCAAGTTGTGCCCTGCTTTAGCCTGGGTTCCCAAGAAAACAGAGCCTGAGACAAAGTGTATGTGCTGCTCCTGTATGAGGGAATACAATCCCAGGGAAGCAGGGGTGAGGGATGGAGAAATACCCAAGGGGAGGAGAGAGAGCCCATATACCGGTATGTTACCAAACTGAATAGTACAACTGGCTGTTCAACTTTTTCAAGGCCTTATCTCAAAAGGCAAATGAGCTATGTTAGCCCAGGCCATTCATTCTGGAAGCAGGAGCAGGAGGGGAGTAGAGCTTGCCTTACTCTAGATAACAGGGCTCATCTCCCCCAGCCAAGGCTTCACCCATAAAGCCACAATTCACCTGCACTTCTGGCTCACACATGCACAGGCATCACATGGACACTGGCTCCTTAGTCCTCAGTCGCAATGCAGATGCCTTGGAACAAAAAGTGCAGAATACAGGGAAAAGCTGAAGTGCTGCCAGGCTATGTCAGAGTCTACGCAGAGCTGGTTGATGGCCAAGGGCCTTGGAGGTGTGTGAGGCTGAAAGGAGGCCTATGAGAATCATCTGGAACATGGTCAGTGATTGGGTGTGACTTCTGGGAAGGTTTCTTAAAATAAGCCCAGACTCTCGTCCTCCTCGTCCTGCTTCCTCCCTGGAAGGGGAATGTGATGGCTACTGCAGCCCCTTCCATCTTGCACCAGGAGGCAAGTTTGAAGATGAAAGCCACTTAGCAAAGATGGAAGAACAGGAAGCCGTAAAGAGCCTCGGTCCTTAGCCCCACACAAAGCCAATGTCCATCTTTCTCCTATGACAGAGAAAATAACTTTCTAATTGACTTAAGCCATTGTGGTCAGTTCTCTACGACTGGCAGCTGAATGCAATATCTAAATGATGCAAACACTATCTGAAACAACTTGCTATTTCTTTACCTGGGGGCAAATAAAATAGTATAAGCCTTTTTTTAAGAGAGGAAAACATGAAATCAGAAACTATTAAACTTTAATGAAAGGGAAATATGAAGCAAATCACTTGGACTTAAAGTTTTGTTTATTCCAAATCCTATGCTATAAAATGCCTTGCTTGGTGCTGATAAGGAAGCTGAATTAATAGCTAAGTGAATTAAATAATTTTTTAAAACTATGCACTAATCAAATCAAGGCGAAGTTATCTCAAGCTATATGAATTTGACTCTTATCTTTTCTCCTTCATAAGTCCTAGATTCCTTCCCTGTTATCCAATGCAAAGACATAAGGGCCTTCTTATAAAATTATTTTACTAGAAAATCTATTTTTACCCAATTGAAACTTCTGGTAGGATTGCAAATTAATACAGCCTCTATGGAAAGAAGTATGGAGAATCCTCAAAGAGCTAAAAATAACCTTCCCTTTGATCCCACAATCCCATTACTAGGCATCTACCTGGAAGAAAAAAAATCATTTTACCATAAGGACATTTGCACTAGAATGTTCATAGCTGTTCAATTCACAGTCACCAAGATGTGGAATCAACCCGAGTGCCCATCAGCTCATGAATGGATTAATAAACTATGTTATCTGTAGCCTATGGAATACTATTTAGCCATAAAAAGATGGAGACTTCACATCTTTTGTATTAATCTGGATGGAGTTGAAGCACATTCTTGTTAGTAAAGTATCACCAGAATGAAAAAGCAAGTGTCCAATGTACTCAATACTAATATGAAACCAATAGATAAACAACTAATGTCCACAGGAGAGAAGAACACAATTACATTCAAGAGGGAAGGGAAGGAGGACGCGGTACTGATATGCTCTTACCCAGTGAGCACAATGTAAGGATACAGCCCGCTCCCTGGGTGATGGTCTCAACTACAACTTGAATTTTACCTAACAAATAAAACAATGTAACCCAATCAACTATACCCTTATATTAATTTGAAATTTTTTAAAAAAGAATAAGAATTGAAATTAAAAAAGAAATGTGTATTTCCTGTGTTTATGAAGGTTAACTTTTATGAAAAAATGTTTAAGTTAATAGTGGGAAATTATAAAACACAGCTATGTAAATTTAGGCATAATATATGAATTTAACTTAATTATTGTGTCTGTAGCTAGCTTAAAATGAACTCACCAATTTTCTTTCACATTTCCTGTCTTAAATTGAGTTGCTTGTTTTGCATACTCACTCCACTAATTCTAGTTGAACTTCTGATGTTTTGAGGAGGTTATTACTAGGTACTAAATGCCAGTTGTAGTTATTTTTAACAAGCTCAAATGAAAAAAGAAATGCACCCAACAGATTTGAAACCCATGTCAATATGATATTTAAATCTTCCACACCACTGTTGCTGGATGAAAAAGGTCTGGCTGCCTGTCACTGTCAGCCAACATGCAGAGATGGTGATTAGGTACAACAAGCTTTATTGTCAGAAGGCCAGCAATTCTAGAGAACAGCGAGAGTAGTCTCTCCAAGACTGTTCTTTCTTTTCATTTTCCAAACCACTATTTTATACAAAAAGCTTCAAAGTAAAAACCATGTTAGCCCTTATCTCAAATAATAATTAACCCTTACCTTAAACAACAATAAGCAACTCATTATCATAGTAAACAATGATCTGCTTAACCCATGACCCAAAATAGCATTTCAAATTCAAAGTTAATCTCCTTTGGGAGGCCAAGGCCCCTGAGCTCACGAATTCAAGACTACCCCGAGCCAGGGCTAGACCCCCATCTCTAAAAAAATAGCTGGGCATTGTGGTAGGCACTTGGGAAGCTGTGGCAATTGCTTAAGCCCAAGAGTTTGAGGTTGCCATGAGCTGTGACATCACAGCACTCTACTGAGAGCAACATAGTGAGACTCTGTCTCAAAAAGAAAGGAAAAAACAAAATTAATATCCTAAATCAATTGCTCTAAACTATTCAGGATATAAACTTTTAGGTTAAAGCTGAATTTACAAAACAATAAAAATGGAAGACATGAGGTGAAGGTCAAGTAGGACCTAGACTGACCAGACCAGCTGTTGTCCCAGCCCTAGTTCAACTCTGTCTTGTTCTCACTGTATGTGCTTTCACCACTTTAGCAATCTCCCTACATGAGTCCTCATATTTGTATAGAAAATCTCAACCCCCAAGTATCCCTATGCCCCTAGTATATATCTTTAATCAACAATTACAATTTTTTCTTATTGAGACTTGCCACAACTTTATATTTCTTCTCTCTCTCTCTCTCTTTTTTTTTTTTTTCTTTTGAGACGGAGTCTCACTCTACTGCCCTGGATAGAGTGCCATGGTATCATCATAGCTCACAGCAACTTCATACTCTTGGGCTCAAGTGATTCTCTTGCCTCTGCCTCCTGAGTAGCTAGGACTACAGCTGCCCCCCATGATGCCCAGCTAGTTTTTCTGATTTTAGTAGAGATGAGGTCTTGCTCTTGCTCAGGCTGGTCTCAAACTCCTTATGCAATTTATCTGCCTTGGCCTCCCAGAGTACAAGGATTACAGGCCTGAGCCACCAGACCCAGCCTACATTTCTTCTCAATATATTTCCAAGGGTGGTCTCTACCCATCTGTTGGTATTTCCCTAAAGATGTCACCTATTTGCTGTCCCTGATACACATATGCACACATATGGGTTTTCAAATCAATACTGTAAACTTCAAGGGAGAGAAGTGAGAATACTACTTCCATCTCACCTAACCAGCAATTGGCCCATTGGTGCTTAGGAACAAGCTTTGTAGAAATACCCATCCCTGTGGCCCTCAATTGAACTCTGCCGAGCTCCTAACTGCTTGCTGTCTGCAGACTCGGAAACTACCATAATTATATGCAATTCCTAACCTATTTGTTCACAAAGTAGGTTAGGCACATTATACTTCAAGCACATTATACTTGAATAATGTAGCGTAATGTGCTTATGCACATAATTGCCATGTCCATGCTTCATAGTTGTTGTGTGAATACTGACCTGAGAAGCTCAGACTTGAAGTTTATCAGTAAGGAAACTATTGTAACTTTGGATGGAATATTCAAGAAGCTAACAGGGCCCTAGTTTGGTCAAAGCAAAGAGTCACCCTTTAAAATAGGACAGATTACATGTTAGGGCCAACCTTCTGAGGTCATGTCCATAGAATGGAAAGGTACACAAATTGTCAGTATTGCCAGGCTGCCAACAGCATCCCTAAACATTCTGAAGGTAGGAGCTCTTTCTCCAGTACTTCATAGAGCTTCAGTTTGTTGTTATTGTAGTGGTTGTTTCTTTACGTGTATATTTATGGTTTGGTAGGTTCTGGTGTCGAGTGACAAAGATGAAATCCACAAATGTATAGGCATTTAACCCAGGGATGGCAGGGGGTTGGTCAGGGAGTTTCTTGGAGTCTACTAGGTCTGCCCCCACCCACAGTCTACCCCACAGGTCAGTACACGCGCATCAGTATCCACAGGCCCAGAGCCCAGGGACAGAACTCAGGCCCTCCCGACTCAAGGTATTCAAAATATTTTTCCAAGCTACTTCTCAAAAATTTTAAATGAGATATAAATTGAAAAAAAATCTCAAGTGGCCTATTCCAGTTTTCATTTCATGTGTGTGGCTTTTACCTAAAAAGAATTCTTTTCTCCTATTTGATAGTGCTGAAGCCAGATATTGACGAGATAATTCCCAAGTTTACCAGGAAAAATGTGGTCAATGGAAGGTATTATCTGGAGAACATGAGAACACACACACACACGTTATGCATATGCACACACATACACGTGTTGTAAGCAAGTATACACCATGTTTGCACATTTTATCTATGTATGTGGCTATATATGAAAAGTTGAGCTTTTAACAAATGTCTGAGCACCACTTTTTGAGTCTTCTTTTTGTCATTGGAAGGAGGCATTTGTCCCAGCCTGAAGTAGGATTGGCCCGCCCCAAGACAGAGTGAAAATCTCTCTGCCTAATAAGAACTGCTCACTTCGGGGGCTCAAACCTGTGGCTACTTAATGACCAGTCAGTCTTCACAGGGGCAGGATTGTTCCTCCCCATCCCAGTGATGGCCCTTTGATGAGCTGTTTCTTACCTTCCCCGCTACCCCAAGGCCTCCACCCTCCAGGGCCCTCAGGACACTCCTAAGTCCAACGGGGGACCCTGAAGATCCAGCAGGGGAGTGGGGAAGAACCCACCATCCAGGGCCTCCTGGTTGGCAGGGACCAGGGTGCCCCGCCCCCCACCCCACCAGGGCCAATGTTTTCCCCTTACACAGGGAGAGGTAAAAGGCCTAACTAAAACCCAAGATATCACAGAGCACATGGGACATGATTATGAAGCACATGACAAAAGCCAAGACATGAAGAGCCTCACTTTTAGGCCTGAAGCCCCTTATGTCTTAAAAAGGAACCTGATTCTCTGAGAGGCTGCCTGTCTTGTTTAGTTTGGTGTTGACACTAGACTTGACCTATGGTAATGGCTGTGCTATCTTGTCAAGCTACCAGGCTTTTGGCATTGCCTTTCTCCTCTGGCCTTGGAGTGAATCTGCTAATTACTTCCAGTCATAAACTACCCATTGTGGGGAAGCCCAGGGGTCCAACAGCTCTTGAAGCTCACCCTGGTTTGCACAGAGGAGAAAGTGAAGGGGCCTTGGAGGCATTTCTGAGAAACGCCTTCCTGCACTGAGGGGATAGAGGGAGGACACTCACTTCAGTTCTGGATTCCTTCTGTACCCCTCAGCACCCCTTGGAAGGAAATGTCTCTGCAACATTCATAAATTCTCTTCTCTTTATAGTGAAGGAGCTAAGGAAATTTCACCCCAAAGTATGAATCCCTGGGATAAAGAATATTCTGAACTGAAGTCCATGTAAGGTCAAGAAACTTTGGAGGAGGCCTTCCCTCCATCTGCATAAACTGGACTGGCCCCATCAGAGGATCAAAGGGGACAATTGACTCCCTTTTCTCCTCCTGTTATTTCAAAATATTCCAGGAATGAAGGTCAGGAATGTAGGTGGACCAGGCTCAAATCATTTGAGTCATAAACATTTGAGTCTCCCAGGTTAATCTACAAGTCAGTCCATTTCTCCCTGTCCATTTGTTCTCCCTAGCAATCTCCCTAGCAACCATTTATAACCCTATTCCCTTCAATTTCCCCCTCCCCTCTAAAAGGCCTGTATAAAGATATCTGAACTCTGTGATTTCTCCCTGCACCCGCAGTAAATAAATCCTTTTTCATATATATCTGCCTTAATTATGAATTGATCTTTCAGCAAACTTTCAGGGGGAAGGACAAATTTTCCCTCATCCCTACAATAGTAACTGCCTTCACGTACTAATAATTATGCATTGCTCTCTTGGTAAACACATTCTTAAATAAATACACCAATCTGAAAGTTAGAGAAAGAGAGACAACCCTCCCCCTGCCCCCCATCCCATTCCCATTGTTTGGAATTCTGGCTTCCTACCTCATTTGTTATTCTTTGTGAGAAATTACTCATGAGGAAGAGCAAATATCAAGACTCTTCCCTTGGGGTGAATTTTAGTACTTCTAAAATTTGACAGATAAAGTAGTTAGCAATGCACATGAGAGCTTAGTAGTTTCAATTTACTCACCCACTTTATTGATTCATAACAGCATTAGCATTTATACAGTTCATGGTATTCTGAAATCATTTATAAACCCTCAGTTGTTATCAGCCCTCAATAAAGCATTTGTTGCCTTATAAGACAACAAATGCCATTGTAGACAGGAAGTGAATAATGTAAAGGGCTAGAGTGAGTCAGAAACAGGATTTAAAACTGTTGGGCCATCTTTGTGCAGAATTGGAAGGAGAGTCAGGATGGTATGTGGGTGGGGAGGTGACATGCATGAGGCCCTTTGGTGTTCCTATCACTAGGGTGACAGATCCCCAGCAAAAGTGTGAGTGCTGCCTTTCATATCCCCACTGTGGACTATTCATTCATTTATTCAGCAAACATGTACCGGGCACCAAGTGCCATGTTAGGAACTAAAGATGCAAAAGGCACAGTCTCATAGAACAGGCAGACACAGAGAAGAGTGATGACAAAAAGCTATAGGGCCCTGAGGTAAGCTCTTCCCCTGCTATAAGGAAGGGGAAAACGCTTCATCTATCCTTTTTGATTCAGTTGCTGGGACTCAAAATCCAACTGATGGAAGGTAGAATAACAGACAAAAAAAAAAAAAAAAACAGAGTTTATTCACATGTGCAATCGCTTACCCGAGGAGAACAGAGCGATGAGTAACTCAATCGTGTATTTGAAGGTGCGGCTTATCTACCATCTTAACAAAAGGCAATAAGTTTATACAGAAGTCACAAAACAAAGAAAAAGGAATTTGGGCTTCCAGTAATGTTAAATTATGGGAAGGTGACTATATAATGGAAATTATGGATGATATGTGTTATTGAAGCAAAGTTTATTTGTGCAGACTCAACATAGTACCAATGCAGCCAGAATTTCCATCTGTGTCGGGTCTTTGAGTTCAGGGTTTGAAGAATAAAACCACAGACCACTTGACTAAATGAAAGGACAGAGTTTTTTGAAAGATAAAGATACATAAGAGAAAGAGGGGGAATAGAACCTCCAGCAAAGGGGGAGGCCCACGTAGGCATCCATCTAGGGCAGTTCTCAACCTTCCTAATGCCATGACCCTTTAATACAGTTCATGTTGTGGTGACCCCCAACCATAAAATTATTTTCACTGCTACTTCATAACTGTAAGTTTGCTACTGTTATGAATTGTAATGTATATATCTGATATACAGGATGTATTTTCATTGTTACAAAGGGGTCACGACCTACAGATTGAGAACAGCTGGACTAGGGGTTTATATGCTGCTTTTCCTATCCTGAGGGTAGGGGATGGTTTGGGAATGTTTGTTCAGAACATATCACAATTGGCCAGGAGCCTGTAGGCAGGAAATAATCCTAAAATTAGCAAAGGAATGGATCCTTGCAGTCCTTGCCCCAGGAGAGGCATTAGGCTGGGGCAAGGACTGCTGCTCTGGGAAGAACTTCCCAGAAGAGATTCCAATCAGGCTGTTTTTCTCAAGACCTTGCTTGGACCCAGAAAATGTTGCCTGAAAAGGGCCTATTTGTGCCTAGAGATGGGATCTATGATGAGACTGATTTCTGAGCTTGCCCAGACCTAGAAAATGGGCGTCCCTGTCCAGCCCTGAATGGGGCAAACCTGTCTCACTGATACAGGATTCCACCACTCAAGGCTAGAGAGGGACACCCCCACACATACCCATTCTCTAGGCCCAGGTGAGCTCAGAAATCAGAACCCCATTTCCAGGTACAAATGGGCTGCCTTTTTCAGGAAACACCCTCTGGGCTCTAACAAGATCATGAACAAAGAAGTCTGAGATGGGTTTTTGGGTGGTTCCACCTTGAGTAAAGAGCATATACCCTAATCCCTTCTTGGAGACAAAAACTGTAAGGACCTGATAACTTTGCTCTAGTGGAGGAGGGACTATATTCACTTATTTGTTAATGCACTCATTAACTTTGAAAAGATGTTTTTCCACCTACCACGTCTTGGCCAACTGTAATTCTCAAGACCTAACACCCCCAGATAAAGGGCCCACGTAGAGACTCCCCAGTCAGTTCTTTCCCACTTCTAGAAGTTCTGGTGTTTTTTACTTCTTCTGTGTTCCTATCTAATAAAATCCTGTCTTACCACTGATCTGTGGTCTGTGGGTTCATTCTTTGAATCCCCAAGACCAAGGACCTACTGAGGAAGAAATTCGGTATCATCACCAAATTTCTGTCTCTAGTGATAATGGTTGTGTTTCTCCTCCCAGTACAGGAAAGGGAAAGAGGGACCCCTTCACCAAGGGAAATTTATACTTTGCCTTTTAGGCAGGAAAAGGGGAGGGTAGAAAGCTTTTCCTGCATCTGCTGTTCAATTACCTTCAGCTCAAAATGCAATCCTGACACCAATGTGGCATCTTTTGAATTGGCATATTCTGATCCCCTTCCCTGCAGGTTGCTCACAGTGTTGCCATGTGGGTGTTGGGGTAAGGAGTGAGTATGAATGGAGACAGACAATGAGAAATTGCGGGGGAAAAACTCATATCACAGTGTTGCAGGAAGATGCAGCCCGATGGAGAGACAGAGCACCCAAACGCCATGTTTATAAGAGGAAGGGTTTTCTTTCAGCCAGCAGAGCTTATGGCATAGAAGAATTCAAAATAGCCGTACTCTCTGACTGGCTTGGTCTTTCCCTTTTCATCTCCAGTCAAAAAGTTCCAACCCACAGGTACCTTTCTCATTGGTCAGTTTGAATCAAGCAGGAGATGCTGTTCCAGCCCCCACAGAGGTTCAGGATTTCACAGAAGTTGAAATTTCCAGGTTCCAGGAAGTCAAGTCTACAAATTCCCAAGAGCTGAGTCACCATGGAGAGGATCCTGCAGGTGTATCTTTGTGATGTCCTTGAGAAGACCTGTTCTCCTGGACTTCACCCTTCTCCAGTATCCTCTCTCACAGAAGACTGAGAAAAAAGGAGTGAGAGAGGAACAGCAAATATTTTGCTCAAGGAGTTTGACTAGGAAAAGGAAATAGAGATTATGCTGACTCATTCTGCTACACACATATACTCAATCCTGATTCTTCAACAAAGCAAAAAGGGAAGGACAATGGCATCTTCTATCACCCCTTAATACTGAAGTACAATTTAGTTTTCAAAAATAAAACTCCTGGGGTGAATTACTAGTTTTCATTTTTCAAGAAAATCTATTTTAGAAGTTGACCTTGACTCATACCTATTCAATTAAAGTGAACTTTTCTGTGCCCTGAAATCTCCAGGAAGCGAGCCAAATGTGTCTCACTGTTAGAGCAGTGTGGTGATGGTTTGAAATAGTGTTGAAATAACTGAAAAAATCGAGTGGCTGGGTGAGGTGGCTCATGCCTGTAATCCTAGCACTCTGGGAAGCTGCAGGAGATAGACTGCTTGAGTTCCGCAGTTTGAGACCAGGCTGAGCTATAGTGAGACCCTATCTCTAAAAAAGCCAGGAATTGAGGTAGAAGCCTATCATCCCAGCTACTTGGGAGGCTGAGGCAAGAGGATCACCTGAGCCCAAGAGTTTGAGGTTGCTGTGAACTGTGATGCCATGGTACTCCACTCAGGGTGACAAGGTGAGACTCTGTCTCAATAAAAAAGAAAAAGAGAATTCAGTAAAGTTTTAGTAAGAAAGGAAAGTTAACCACTAATGGCTTGTACAGCAAGCTGGTCCCATCTTAGTGCCTGTAGACGCTGTGAAAGTATAGTTTAGGGCTTTATATTCAACTTTGAGGCATACCACCTGCTTCTTGGAAATCTCTCAGGGTCTTAGTCAACTGTGTTTCTAAAACAACCTACATCAGCATGACTGCATCTGTCTGACCACACAGAAAATCCCTAAGACATCGATTGACCTCTATCTCAAGGCAACCCACCCAGAAGGTCTTTAGCCTCATTTCCATATACAGCCCACCTACAAGAACTTGAATAGCCCCATTCCCATAATAATTCAGGTCAGTCTGACCCAACCCCATCTAAAATGGCCTAACCGCATCCTGCATCACCCTGCTTATATCCAACTAACTGCCTAACGCCAGTGCTCCTCTTTATGACCACTAACTGGACTGAGGAGTTGAATAGAAGACAGAAAACCTGGGTCTGCTGCACTGTTCTCATCAGAGTTCACTTTGTAGATTCTAGGTGTCTTGAGGCAAAGAAAAATGTTAAGAAAAGTAAGTGATGGTATCCTGGGCTAAGTTTGGCATAACCCACAATAGCTCTCTGCAGACCACGGGACTAGCACAGCCACTGGCAATCTAGACAGCTCCCCTCAAGGGGACAGAGAGCAGCCATCTCAAGACCTGTGGGCTCTCATGAAAACTTCCATCCAAACACCTGCCTGCATGAGGCCCAGTGTGTCCAGAGCAGGGGCAAACGTGCTGAAAGCACCCACTCACACTCAGGACTTTCCTTCTGGTCCTCTGGTGGTCTGTTGGGCTGCTCATGTCTGCTTCAGAGCCTTCAACCCGCACTGTCAATTTTTTCATCTATTCATCTAAATATATATAGAATCATCCTACTTCTTTCCCTTTTTAAATTATTCAAAATAAATTGGTAAACTACAGAGTAAAAAAAAATCCCATAGTCCAATAACTTAAGAAGCAACTATAAAAAAGTAAAGATCTCTCCAGACATCTGACCCTACAAAGATAATTTCTTGTATATTAATAATTTATTGTTAAAATAACAATAATTTATTATTTATTCCAATTTTTTCCTTAGTAGGCTTTTTTTTTTTTTAACAAAGCATAAAAAGGGAATCATACTACATTGGGCTCCAACTTGCTTTTTTCATTTAGCATATCTGAATATCTTCCCAGAAAAACGCTGTAGATCTCCCTCTCATTTTGAATTATTATATAATCTTCCATTGTATGGATGGGATAATTTATTTAACTATTAAGTTCATGATGGCTATTTACCCCAACTTGTTTCACTGTGTTGTTGTTACCTATAATGCAACAATAAACATGCTTATACATGAGGCTCCGTCATCCAATAGTAACAATGGGAAGCAGTAAGATCATCAAAACATCAAACTCCCACACTAAAGTCCATCCTTACCTTACCCCCTTGACCTGGGATGAACATCCTGCCCTCTTCTTCTTCTTCTTTTTTTTTTTTTTTTTTTGAGACAGAGTCTCGCTTTGTTGCCCTGGGTAGAATGCTGTGGAATCATAGCTCACGGCAACCCCAGACTCCTGGGCTCAAGGGATCAAGGGATCCTTTTTCATTAGCCTCCCTGAGTAGCTGGTACTACAAGCACCTGCAATAATTCCTGGCTAGTTTTTCTATTTCTTCAGTAGAGACAAGGTCTCATTTTTGCTCAAACTCTTGAGCTTAACAATCCATCCTCCTCGACTCCCAAAGTGCTAAGATTAGAGGTGTGACCCACTGTGCCAGCCAGGGAATCAAGTTGGGATCCCAGGACTTGCTTGAAGATTGGGATGTGGGTGTAAGAGGAAGGGAGGAGTCACTTGAGTCCTTTGCGAACCCTCTGACTTCAGGTTGTGGAAGGGGCCATGTGCCTGTCCTTTACTCCATCTATCCATCCATTCTCTACAGGTGGTCCCATGTAGCAGCCTGTATAGCCTATAGCTAGGAGGAGTGAGAATTATAAGAAATACCTGTATAGCTCAATAATGGAACACCTTGGTGAAAAGGGCATGGAGAGGGACTTAGCTCTCCTAACAAGCATGAGAGCTTGAGAGATGAGAGCATTGGTGAATTGGCAGTCTCTACACCTGTGGAGTTGAGAGGCATGAGCGTGTGCATTCTATCACAGACCCGCTTACTCTGATTGTCAATTCTCCTGCCTACAGAACGCCGGCACAGCATCTCTCTGCTAAAGATCACTAGCTCTACTAAAGACTAAGATCTATCTTTCTAAGAAGACTGTTTTACTCTCTCAAAGACTATCTATCTCTATCTCTCCCTCTGCTAAAGTAAATATCCCTCAGGCACCTAAGAGCAATTGTTCCTGAGTGAGATAACAGCTTAGCGTCCTCCTCCGGAACCTAGATAAGCCAGGGCTGGAAACCAACCAGTCCTGGGCCCTGATAAGTGGCGTCCAGGAAGGGACCCAAACACTGCCACCTTATCTCAGGCTTTACACACTACCAATGTGCCAGTGACACCCAACTGATATCCAAACACCTTCTTGCTAGCTCCTCGTGAATACCTGGTACCTGGTAGCTGCCCCAACAATGGTGTGCTCACATAGAACTCTTGGCATCCATTGGCCCTCACCTCATCTTGTAGTCCTCCCCTTCTTAGTTAGAGAGGCCCTTTACAAATGTTTAGGTTCAAATCCCAATGCAGTCACTTACTGGTCACCTGACATTAGACAAGTTGCTTAATGTCTCTGTGACTCAACTGTCCCCCCAAATCCCTGTGTTGAAATCCTGACTTCCAAGCTGATGATATTAGAAGGTGGAACCTTTGGCAAGTGATTAGATCATGAGAGCAGAACTTCTGGTAAGTGATTAGATCAGGAGAGCAGAACTTCTGGTAAGTGATTAGATCAGGAGAGCAGAACCCTCATAGACATGGCTGAAATCCCAGTGTTTCTCCCTTCTACTATGTGAGGACACAGCCAGAAGGCACCATGGAGGAACAGAGGCAGCCCCTCACCAGACACTGAAGTTGCCAGGACCTTGATGCTGGACTTCTCAGCTCCAGAACTATAAGAAATAAATTGGAGTTGCTTATAAGTCTGTGGAGGATAATGGTTTAATACTGACAAAGTACTCAGACCAGTGGCAAACGCCGACACCCAGTGTGTTTTCTGTTATGTCTATGCCACTCTTCTGGGTTGTTTATGCTCTGAAATCATCCTCGGCATACCACTCACTCAAAAATGAAAAAAGAATTGCCCAGCAAAAGTAAAATCAGGTCTCAGTTATTTAAGTATGATTTAGCTAGGTGAGATATGGCAATAGAAAGAGCTTGTTATTTGGAATCAGATAAAACTTGATTACAAATCTTCCTTCTACTGCTTACAAGCTGCGCATCCTTGGGAAGCAATTTAACACTGGTAAGCCTCAGAATCCTCGTATTTAAAATAGGAATAATATTGCATGCCCCTTGGAGTACTTGTAAGCTTTAAATAGCATGATATATATAAAGTGTCAGCTCCCTGCCAGATAACAGTCACTATTATTAAGATAAGGGATTTGGCTTTCTGAGTCTCAGAGTAGTCTTCAAAGAAAGGGAGCAATGGCAGTAGACTCATTTCTCACAGTTTCATTGGTTACACAAGAAAACAAAAATTCAACAGCCTTTTGGGAAGTCCCACATTGCCAGAGGGGAGGGTGCAGCCCAGGACCAGGCAGTGGACAAGGTGGGGTGGGGCAGGGGAAGGAAGGTGAAGTAGGAGACCAGATCCTCTGATTACAGGCACCGTTTCTCAAAGGTCACCTTAGTCATCAGCCCAGACAGCATCAGCCTGGACCCCGGGGCCAGAGCATGTTGTTAACCCAGTTCCAACAGTCAGCCTCCAATTCTCAAGTGTGGAACAAAACCATTAATGTTTAATATTTAAACAAAAACTTTCCATTATTAATCACTTTAAGTCCCATGATAATTGTTAAAACATAATGGATGGGGTCTTATTTTTAAAGCTTCATTTTTAATGGCTGAGATAGAAATCAGAAATAAAAAAAGATCTAGCTCCCTGCTCTCTTTTTTCTTTCTCTTCCTCTCTCTTTCTTTTTTCTTCAGTCTTCTTGATGTGCAAGAGCTACCTGCCCTCTAGAGATTGTTCTTTCTGAAGGGTCAGAGCCCTGGAGTAATTTCCTGACTCTTCTAAAAGCTGGGGCTGCCTTCCTCTCCTCAGAATCTTTCAGTTTGCACGTGGGAGTCAGAAGTATATCCACAGGAAGAGGTCTGACACTTCCCACACAGCTGAGTTCCCACACTCTGGGCCTAAGGCCACTGCCAGGGTAAGAGGTCATTGTTACCACCAGCCGCCAGCCCTGACACCTGAGCCCTCAGCCCAGGGGCATGTGACCTGGCCCCGCCTGTGGAAGTGGACTCCCGGTACAGGGTGCCAGGCACTTAGAAAGAACCTCATATCACTCTCTAAGACATGATAGAAGAAAAAAGGGGGAAAAAAAGAAAGAACCTCATATTTTCATTGCTGGTCACTTTCTGGGCAGTTTTTGAGGTTGGTTGGGTGTCCCTTATTTACTAGGACAACAAAGCTTACACCACACACTGGAACCAGGGAGGCACAGATCCAGGCAGGAGGGGCCTGGCCTGGTGCCTTCACTCCAAGGACCCCTACAGAGGTCAGTACAGTGCAAAGTCCCAAGTAGAGTTCCAGACAATCAGATGGTCAGGAACCAGGGGACAAGTAGATGAGCGTACACTAGTGCAACAAGCTGGAGAGGTTTAATTCCTTCAATATAACAATCAAGGGCCAGGTGTGGTGTCACACCTATATCCTAGCACTTTGGGAGCCTGAGGTGGGAGGATCACTTGAGCCCAGGGATTCAAGGCTACAGTGAACTCTGATCACGCCACTGCAGTGCAGCCTGCAAACAAAGCAAGACGATGTTTCTAAATAAAAGAGTAAAATTTCTAAAAATAAAGTTTAATAAGTTACATGCATAACTTATAAAATTCTGTGGTGAGACATAGGATGCTCGAATACATGGCAAATAACATCTTTTTTTACACCATTGTTGTAAAAGTAAAACTAAATTCAATGCAAATTTCAATCGAAATTCTTTTGGACTTTTCCCTTTATTATGGAAAAAAATTATATCAAGTTTCTTCTGAAAGAAAAAACACATATAAATAGGTAAGCAGAATGACTACACATTTGTCCTGCTAGATATTTTAAACATACTATATAAGAGTAAACATTAAAACATTATATAATAGGGCAGTGCCTGTGGCTCAAAGGAGTAGGGTGGGGGCCCCATATGCCGGAAGTGGTGGGTTCAAACCCAGCCCTGGCCAAAAACTACAAAAAGAAAAATTATATAATAATGAACAGAAAACTCCATAGCATAGAATTCAGAATCCAGAAACAGACTTAAATATTTGTGAGAATACTTTTGTGTGAAATATTTTTTTTTTTTAGGGGGAAGACAAAGTCTCACTCTGTTACCCTCCATAGAGTGCTATGGAGTCGTCATAGATCACAGCAGCCTCAAACTCTTGGGCTCAAATGATCCTCTTGCTTCAGCCTCCCAAGTAGCTGGGACTACAGGTATGTGTCACCATTCCCAGCTATCTCTTTTTTTCTATTTTTAGTAAAGACAGGGTCTCACTCTTGCTCAGACTGGTCTTGAACTCCTGAGCTCAAGCAATTCACCTGCCTGAGCTTCCCGAGTGCTAGGATCACAGGCATGAGGCATCACAGCTGGCCGCTGTGTGAGAATTTGAATCTTTTCTGCCCATTAACATCTGCTCTACTACGTAGTTACATGACACTGGTCTCAACCAAGTACCACCCTCCACATGGTCAGCTGAGAAAATTGGTAGATAGTCCAGAGCAGAGAACCTGAGCCACCTTGTCCATGGACCAGAGACACCACCGGAGGTCCCTTCATCCTCTTGGAGTTACGGTGAGTGAAGTTTTGGTGTTTTTGCAAATGACTGATCAAATACGGGATATTGTATTTAATGCAAAAATTGGTGACATTTTTTTCATCTCTATCTCCACAGTGGGCTGTGGAAGAAATTAATTGAGCTCAGGCTAGAAAAAACTTAAGCTGCTACTTAAAACGCAAAACTGTTAAACTTCAGGGTCTGTAACATTCTGCTTGTGGCCTTGGGACCAAAACACCAGATGTCGCACCCAGTAATGACTTCAGTTTGCCTCCAACTTCAATAACTCAAGATTGAGCGAGGTTAGTTTTGACCTTGCACTGCTATATCAAGATTCAGCAGACGCTACCTACCCACAAGACTCCCTCCAGAGAACTGGGAAACCAGAGTCTTCTTCCACATCTTCACCTAAAGTGCAGAGGCAAAATCCTGCCACACGGAGCGGCCACATTGCGGTTCAAGGAGAGATACACCGTTGCTTTTGGTTGTAGGTAACGAAGGCAGATGTTTGTTTTGGGGGCTGCAGGGCAAAAAGAGTTAGGTAAGCTCATCCAGAACTAATAGGAATCCTTCTCAAAAAAGATGTCTCAGCTTGGACATAGTTAAGATGCGTAGTTTAGAGTAGTAACCTCTAAGTGAGCAATTTTCGTTTTCTTATTTATTTTCTTGTTTACGTGCTGAAGGAACAAAGAAGGCATTTCTCTAATAAAAGTGATGTGAGTCACTATGTCAAACCTTTTAAGCCTGGTTTTCAAACTGTTAAAAATTATTGTGGGTCTACCAAAAAAGTGTCAGTCGAAGCCAAGTGTTACGATAATTTACAAGAAATCGGTCTTTGGTTACAGAAAAGGAGAAAGTGTTTCATTCAGGCCAGGCTAGTTCCAGTTTAAAAAGTCAATTAAAAGAAGGAAAAGAGGAGGAATTTCCGCAAAAATAAAAATTCCAGGGTAAACGAGCAATGAATAAGGACACAATTAGGATCTGTGGCACCTCAACTCTGTTTTATTATTATTATTTTTTTCACTTCTGCCTGACAAAGAAAACAGAGGCACGGCATGCTGGAAAGTAAACTTAAGCCATTTCATTAACCGGGTCTGATAACCTCAGAAAAGAGGAATACTGAAGTATTCCCGGGGCCGTAACAGAAAGAGGACAGGTGCTATTAAGAAACTACTTGGAGGCTCAGCGCCTATAGCTCAACCGGCTAAGGCGCCAGCCACGTACACCTAAGGTGGCGGGTTCAAATCCCCAGCCCAGACCCGCCAAACAACAATGACGGCTACAACCAAAAAAAATAGCCGGGCATCGTGGCGGGCGCCTGTGGTCCCAGCTACTTGGGAGGCGGAGGCAGGAGACTCGCTTGAGCCCAGGAGTTGGAGGTTGCTGTGAGCTGTAATGCCACGGCACTCTGCCCAGGGGGACAGCTTGAGGCTCTGTCTAAAAAAAAAGAAAAAAAGAAACTACTTGGAAAGACTATTGAAAAGCTAAAGATGGATGGGACAGGTACAAAATGTGCTCTGAGAATTTTTTTCTAAAATCCAACTTTAAAAAAATGAGCGGCTAACAGTTCATTGGGTTTAATTCCTTTAATAAAGAATTATGTTTCCTGATCAAATATAGGAAATTCATGACTAAATGTCCCCATGTGGCTCTCAGTGAAAGCAGGCACTCGTCACTTGGTGACAGCCTACCTGAACTGCAGAGCTACAAAAAGGGAGACGGTCTTTAAAAGCTTCAACCATGGTGTTGAAACTATCTTACAGCAGAAGGCGGTTCACGTGTGTGCTTGAATACATACAAATAGCCGGGAATCTGTGGATAGTTTCCTGATGAACCGTTTCAGCATGGCTGTGTGTCTGAGTTCAGATTCTCCACTCATCTCATTGCTATTCTCATTTCTTTTCCTTTTCCATTTTATATACGTACACGTGTTATCCCCCGAGTGCCAAGCTTTAATAAAATTGCTGGCACTGATCATTTTTCCCTGACTAATATATCTATTTGAGTCAGTATCTGCAGAAACAGAACACTGGGGACAGCCTTTCCTTTGCTGACACACAGGAAGGCTGTAAGGGAAGACAAGAACAAAGATCGTAAAGGCGGTCTGTATCTGCAGTGCTCAGATGCTCTTCCTCCTAGATCTCGGCCCCATTTTTCTGACCCCTCTTCTGCTATGACAGATTATTAAAATCATAGTGCTCAGTGAATCATGGCTTGTTGGGCCTGTGTCCCTTTGTTCCTCCTATTAAAAGGTGGAGTCTCTTTCTCCACTGCTTGAATTTGGAGTGTTCTTGGGACCCTCTTAGAGCAGTGGAATGTAGCAGCAATTGCAGTGTACAAGTTCTGGAGCTGAGGTCTTAAGACTCTGAGACTACCCTTCTGTGCCTGCTCTAGCCTTCTAGAGGATAAGAGGCCATGTGAGAAAGGACAGAGACATCCCCACCCACCACCAGCACCATCTGCTGACAGCGAGCGATGGCATCTTAGACCCTCAACCCCAAACTGCCAGATGACAATAGCCAAGCAAGTTAGCCCAGGCAAGACAAGCAACAGAACCACCTAAATTTCCAGCCCCAAGAATCATGAGAGATAATAAACCATTGTTGTTTTAAGCCACTAAGGGGTAGGGTGGCTGGCTATGTAGCAATTGATAACTGATACATCCTCCGAGAAACCATCTTATGGAAAGATTTCTATAGAAGGATGAGAGATAACCGTTAGTTAACCTCCTTCCCTTGATCTACTCGCTCCCCAGCTCAACTCTTCCACAGTCAGGATGCTTGTCATTATTGAATAGTCATTACTGGGGGGGAGGGGCTTGCTCGGGCTGGTCCTTTGAATCATCAAAGAATTCCTCTATGTTCATTCTTCTTCTTTTTTTTTGAGACAGAGCCTCAAGCTGTCGCCCTGGGTAGAGTGCTATGTTATCACAGCTCACAGCAACCTCCAACTCCTGGGCTCAAGCAATTCTCTTGCCTTAGCCTCCCAAGTAGCTGGGACTACAGGCGCCTGCCATAACACCCAGCCATTTTTTGGTTGTAGTTGTCATTGTTGTTTGGCAGGCCTGGGCTGGGTTCAAGCCAGCCAGCTCTGTATGTGGCTGGAGCTTTAGCCTCTTGAGCTACAGGTACCGAGCCTATGTTCATTCTACAGCCTGTTAACAAACATATTAAGGAGGAAAGGGGGAAGGTGGCTTAACTCCAGCTCTCAGAGGGCAGAAGGAATATATTCCTCCATCTTGTTTATGTCCAAGATAAAGCCTCGGCACTGAATAAACATTACTTGAAGACAACAATGCGAAGAAAGGCCACCACCAAAGACACTGGGTTTCAATCCTATTTAGAATGAGAAATGGCCACCAGCAAAGAGTCTTAATCCTATTTAGAATGGGAAAAGGTCACCATCAAAGACTTTGGGGCCCAGTTCTATTTTGGACAAGCAAACTATCATGGACCAAAATCCCTGAAAGACATCAGCAGCTAGAGGCAGAAACAAGGCTGGGTGGTAATATCTTAAGGCTACAGTAATGCGTGCATCACATAGATTCTGCTGCATTTTCAATAAATTCCCTTCACAAATACAAAGTACTGTTAGTAATTTTCCATGAGGAGAAAAACAAATTATAACAGCCTCTTGATTTAAGAGGAAAAATGTACTTACAGGGAAAGTGCCGGATGTTTCCTTCAGTAAGGAACCAAGTACAGGATTCAGATAAGTCCCAAAGTCTGAGCATTGTTCTGCAGAAGCACTACTAAGATCTGAAAATCTCCAGACAAAATGAACTGAAGTTCTGGGAATATTCTTTTGAGTAAATCCAGGTTTCATTGTACAACAGCCAAACACACACAGCTTCTACCTAAACTGAACAGATTTTGCAGGGTACCTGGTGAATAATTAAAAAGTAGCAGGCAAGTAATCTTTGTTAAAATTATAGCATTATTAGGCTGCTAAACTATGAATGCTAAACCAAACAGAGGCCAAACAAAACTTCTAGAAGCAGGATTCAAATCTAGATCACTGCTAAAATGGGCTTAGTCCAGTTGAAACCAGCTCCTAGTTAAAATGACCTGAACCAAAAAGTTACCTTGAGCCTCATTTTCTAGCAAGGCTATCTGAGGAGTGAGATTTGTTATTATGTTGTTGCTCAGGGTTTTTTTTATATATATATTTTGTATTTTATTTATTTTTCCCCATCATCTTTAATGTTCAGAATTATTTCAGATGATACATGATAGCTGGCTTCCCTATAGGTAATGTGCTAAAAAATAATAAAATATAGACCACTAGAGGCCAAGTATGGAGGCTCACACCTGTAATCCTAGCACTCTGGGAGGCCGAGGCAGGTGGATTGCTTGAGTTTGGGAGTTTGAGTCCAGTCTGAGCAAGAGTGAGACCCCATCTCTACTAAAAACAGAAAAATTAGCCAGACATGGTGGCACATCCCTTAGTCCCCCCCCAGCTACTTGGGAGGCTAAGACAGGAGGATTGCTTGAGCCCAAGAATTTGAGGTTGCTGTGAGCTAGGCTGACACCACAGCATTCTAGCCTAAGAAACAGAGCAAGACTCTCTCTCTCAACAAAAAAAAATATAGATATATAGATAGATAGGTAGATAGATAGACAGACAGACAGATGAAGTCCACACAGCCAAGTTTATTAACTTGCCAGGCAAGGACATATATACTAGTGAAGATGGTTACTGAATACTTGACAGGGGAAAGCTGGGGATTTTTAATCTAGAAAGAGGGAGCTCACAATGATTTGGGTTTGAACAGTAGCACTCTGGGTAGGCCCAATGAACTCCCAGGTCCTTGCGTGGCTGGTTCAAACAAATCCAAGTGTTTGGGTTAAAATGCATTAGGATGAACCATAATATTAATTTTGATATGTCCTTGGGTAAGTGTGGCTGACGTGGAAATTTTTGCTTTTACAAGGCTAGCCTGCTCTTCCTCTATGAAAGCTGCGTCTGTGACAAGTATGTGCCTTAGGTAATCAATCTCTTTTTATAGTCTCAAGCTCGGTGTTTAGGAATGTCACAGTCATCTTCACTAAAAGTAAAATGTATATATAAATGAATGCAGTTCACGTGCTTGGGGGTATCTACACTGCCCTGCTCTGGTTCTGCTCTAGAATCTGCCCTTCTTAAATTCCACTTTGATCCAACATGTTTATAGACTTAAAAATCATACTACAAAATACTGTCAGGAAAATAGAGCAGGATCATAGCTTTGAACTTCTCTTTGAACAGCAAATAGTAGCTGGTAAAAATACTTTCATACGATTACATCAGAAAGCTGTGAGCCTCCGCGTGCTAGGTAGGTTTTAGGAACACTGATGTGTGATTGTCAAAGAAGCCTTTCAGAACACAGCAGTTGAAGGAAGGAGAAGGTGACGGGGGAGAAAGAACAGGAGGTAGGAAGAAAGGAAGAAAAAGACAAAGTTTAATGGGTACTATAGTGAAGAGCAAAGAAAAATTAAAGAAAAATGGTGTGGAAGGAAGAGCTAGAACTGGAGAAACGTAGCTGAGAGACCTGAACCTGACTGAGCCAGGGGCCCCAGAAGGCCACAGACAAACAGCGGCAGCTGGAGGAGGCTACAGAGCTAAGCAAGTCTGCTTGGCAGAGTCTGGGCAGGAAAATGCTGTTGGCTAGAACAGAAAATAATGTGATTCTTTTCCTCCTGCTGATGCTTCTTTGGATTCTTGCCAAAGCTCTATTCTGCAGAACCAGAAACTAAATAAATAGTCTAATTTATTCAGACATGTTCCCTTCGTTTTCTCCCCAGAATGGTGTCAAACCTGCCCAGGATACCAGAAATTTCTGTGCATGTGGAAGACAAGGCATTAGCTAGCACGTTTCTCTCCGTCCCACAACACCTGCTGCTAAAAAGGAAGCCTTTGCTCCTTGCATGCAAATTGCTTTTTATAAACACGATATCTAACAAATATTCTTGTAGAAGTCCCCTGGAGCAGGTAAGACTTATGTGAGACACAAATTCAGTATTGAAAAAGAAACTCATTATTTGCAAGCCCAAAGCTAAGCATTTGCTATAAGATAACTATTCTTTTTTTATTTTTTTATTTTTGCAGCTTTTGGCCAGGGCCAGGTTTGAACCCACCACATCCGGTATATGGGGCCAGTGCCCTACTCCTTTGAGCCATAGGTGCTGCCCTAAGACAACTATTCTGAATCTTTTCCTTGAACATAATTAATAGTTCTCCAAAATCCTCTGTGAATATTTGCCCATCTGTGGGATCCATAGCCTTTACTTTATGTTCAGAACTGATGTTGGAATTTCAAAAGCCTTAGAGATCTAGGTATATGCCTTCTTCTGCCAGAAGAGAAAATTATAGCCCAAAGAGTTGAGTATATTACTCAAGGTTAAACTGCTAATCAGGAAAAGGTCTCCTAATTCTCAGTACAATGTTCTTTTCACTGCACCATGGCACACACCCCTAATTTATCACCCTCACTCCTCCTCTCTTCCACTTTCACCATGTCCCTAGCCACTCAAGTAGCTTGGGAGCCAAGCTCAGTGGCTCACATCAGCACTTTGGGAGGCTGAGGCAGGAGGATCCATTGAGCCCAGTAATTTGAGGTTGCTGTGAACTATAATCATGCCACTATACTCTATCTAGCCCCAGTGGCAGAGTAAGACTCTATCTCAGAAAAAAATAATAATGTATTTGGCTGCCATAACAGAAAAATATGACAGACAGTGGTTTGTAACATAAAGTTGATCACTGTTTACTTGGTAAGAAATTGGAAATGGGTGGTCCCAGGATTCACCTAACACTCAACAATCTTGTCAAGAACTCAGGCTTTTCTCATTGTTCTGTTTTGGCATATGCACCATGACCTCATGGTGACAAAATGGCTTCCATGGTTCCAGATATCACATACCAGTGCCCAAACAGAAAAGAAAGAGATGGACAGAATAGTATTTTTTCTTGTTTTGTTTTGTTAATCAGGGAGGAAAATATTTCCCAGAAATAGGATTTCCCTTTACGTCTCCTTGGCTAAAAGTAGCTCCTATAGTTACACCTAGCTTCCAGGAGTCTGGTAAACAAAGTGCCTAGAAAAGTTAACAGGAGTGATTTGATTGGCTTAAACCAATGATGACACTGCCATTATTAACATAACCAGGGTTACATAATGAAAGTGAAAGTGATATGGCTATTAGGCAGGTATGTCAGTTAACTATCATCAACCTAAAAAAAAAAAGATAGTACAGAAAATTATCTCTGAATATATTAAATTTATGCAGGAATAGAAATAAGGATTATAACCTGGACAGGATTATAACCGTCAAGAAAGGACAAGCCACCCACCAGTGCATTTGGTGATGGAAGGGTAAGTGGAACTTTTATTACTAAGCAACCCACAGTGTGTGTTACGTAGGGATACACTACTTAGAAACAGAATTCATTTGCTTCACAGGTTCAAAGCCAGAGTGGTTAGTTCATTGGTGGAGATGCCATTATTGGGCATGTGTTCCTCTGAGAACTTCTTATCTGAATTACTGCAGTCCTTAAGAATGTCTACTGATAAACCCTATCAATGAAGAAGATGAATGAAAGGAGAAAAAGTGGTTTTAGAAAGTCCTTGGAAACATTTCTTATCTCAGACATGTAGGGGTGAGCCTCCTCTCCTTAAGCCTTCTCAGCTCTATTTTTGTCTGTGTCTGACAAAAATTATTTCATCCTGGTATCTGTAACTTCCACTCTTATTAATATGTAACAAACCTCCTCTAAAACTCAATGGCTTAAAACAGCAATCACTTCTTGTTTCTCATGGATCTGGAGGTTAACTGATCCAGTTTGGCTCAGCCAGGTGGTTCTGCTGCAGATCTAGGCTCTGTTCCATATGTCTCTTCTCCTCTTTGGACCAGCAGGCTACTGAGGAATAAATACTCTTCTTGTGGCAACAGCCCAGAAACAAGAATGCAAAGAGGATCATGGAAGGTCTCTCTAAGATCTAGACCAGTGTTTTTCAATCTTTTTCATCTCACAGCATGCTCGACCCTATAGTTAAACTTCCTTAGCACAATTAAATTATGTTGATCAAAAAATAGTTAAAAAAATATATACTTACTTTGCTTTGAACTTCTTTCACAAATAATCTAATTAATGATCTTTAAAAAAATTTGTGACACATCTAAGATTCGCTCATGGCACACTAGTGTGCCACAGCACGACAATTGAAAATCACTGATCTAGACTCAGGATAGGGACACTATAACCTCTGTCTCATTCCACTGAATGAAGCTAGTCATTGTGTTCAAATACAAATCCAGGGCTAGGGAAACACTACTGGAAGAGGTTGAAAAATCATAAGGCATTTGGGAGTTTACCTAACAAAGAACGTGAAAGATCTCTATAAAGAGAACTATGAAACTCTGAGAAAATAAATAGCTGAAGATGTTAACAAATGGAAAGACATACCATGCTCATAGCTGGGAAGAATCAATATTGTTAAAATGTCCATACTACCCAAAGCAATATATAATTTTAATGCAATCCCTATTAAAGCACCATTGTCATACTTTAAAGACCTTGAAAAAATAATGCTTATTTTGTATGGAATCATTAAAAAAAACCTTGAATAGCCAAGACATTACTCAGAAATAAAAACAAAGCAGGAGGAATCATGCTATCTGACCTCAGACTATACTATAAATCGGTAGTGATCAAAACAGCATGGTATTGGCACAAAAACAGATAGGTAGATGTACAGAACAGAATAGAGAACCAATAGATGAACCCAGCTATTTGCCATCATTTGATCTTCAATAAGCCAATCAAAAACATTTACTGGGGAAACGACTCCCTGTTTAACAAATAGTGCTGGGTGAACTGGCTGAAGACCTGGAGAAGACTGAAACTGGACCCATACTTTTCACCATTAACTAAGATAGACTCTCACTGGATTAAAGATTTAACCTTAAGACATATGAAACTATAAAAATACTGGAAGAAAGTGGTAGAAAACTAGTAGAAACTAGTAGAAAACACTTGAAGAAATTGGCCTGGGAGAATATTTTATGAGGCAAACAGCCCCCCCACCCCCAGGCAATTGAAGCAACATCAAAAATACACTACTGGAACCTCATCAAATTAAAAAGCTTCTGTACAGTCAAAAACACAGTAAGCAAAGCAAGCAGACAGCCCTCAGAATGGGGGAAGATATTTGCAGGTTATGTCTCCAACAAAGGTTTAATAACCAGAATCCACAGAGAGCTCAAACATATTAGCAAGAAAAGAACAAGTGATCCCATCTCAGGGTGGGCAAGGGACTTGAAGAGACACTTCTCTGAAGAAAATAGGCACATGGCCTAGAGACATATGAAAAAATGCTCATCATCCTTAATCATCAGAGAAATGCAAATCAAAACTACTTTTAGATGTAACTCCAGTAAGATTAGCCCACATCACAAAGTCCCAAAACCAGAGACATTGGCGTGGATGCGGAGAAAAGGGAACACTTCTGCACTGCTAGTGGGAATGCAAACTAATAAGTTCCTTTTGAAAGGATGTTTGGAGATCACTTAGGGATCTAAAAATAGACCTGCCATTTGATCCTTCAATTCCTCTACTAGGTATATATCCAGAGGACCAAAAATCACTTTATAACAAAGATATCTGCACCAGAATGTTTATTGCAGCCCAATTCATAATTGCTAAGTCGTGGAAGAAGCCCAAATGTCCGTCGACCCATGAATGGATTAATACATTCTGGTATATGTACACCATGGAATATTATGCAGCCTTAAAGAAACATGGAGACTTTACCTCTTTTATGTTTACATGGATGGAGCTGGAACATGTTCTTCTTAGCAAAGTATCTCAAGAATGGAAGAAAAAGTATCCAATGTACTCAGCCCTACTATGAAACCAATTTATAAGCACCCACACTTCCGTATGAAAGCTATAACCCAACTACAGCCCAAGATGATGGGGAAAGAAGAGGCAGAGGGGAAGGAAGAAGATGAGTGGAGGCAGGGTAATTGGTGGGACCACACCTATGGTGCATTTTACAAGGATATATGTTAAATCTACTAAGTGTAGAATATAAATGTGTTAACACAATTACTAAGAAAATGCAGTAAAGGCTAAATTTACCAGTTTGATGAAAGTATTTCAAATTGTATATAAACCAGCACATTGTACCCCATAATTGCATTATTGTACACAGCTATGATTTAATTTAAAAAAAGAGAAGATTTCTAGAACTAGAGTATAAATGCTTTGACACAATGACTAAGTAATCGACATGAAGTCTATGTTAACCAGCTTGATGAAAGTATTTCAAATTGTATATGAAAACACTACACTGTACCCCATGTTGCATTAATATATACAGCTATCATTTAATAAAAAAAAAAAGAGAAAAAAAAGAAAAAAAAATAGATACTCAAGCCAACTCAAAAAAAAAAAAAAAAAGAAAAAGAAAAAGAAAAATCACCTGGCACAAAGTGTGGGTCCAAGGAAAAGTGAGGAGGTGAGGCCAGTGCTGCAATCTGGCTGACTAAGTAACTGACAGTGTGCATGCCAGGTAGGGATAAGGGGGAGGAACAGATGCCTCATCCAAAGGCATCTGTTTAGATGTCTCTAAAAGTCCCTGTTTACAAGGACTGAACAGATGTTTGGCCTATGATAGGGGTCTCCAAGATTGACCTATCAGAAAGAGGTAAAGAAATCACAAAGTAGAGGTATGATCAAGGCCACAAGAGATGGATGTAAGCAAGGTGACAGTGTGCTCAAATGAACTTCCCTCATTAGCATAATAAAATCACACCCACCCATGCGATGACAGTTAAAAAATGACATGGCAACCCCTCGAAATTGCCCCACAAGATTAGAATTGGGTGGATTCTCAATTCTGGGAACTCTCCACTCCTTTCCAAGAGAAGCCATGAATATCCACCCTCAACTTGACATGGAATTAAAGCCTTAGTATACATGACAGATCTAACCTGGTGACAGCTGTTCCTTATTGGGGAACTCCACTCTAAACTGAGTGAGATGTACTATACTTTCTATGCCGTCTCTTTGTCTTTAAACTCAGGGTCTTCTCCACTCCTGGAGACTGACTTATTCTCCCTCTAGAATGTTCTGTGCTTTCATAAATCTTGGCACCTTTCCTCCTTGCATCTGTTTGGCTTGCTTATTCATTCTGTTGACTCAGTGCCAGCAACCACTCTTCAGAACTGGGAACCAAGGACCAGAAACTGGATCTGACATCTAATCTCCACACTTGACCTAGGTCCCATGAAAGAGGAGTATGACCTCAATGTCCAGCTTTGTCTGAACTTGGGACTGCTCTAATTCTGCTGGTGTCCTGCCGTGGAACCTGCCAGTGGTCTCATATGTCTGTACCTGACAGAATGTATCCCCAGGAGGCTTTTGAGATACTGTCCTTGCTTATTTGAAGGCACTTTGGTTGTGCTGCCATCCCAAAGTCAAGAATCAAGACACAAGCCTTGGATTAAATCTGCAGTTTGTTCTTTCCTCAATGTGCATTTTAAGTAAAAAAAAGAAAAGAAAATGAAAATGCTCATGAAGAGGAAAAGCAGAGGTGTTTTGCTTGTTTTGCAGGCTTTAGTGTCTCCAAAACAAATTGATACTGAATGCAGCCTGCTCACCTTTTCCTTACTTGAAAATTTTAAAAGGTGTATTTCCCATTGAATACATTGTGTGTGTCTGTGTTTTCAACAGAGTGGTGAGAATTTATTAAGGCAGACCTTCTGAGTGAGGGCCTCATGTTTCACTTGGCATCTCAAGTGAAACTTCCTGGATTTCTTATGAGCCATACAAAGCAGGTGATGTGATCCTGGTTCTAGATACTCCTTTCATCCTTCTTAGCTTCAGTTTTTTTTTTCCATAACCTCATGCTCACGACTATTAAAGGGAACAGGGTCCTTCCAGCCCTGATAAAAGCCCCAAACTGAGGCTGCCTCCACCTAGCAACTCAGGCAATGAATGGACATACCACACCAGGGAACATATTTGGAGCATTTCTTTTTGACAGCAAGGGATGGCCTTTGATACCAGATTTACGTAGGACTCCATCTGAGCAGAGACTGGCTTTAAGATGGCTGTTCAACTAAAATGAGAAGAGATAGCAGGGCTTTCAGGGGGATACTCTCCAGTGAGGGTCAGGGGACCTAGATTCCAAACCCAATTCCTCGTCCCTTGATGGTAAGATCTTGAGCATGTCACTTATCCTCTCTGAGCCTTTGTTTCATCATCAACATAGTTGCAATCAGAGAAAGACCCTCAACATTTATTTTTCACATGGTTGACCAGATGCAGAGTACCTTAATGTATCAACCACACAAATGTCTTCACTTTATCAAGTTGAGCAACACAGCTCAGATGGGCAAAGCTGGTGCTCAAGGGCTTCTAACAACAGGTGTTCTGCACACATCATCGTACCTATTGACTGTTGCGGAGAAAGTACAACGAAGTCTGAAAGCAGTTGAGATGTTATGAGATGATCTTTTTGGCAAATATATCAGTAAAATCAAACCCTAATTTCTCCTGAGGGCTGGTGCTGTATTCTGAGACAGCTGACAGAGGCTCACAGGGTGGGCCATATTGGAAAAGGCCGACAAGGTCCCCGCAGGTGGGGATTGTGTTCTAATGGTGTGCAGTGTGTCATTAACAAGCAAATAAATAGATCCTAGTTTTCTCTAGTAACAAGTCTAGCCCCAGCTCAGTCCACCGAGGACTAAAATAGTGCTATGGACTGAATTGTGTCCCCACCCCCATTCATATGTTGAAGACCTAATCCCCCTTGTGGTGGTATTTAGAAACCGGACCTTTGAAAGATGATTAGAGTTAGATGAGGCCATGAAGTTAGGGCCCTTATGAGAACAGACATCAACGAGCTTTTCTCTCTCTCTCTCTCTCTCTCTCTCTCATATAAGGACAAAGCAAGGAGGCAGCTGTCTGCAAACCAGGAAGAGAACCTTCACCAGGGATTCAAATTGGTCAACACCTTGATCTTGGACTTCCCGGCCTTCAGAACCTTGAGGAAATAATGTTGGTTAAGCCACCTAGTCTGTGGTATTTTGTTATAGCAGCCTGAACTGAATAATGCAAACAGAACTATATAATAGAGAGTACCTGGGCACAGCAAATACCTCACTGACAAAGGGATTTTGAGGTAATCCCTGAAAGACCAGAAGGAGCTGGCTGTGCACAGATCTGGGGACAAAATATTTCAGGCAGGGAGGAAAACAGAAAATGCAAAGGATTTGGGAAAGATCCAGATCCAGTTCTGTTCTCTGGAAGAACAAAACCAGGCAATGTGTCTGGAACCTAAAGATGGGAGAAGAGTGTTAAGAGAAATAAACAAAGGTGAGATTATGCAAGCCTGCAGAGAAGGAACACTTCTGGAAGGATCTGTAAGAAACTGTTAATAGTGGTTACTTCTTAAGGATGGGACAGTGGATGATGTTAAAATACAAACACAGAAATTAATCTTTTGCCATCTATCTTTCTAACCATCTAAATTTTTTTGATCATATATTAATTTTGTAATAAAGAAATATTATTATATTATAACAAAGGAATATTAACAAATACAACATATAAGGTGACCTCAATATCAGAGGGTCTTAAAATATCTTTAAAAATATGCATTTGGCCAACTCAACTATACAACCCTTAAGGATACAGCAAAAATAGTCAAATATTGGTTTAAAATATTTCTTGTGAGTCTGGGTACGGTACCTCATGCCTGTAATCCTAGCACTCTGGGAGGCCGAGTTGGGTAAACTGCTCGAGCTCACGATTTCTTGAAACCAGCCTAAGCAAAAGCATGAGCCCATCTTTGATAATAGAAAAACTAGCTGGACATCATGCCAGGTGCCTGTAGTCCCAGCTACTCGGGAGGCTGAGGCAAGAGAATTGCTCAAGCCCAGGAATCTGGGTGTCTGTGAGCTATGATACTGTGGCATTCTGCCCAGGTGACAGAAAGAGACTATATCTCTAAATAAATAAATAAATATTTTAAAGAAAAATATTTGATGAATTACTTGCACACGTTAAAAATATATTGCTTTTTCTAATCTCTCATTTGTACAACATCATTATCAAAACTTCCCTATTTCTTAATCAGCAGAGTCAGTTACTAACAAGCGACTTTTGAGTCATCTCAGAGAACTTTCCAAGTAGAGAATCTTTCTGATGATGTGGGGTGCGTATCACACAGCACTTCACAGCACGCGGCTGCTGTGGCAGATTTATCCCAGGCCTCAATTAGCCATTCACATCACCTTAGGAGAGGTGTTTTCAGTTTTGTTCTTTTTAATCCCATAGATGTAGGCAGTTGGAAAAATAATGGCCGTCTCATAAAATGTCCACATCCTAATCTCCAGGGCCTGTGACTACATTAGGTTACGTACATAGCAAATGGGAGTTAAGGGAGCAGATGGAATTAAGATTGCTATTCGGCTGACCTCAAAATATGCAAAGCAGCCTGACTGTCCAGGTGTACCCAGTGTACTCACAGGAGTTTGTAAACATGGAGGAAGGAGGTAGAGGGGAGGTCAAAGTGATGTGAAAACGGCCCAACATGCTCTGGAGACAGAAGACAACCGAGCACCAAGGAAGCAGCTCACAGAAGCCGGACAAGGCAAGAAAACAGATTCTTCTGCCAAAGTCTCCAGTGGGCGTGCAGGAGCCAAAAATAAGTTGTCCGTAGAGCACATGGTCAATGCCTTGATTTTAGCCCACTGACAGCCTCCTCAGGCTTCCACCCTCCAGCACTGTGAGATAATACTTTGGTGTTGTTTCAAGACATAGAGTTTGTGCTAATTGTCACAGCAACCATGAAAAGCAAACACAGTAACAGTGCATAATCTGTGTATTTTTGATCTTCACAGGGTAATCACGTCCTATGACACTATAATAAGTGATCTTTAAAAGCTTTACTTAAAACAACACCAAAGGCATGCTATTGTGAGGTCACTCCTTCCAGGATTAATTGGTAAAATTTAGTTTATTCTCTCTCCAGCTCTTGGTCTATCAGATGACTCACTGCATCTAAAACTAGTATTAAAATAGGTCATATCAGGCTAATGCTCTCCCCTCTTCAATAGAGAGAAAAGCTGTTGCTCCAAATAAGGTAGTTGAAATAAGAAAATTGAATTGGAAATAAGGAAAATTTTGTGACTTTTTTTCTGAGGATGATTTTGAAAGCAAATCTTACCTTATAGTAATTCTTAATTTAAATAGAAAAATTTAGGGCCCACCAGACCACCCTCCTTGCTCCTCTCTCACTCACTGATCCTACATTTCTTGACAGATGTCAGTTGAATTCTAATACTAACCTCATTTTGCCAATATTTCCCTGATTGGAGTATCAGGGAAATTTTAGCCTTGCAGTAGACCTTTAGGCTGCTGGTCATACCAAGAGCTGAGGTGGTCTTGACTCAACCACTCAGAAGGTAAGGGTGTATGTCACACACTTCTGGGGTGGAAGGACCACTTCACCCTACACTAACACCTCCAGTGACTCTTCCCAGAAGGTCTGTTTCACTGCATTTTTCTATCCATGCACACAACAAAAGCAGTTGGGAACTCCTCTTAAGTAAGAGGAGAAAACAAATTTAAATTTCCAGTGGGCTTGTTGGTCAGCTGGCCAAGCTATTGTAGAGCTTATCAGTCTCCATTGCATTAGAATTTATGAATGGCTTCTGTTCCCTCTTCTTGACTATAAGTTACTGGACATTTGGTACAGTGTATTCTTCTTCCTGTCAATAATATTTACTGATGTTCCAGGCACTTTTGAATACATTATTTCTCTTTATCCTTGCAACTAGCCTAGAATATAAGAATTCATATCCCCCATTTTATAAATAAGGGAATTGAAGTTCAGCTGAAGTTCAAAGAAGAAAAATAACTTGTCCATAAGAGCACATGGTCAATAAGTGGCAGAGCCTGAATTTGCATCAAAGACTGATTTACTCTCAAACCAATGGTCATTGTATGATACCCAGTATGTGAAGGTGCTATTCCTGGTTCCTAAGAAAAAATAAAGAATGACACGTTCGCAGGCATCTTACACTTGTCACATACAGAACTTAGGTCGGAATGCTTGGTATGCATTAATTTGAAGTATTATATATGAAATTGCCTTTTTGTAGGTTTCAAAATAGTCATATGTTTATGATAACTCAATGGAATGTATGTTGAATTGGAAGGAATAATACTCATTAGGATACTGGGGTATTTTAGAGCCCAGGCTTTGTACTCTGACTATCCACATTCAAATCCTACCTCGGTCACTTGCTGTGATCTTCAGCAAGTTATTTAACTTCTCTGAATCTTGATTTCCTCATTTGTAAAATGGGTTGTTGTAAGGGTAAGTGGAGTTACTGCATGTAAATCACAAAATAAACTGCACAACATGCAAGGATTTCTTTTTATTTTTTTTAGCCTTCATGTAATTTTCTTAGTTATTGTGTTAAAACGTTCATATTCT
>NW_003852562.1:3595520-3606154 GCF_000181295.1 Otolemur garnettii
CTGGAGTTAGGTGATATCTCAAAGTAGTTTTGATTTGCATTTCTCTGATGATTAAGGATGGTGAGCATTTTTTCATATATCTGTAGGCTGTGCGCTGATCTTCTTCAGAGAAGTTTCTCTTCAAGTCCCTTGCCCACTCTGAGATCACTCATTTTCTTCTTGCTTATACGTTTAAGTTCTCTATGGATTCTGGTTATTAAAGCTTTGTCAGAGACATAACCTGCAAAAATCTTCTCCCTTCTGAGGGCTGTCTGCTTGCCTTACTTACTGAGTTCTTGGCTGTGCAGAAGCTCTTTAGTTTGATCAGGTCCCAATAGAGTATTTTTGATGTTGCTTCAATTGCCTGGGGTGTCCTCCTCATAAAATGTTCGCCCAGGCTGATATCTTCAAGTGTTTTCCCTATACTTTCTTCTAGTATTTTTATGGTTTCATGTCTTAAATTTAAATCTTTAATCCAGTGAGAGTCTAACTTAGTTAATGGTGAAAGATGTGACAAGGACTTCTTAATAAATATTAGCTATTGGCATTACAATAGGAGTGATCTAATTCCATGTTTGAGGAGTTGTGGTAGCTGGGAGTAGGGTATGGGTAGTAGAGAGCAAGCTGAGCTGCTAGGATGCCAGAGGTTGTAGGATGAGGATGTTTATTATGAATTTTTTGGCCATTTCTCTGACCTCCTTCATGGGACCCGAGACAGTAAGACTGGAAGACAAAATTCCCATTGGACCCTCAGGTCTAGGCCCCCACCCTGGAGACCAGAGATTTCTTTATTGTCTCTTCCAAGCTCTAGTCCAATCTGAAATGCCCCTGAGCATGGCAAAGACAACTTAGCCATGACACTCGCTCTGTCGGCAAGAAAGCAGACCCAACAGGGAACAAGTATTTGGGTTGAGGATGTTTGGGAAGACTACTGCAGCGCAGTTTGCCAAAGCTCAGAGGCTGGAGCACCTGCTTGAGTGCCAGGGCTGGGGGCAGGGAGAACGGGTAAGAAACTGGTTCATCAGTTACCAGTGCAAAACCAGACAAGAGAAACAATGCACTAGTTGCCTGGAGATGCCTTAACAAAGTACCACAAACTGGGTGGCTTAAAACAACAGAAATTTATCCTGGCACAGTTCTAGAAGACCAACATCCAAAATCAAGGTGTTGGCAGTGCCAGGCACTGTCTGACACCTCCAAGGGAGAATCATTCCTTGTGTCTCCCTAGCTTCTGATGTTAGCTGGTGGTGTGTGTGTGTCTGTTGGTCTGTCTGTCTGCATCTTTGTCTTCATTTTCCTTCCTGTAAAGACATCAGTCATTGAATTAGAGTCCATCCTAATCCAGTATGACTTCATCTTAATCTAACTAATTACATCTGCAAAAACCCTATTACCAAAGAAGGCCATATTCTTTTTTATTTATTGAAAAGTAACAAATTATATTTGTTTATATATATTTGTTTGGTTTATATTTATGATATATAAATAATATATAATATATAATATATATATATTATGTTTGGTTTATATTTATGAAGTATAGTATGTTATAATATATGTATATGACACAGAATGATTAAATCTAGGTGATTAACATATTCATCACCTCAAATATTTATTTTTTGTGGTGAGAATATTTGAAATTTATCCTTAGAAAATTTGAAATATACATCATTATTAACTAGAATTACCCTGTTGTGCAACAGATTTCAAGAAAGGTATTCTTCCTGTCTGCCTGAAGCTTTCTGTCATTTGTGTTATGCCTCCCCATTCCCTCCCATCTCCAGCCTCCTCATAACCAGCATTTTATTCTCTGCTTCCATAAGCTCTGTTTTATTACAGGTTGCACATGTAAGTGAGAACATGTGGTCTTTATCTTTGGGACCTGGCTTATTTCACTTAGCATAGTATCCTCCAGATTCATCTGTATTGCCATAAGTGATAGGATTTCTTTCTTTTTTAAGGCTGAATAGTCTTCTGTTGTGGATATATACCATATTTTCTTTATCCACTCATGCAGTGATGGTCACTTAGACTAATTCTGTATCTTGGCTGTTACAAACAGTGCTGCAGTGAACATGGGAGCGCAGACATCTCTTTGGCATATTGATTTCCTCAAATAAGGTCACATTTGGGTTCCTGCATGGACATGAATTTGGGGGGGGGTACTATTCAAGTCACTACAAACAACAGTAAACATGTAAATGCAGTGTGGATTTCTCAGCTGCCCCCTGCTCCCAGCAGGAATGCTGCCCTATAAACCAGGCCTCAACCAAGAGGGCACCAGACAGTGTGGGAGGTGGGAAAGCCCTAGAATACAAACATAGGCTGCAATAACAAGCTTCCTGATATCATCATTTGCTAGAAGCCACATGCTAAGAAGAAAAGCAGAGGACAAATAAGACAGTAGTCAACGAAATTTATGTCCATAACAAGGCATGTAGTCTGGAGCTAAAGGATGATGATAAGACTCCTAGAAGGCCCAGACATGAGAAGCTATCAAGACTCATAGGTCACATGAAGTTGGCCACTCATTCATTCATTCATTCTCTGGCTCATTCATTCATTATGTGCCACGCAAACTCCCCAGCACTATAGAGACAAAGGCCAATTGCTACCTAATGGAATCGCTTCTGTTCATCTTGGTGTCCTTGCTCTCTAGCTGAAGTGTGAGTGGAGACATAAACTCATAAAATAATCCCAGCAAAGCTTGATAACTGCAAATGTAAACATATATATTGGATATAGAAGTTCAGAGGCCTTAAGCCTATACTCTCTCAATATAGGGCTAGCAATACACTTGAACTACTACGGAGTTTACAGAAGAAACCCTCTCTTCTCAGTCCATTAAGACCCCATTCCTCTGTCAATACCTCTTGTAGTATAACTGTTTATGTATCTATTTTCCTAACTGCAGTGTGGTCCCCTCTAAAGCAAGGGCACTACCTTATCACTCCTTGTCTCTCTGCTAGATCCTAGCAGAGATTGGGACTCATAGTTAGTAGTCATGTTATAGCTATGAAGACTATAGTCTGTGACTGTGTGTATGTGTGTGGTCCATGCACAGGGGAGGACCAGGGGAAGAGCCTGAAGCCCTATGAAGGAAGAAAGGATCCTTACCTTATACACACACACACAGTCACACTCACTCTCTCTTTCTCTCTCACACATACACCCTTTCTCCTGGAAACCCATGCCTAACACCTGACAGCCCTTTCCCTCTAATTTTTATACAGCATGCTAAGTACTCCTGTGGGGCGTTGTCCCCAGCTGCTCTTGGTCCAAGTCTTTTATAAAAACAAATGTTTGGCATTGAATGAGACTTGCTTTGGTCAAGCAGAAGTGACATGTCATTTCCTAGCAATTAACTCTAAGATTTGTACACAATTTGTCACAGTCTCTGTTTCCCCCCTGGACCCTTGACCACTTATTTTAGACGGTGGTTACCTGGTCAGCCACCGTCCCAAGAGAGGATGCATAAATAGGGCAGAGCCCCCAGATGACTTGCAGTGGGCAAGTCACCTGTGCAAGAAATAAGCCTTCATGTAAAAAGCCACTAAGATTCAGAGGTGTTATTTGTTATTGCAGCAAAACCTAGTCTATATGATTCATTCACCAATACACACTTTCAAATTGTTTTTCTGAATAAAGGTGAAGGGCTTTGCTAAGACCTTAATTGCACTCTATGTAGTTCAGGAAGCATTTATTAGTCACTCACTTTAAACGGAGTACTTGTCTGTCCTCATAGAATTTGTAGTCTAAAGAGGAAGGTGGCAATGGCCCTGTTTGGCCATATGGAATGTTAAATTATGGAAATATTTTCATATGGTTGGTAAACAGCACTTTCCCAAACCCTGAAATGTTTCCTCCTTTCTGCCTCTGCTACCCCAACCTCTCCCCAACAACTCACCTCCCACCCAGAAACACACATGTGCAGTGCATACACATGATTGAGGACTTACCTTTTAGCATAGAAAGGGACCCCTGGAATTGCACTCAGCCCTTCATTCTGATTGACTTGTATTAATGCTATTGTTAAATATTTTAGAAATCACTCTTGGAGACACAAAGATAATTTGGTACTCTGACTACAGAGAGGAAATATGAAGAAGATTCCATGACTGACCTGCAGATTGGAGCAAAACCAGCTCCCAAAACTAGCCTTCTGGTAACTCTCATTTGAAGCTCTGCCTGAGTAAGGTAAGGATCCTTCCTTCCTTCATAGGGCTTCAGGCTCCTCCCCTGCTTCTCCCCTGTGCATGGACCACACACACACACACAGAGTCACACTCACTCTCACACACACACACCCTTTCTCCTGGAAACCCATGCCTGAGGCCTGACAGTCCTTCCCCTCTAAATTTTATGCAGCACGCTAAGTGCTCTTGTGGGGCATTGCTCCCAGCGGCTCTTGGTTCTTGTCATGTGGCATTAATTTGTGCGCCCACTACATGCCTTCCAAACTTGAACCATGGAACCACTGACATTGCATTACTTTTCATTTCCTTATCTGTTGCTCCCTGTAGAAGCCAGTTCTGGGTATGTGGTGGGGGTAGAGATAGCTGGGGCAGAGGTGAAAGAAGGAAGGGGTAAGGAGTGAACCCCTGGAAATACCAACCATGATGAAGAAGAGCAGCTGAAGGGAGTAAGAAGAACAGGGAAAGACCTGAGCAGAATTAGGAGAGGGGGCTGCAGACAGAGAAAGGAAGCAGGATGGGAGCAGGAGATGACAGTGTCTCCCAGCAAGTGCCACAGAGAAACCCTTCAGGTGGAGGCCTGACATCTGGGTGGGGAGCTGGCACAAAGGACAGCACCATTGACCCCCGAGGAAGAGAGTTTAGCAGGGTGGTAATCCAAATGGCAACAGGATGAAGAGTGAAAGAGAGGTGAGAGCGTGTGGACAGCACAGGTTCAGTACTGAGGGAAGGAAAGCGCCAGACAGCAGAAGAAGAGAAGGTGGATGTGTCTGCAGAACAGGGGGAGGGAGCCTGGACGTGCCTCCTGCTGTCTGTGCACCTGACCCAGACCATGGGCTTCCATGAGCTGGTCAGCTTTGGGGCAGAGTCTGAACATGAGAAAGATACATGCTTCGCCTTTATCTGGGCTCAGATTTGCAGCCTTACTCCTGCTGGTTCCTGCTCAGAGGGACGTGTTTCTGGCCACCTGCTCCAGGATGCTTGTGTAAGCAGAACAAGAAAACTTGTCATCTGAGAGGCTCTGGTCAGGGGCGTTCTGATGGTTCTACATTTAAACTCTGCTCCGTCTCTGCCCTGTGTCAGCAAGGGCAGTACCGCCTTCACTTCTGTATCAGGCTTTATTTCTGGTTGTGATCAGTGCAATTTTTCAAGTTGCTACAGCAAAATATTCCATTTTTTAAATCTGTCCTTCTGGATCCTTTGGCTCTCTGAAACTTCAGCTAAAGTTCCCAGTGAGTGTGTGTTCCATCTGGAGTCTGTGACGGGCACGGTAAACTTCCAAAGAGAACTGCAGGGAGTTCCGAGTGGATCACGGGTTCTGTCTGTAAGTTCCTTGGCTGCCGAACCTCCTGCCTTTGAGGAAATACTTTAGTCAGTTTTCTCCAAACAGCCTAGAATTAGTCATTTCTTCCCATTTCTCATGATGTACTATTAAAGCAATCTCCTAAGTGATTACTGAAATTATTCAGATAGAACCACTGTGAAAACACATTATAGGCATGTTACTTAGCAACCAAAGAATCTAGGTACTCTTCAAAATTAAGATGTAAAAAGTGAGGAGACATATTTCATTCAAAACCAGCTTTACAATGATCCATAAAAGCAACCAGAAAATCACTATAATGGATAAGGTAATGGCAATAAGATTAACTTTAATTACATATTTAGACATCGTGCCCAAGCTCTTAAACAAGCATTAGCAGAAAGTAAATGGCAGCCCGGTCTTTCATGCTAGACCTGCCTCACGGTGGCCAGAGCCACCATGTCCTTTGATGTGTAGCCGGGATAGAGTCTCTGATCAGCCATTGCCCTCCTTCTCAGCATCCTCATCTCGGGTTCTTCTTCTTCTTTTTTTTTTTTTTTTTTTTGGTAGACACAAGAGTCTCACTTTATCGCCCTCAGTAGAGTGCTGTGGCGTCACACAGCTCACAGCAACCTCCAACTCCTGGGCTTAGGCGATTCTCCTACCTCAACCTCCCAAGTAGCTGGGACTTGGGAGCCACAATGCCTGGCTATTTTTTGTTGCAGTTTGGCCGGAGTCAGGTTTGAACCCACCACCCTCGGTATATGGGGCTGGCACTGTACCCACTGAGTCACAGGCACCGCCCATCTCTGAATTCAGATTCTTCTATCCTGAATTCTACTCATCCCCCTGAAGCCACTGCCACCCTCCTTTGCCACCACTGGTGTGGCTTCCCCACTGGAACTCAGTCAGCCCAGGTCCTGTGGTTCATCTATGGCCAGGAAACATCTCTGGTTAGGAGCTATGTTGTGGGTTTTATCTCCAACTGCTGTTTTATCAGTGGTTCCCTGGGTTAAACAGGAAATAAGAATACAGAGTGAGACATAGGAGGTCAGACAATTAAGTTTGCAAACTCATCCAAAAAAAGTGCAGCATACCTCACTGCTGGATACCACCCTGGTCACTTTTACGGTACCCCCATCGGAAAGCTGTGCACAGATGCCACCTCCTAGTCCACCCTTCAAAGCAATTCTGGAACTCTTTTTCTGGAATGGCCATCAGAGCTTTCACAAGCTCTGACAATAAGTGCATGATCTCATCCTTGAAAAAGGGCTAGATACCTCATTGCTGAATATCACTAGGGTCACCCACACTAGGGTCACCCCCACTAGGGTCATCCCACATGGCCAAGGGGAGTACTTCAAAGGTGACCATAGTGATATTCGGTGATGTGGTATGTGGCACTTTTTCTAACATGAGTTCTCAAACTTGTCTAACCCCGTGGATATCACATCTAACAGGCAAACAACTGAAAGTTCCTGCCTGGTTCGTGGAAGGCTAGGAAAGACAAACCTGCAGGCGTGTATACACGTGTCTGTGCTTGTGTGAATACAACCGATTAAAAACCTCCTCTGAACTAGACATTATAGTACTGGATCCATTTTCTTCTAATCCTCCCAATAGCTTAGGAAGCAGGAATTTTTATACTCATTTTTTAAATGTTTATTTTGAAGTAATTATAAATTCAGGGGAAGTTACAAAGAAATGTACATTTTTTACTATTATCTGGCCCCTGACCCCAGGACTCTGCTTACTTCTATATATACACATAGTTAGAAGGGACTGTGATGATCTTGATATCTCACAGGACACCATGCTGGTCCACTGTATAGATGACAATATGCCAGTTGTTCCTGTGGGCAGGCGTGCCAATCTCCCTCTTAGGTATCTCCCTAGATACCTAAGGAGACACCTGCATGCAGAGCTCAGGACATAATCCCTGTGGGCCTGTAATAGTGAAGTTTCTAGGGGTCCAGTGGAGTAGGGTGTGGGGAGATTTCGCTCTAAATTAAGAGCCAAGTTGCTGCACCCGGCACACCCTACCACAAAGAACGCATGATTCTTGGGGGTCCTCTTGTTTGGGGTGGCAATATCACCACGTGTGGGTATGTGTGGCTACAGTGCATTTGCCAGGAACACCAGAGGGCTGGTGGTTTTGAGTGGAGCAGAAACCAAGAATGGGCTCTCCAGCAGGGGCAGGCTGTGGTGTGAGCAGTCCTGCCACCTAACCATATGACCAACAGACCCAAAGGTATGGAAAGTGTCCTCAGAGCCCCATTGGAGCAGCCCGCAAGCCCCAGTGCCCTCCTCTGCTAATGATTATTCTCCATCATAAAAGAAGCCCATGTCTGGCTAGCGGCCCCTGGTACAGTCTTTACCCCTCACTTGTGGATCTCAAGTTAACTGTGCAACCCAGCTGCCCACCATGAAGTAAGTCTCCCAAGCCATCAAATCAGATGCTCACAGCAGCATTTCCTTACATATTGGAAGCGCTGTTTAGGAGATGGGTCCAGCAGGTCCGGAAAGCAGGAGCAAGCTGCACCAACAACCGGCTCTGACTCCCAGACTCCAGCTACTACTTCCCCGCCTCCTCCTTAACCTGTACCTGTGGCCCCGGGGAGCCCACCGTGTCCAGTTACCAGAAGATAAAGCACAAGCCTCTTCCAGGGAGGCGCCTGCCTGGCTGCTGGTGTGAGCCGGGAGCGGATACCTTGCACCCTGAACTGCTCTCGGAGACGGCCCTGAAAGGCAGTGATGAGGGAAAGTTATCCTACTGGGCTAACTTTGAGGGATACATCTGGCCTTCCACTTCATGCGGAAGGAGAAGTGACCTGGAATATAAATTTGCAATGACTCATGAGCTACAGCTAACAGTTTGGCTGCTTGCTCAGAGACTTGGAAGGAATTAAAAAATTGGTTACTAGGAAGTCTGCGGTACGGATACGCGGGCGGCTCTTTCTTTTCTTCCTTTTCATTTCTTCTTCTTCTTTTTTTTTTTTTTTTTTTGTTTGTTGGGGGGGGGAGGGTTTCTTTAATTTTTTGAGACAGAGTCTCATTCTGCTGCCCAGGTTAGAGCGCCATGGCTCATATAGCTTTACAGCAGCCTCAGACTCCCGGGCTCAACAATCCTCCCGCCTCAGCCTCTGGAGTAGCTGGGACTACAGAGGCCACACGCCCCAGCTAATTTTTCTATTTTTAGTACAGACAGGGTCTCGATTTGCTCAGGTTGGTCTCAAACTCCTGAGTCAAAGGACCCACCCACCTTGGCCTCCCGGATTGCTGGGATTTCAGGTGTGAGCTCCCACTCCCAGCCTGGGTGGCTCTTTGAGCCTGAACATGGAGCGTGAAGATGTTTACAGCTCACATACACATTTGCCAGGGACACCCAGGGCAGACGCGGGTCTCAGTAATCAGGAAGAAAAAAGACCGTTCTCTGCCTGTCCGCCAGCCACCCAGGGCCCGTCCCGCAGAGGCTGCGCCAGGCGTCCCTTCAACTCATCGGGTCTGGGGGGGCCACTGCGGGTACCCAGCCTGCAGAAACTGGAACTAAGCCGCCAGTAGGGCACATTCCTGTGAAGGGATGAAGACACACGTGTCAGAGATACGGATTTTCCTCCCTTCTCAGACCTCCTGGGCTCTCCATTCTTAGCGGCACAGAACGCCAGGTTCTTCCTCAAATAGACTCCATATTGAAAGGCACAAATATATATTTCAGCAGTAAGTATTTTTAAAGGAATTGTCACTTGCTTCTATTGTTTACCAAGTATTCCTCCAAGGCAAAACTCATCAAATACATTGACTCTGTTTATGATTAATTTCAAGGTTTTGCCAAATGTAGAGACTGCAAAATCAAAGATCTTCTTTTATTACAAAATGTAAGTTTTTAATTAGATTAAAAGCTCCATCAAAACCTTTTTCCCACAATTCAATATAGTCCAAGGTGCAACGAAGGCAATTCAAAAATAAATTTTAAATATAATTTGAGTTCTCATTGTTTCATTTGTTCTGTTTTTCCCTGGATTTTTATAACAATAACTTTGAATCCCTTCCTACTTGCAACTGTTTTTCTCAGTAATTATAATTCAGCAAAAGCTGGAGTTTTGGTGTGTCATCCTTAGAATATACAAATTAAAACCTTTCAACTGATTTTAAACAAAATACAACCAAAACTTGTCAGAAGCATTTACAGGAAGTTCAATGCCCTTGTAGGACACAGATTAATTTACAATGTCATCCTTCAAAGGTTCAAGAAAAACTAAACTCTGGCTCACAGATGGCAGCAAAGAGAAAAGGCATCACCCCCCCCCCTTTTTTGATAAATAAAAAAGTTTTGTAGCTCAATTATGCAACTGTGACAATGTATAAATATTTGTCATTTTTGACAACTAAAGCTTCTATTTTGACTAACGAAATATTGCATCTTATGTGAATGAAAATTATACATTATGGGCTGGGCACCCATAGCTCAGTGGTGAGGGTGCTAGCCCTGTGCACCAGGGCTGGTGGGTTTGAACCTGGCCAGGGCCTGCTAAACAAACGAAAAAAAAGAAAAAAGAAAGAAAGAAAAGTATAAATTATGTGTTTATGATAATTACAAATATATTTATACTTCTTAATTTAATAAAACATTGCTTTTACCCCCAAACTTGGCTTCACCAATGTGTATTTGTCATTATCACTATAAAAATAATAATGTTATCTCTAATGTTAAACTTTTATCTGAACTTACAGTAGCATTTACAGTAATGTCCCCTTCGACACAAGGAACTTCCAAAAGCTTTACTTTTATTCCATAAAGCAAATTAAAAAAACATAAAATGTATTGGAATTAACTAACTTCCATTTGAAGGCTGTGATGATATTGATGTGAATCAATGTTTATTTAACTGCTTACAAAATTCTTCTGCAAACAGCAGGATGATATGAACAGCTATCATCTCACTTTTTTTTTTTTTTTTTTTTTTGAGACAGAGCCTCAAGCTGTCCCCCTGGGCAGAGTGCCGTGGCATTACAACTCACAGCAACCTCCAACTTCTGGGCTCAAGCGAGTCTCCTGCCTCCTTCATTTCTTCTTCTTCTTTTTTTTTTTTTTTTTTTTGTTTGTTGGGGGGGGGAGGGTTTCTTTAATTTTTTGAGACAGAGTCTCATTCTGCTGC
>NW_003852562.1:3606174-3629881 GCF_000181295.1 Otolemur garnettii
CCGGGCTGGGGATTCGAACCCGCCACCGTAGGTGTACGTGGCTGGCGCCTTAGCCAGTTGAGCTATAGGCGCCGAGCCTCATCTCACTTTTTATAGATGAACAAGAAAATCTGAAATTGAAAAAGAGCAAACTTTATTTAGAATACTAGTTATTTAATCTAAATGAAAAGTGACGATTGGCCACATGATGTGTAAAGACACCTTCTGCCACTGCAGCTCCACATCATCGTCTTTAGGCCGTTTTCTTCCAATAACTAACAATTTTTGAAGTGGATACTGAAACTTCTCCATGGGATTTGTGCCTTCTGGTTTTCAGAAATATCATTCTGGGCCTCAGGGTGGGTGGTTAATATTGGCAAACATTTAGGGGCAAGTTACATATTCATCATTGACTTCCTCAAGAAGAAAGTTTTATTACTTTCTTTTTCAATAAACATAGACTGCCATTGCTGTAGATTTTTTGCTACCAAGTAAATTTATTGAAAACAAATAAATAGTTATAGTCATTTACCCATACAATAAACAGTAATTCAGAGTACTTTCTCTAATCTCCCCAGTGGGGTAGTTTAGCTACTACCCCCTGCACACATTTCCTGTACACCCATTCTATAGTTTCCCATATTTCCCAGTGACCACAGTGCCACAGTGACTTGAGGCTTCCTACCTCTTGTAGGCTATAGATAGCACAGGTCACAACTGTATGGTACACCAAGAGGCTAATGATGGCAGTGGCTTTGAATCCATCTTGCACCATCGTCTGAAATTGGGGATTAGCTGTCCCTGGCCAACTGGATCTGAGTACACTTTGTTGCATTAAAAAACACCCTGTACACTGTCCTAGAGAAAGAACTGCTAGTATTGCAACCAAAGGTGGGTTATCACTGGTCACCTTCCTGATTAACCACGTGTTAAAGTAAGAACTCGGCTCACTGCACCTGTGTATCGCACACTTCTAGATGAGGGTATTGTGGGAGCTAGAAATGCAAAGTGGAACCCATCTCAGCTTGTGCTACCAACAATACTGTGTTTAAAAATGAAAAATCAAAAACAAATGGTAAACTGGTCAGGACACCAGCAGGACAGTCATAAACTGGGACCAAGCCAGAAAAAATGTAATGGGAATTTTACATTGGAAGGATTGGCTATCAACGTATGGAGCCTTTTGTCAACATTAGGACACTGAAGGTGGAAAAGGCAGACTGCACATGCCTACTGCGTGCGGCAACACGAAGCACACAATTCCACCTACGACGCATTGGTGCTAAAAATAGAAAATTAACCTGAATCTAATCTAGCTCACTGGCGCTTCCAGGAAACATGATAGACAAGTTAGATTACACCGCAAGAAAGCAGACAGGCAATTCTAAGACATAGGCATTCCCCAGAACTACTACCATGGTTTCTTCAACAAGTAAGTGCCCCCCCAAAAGAATTTCTTTTAAAAAGTATGGGGCAGGAGAAACTGCTGCTGAGTAAAAGAGAGTAAAGAGACATAATATGATGAGGATCGTCTATAGATCCTAGTTTAAATAATCAACACTAAAAAGACATTTTTGAGACATTTGCAATGTTAGAAGGTACCTGGAATTATTGTTACTTTGGGGGGTAATAGTTGTGTGTGTTTGAAAAGAAAATGTCCCATTTTCAGAAATTCCCACTGGATTGTACTATGATGAAATAATGTGCTATCTGAGATTTGCTCTAAAAATGCCTCAAGCAGAGAAAACACAATAGAGAGATGAGGCTAGTGTGTGGCATAATCATGCTAAGTGTAGAATCTGGGCACCGGATATATGAAAGCTTATTATACTATAAGTAGGCATAGAATATGAATATGACTTTATGTGTAATATAATTCACATTATAATTATTGATAGTATTAAAAATAATTATTAATATAATTATATAATAATGCATATGACATAGCGTAACTGGTATTAAAATATAATTAATATTAAACCTTTTATACTGTTCTTCCCTCTTTTACACACATTTTATATTTTTATCTTTAAATTTGAAAGTTTAATTGTTGAATAAGTTAAATGTTGAATGTTGTGGAGCCACAAGGCTTGCGTTTTTAGCTCTCTCTCTGTTCTTCAGTCAATCTTTTAGTTAATGCTGAATGTGTATGTTTAATCAAAGAGCCAGGATTCCTTCAAGATAGCTAGAAGATTTTGAGTGTTATCACTCAAATGATAAATGTTTAAATTTATTTATATTAAATTTATAATAAATTTATTTATTATTAAATTTATCATTTAAATATTAAATGATAAATGTTTAAACTGATGCATGTGGTGATTGCCCTGATTTGATCATTATACACGCATTGAAACATCACCCTGTCCCCCATAAATATGTACACTGGTATGCGCCAATTTTAATTTTTAAAAATTAATTTTAAAAGAAGCCAGGATTCTACCAGTCAGTGATGACTGTGATGCTTCTGTTTTATCACTTACTGAAAACTGTGGAAACCGCCCATCCTTCATTTTCTTCTTGCTACCATTATAGTTTGGAAAGTCTATTCTCACTCTGGTCATTCTGGGTTTTGGCTGGTGGGTATTCATATTAGCTTCTATCACCCATATCACTGTCTATAAACCCGGCCAGGATCAGTGGAAATAAACTGAGCTACCTGGGCCACCTCAGAGCTCCTTTTCCTACCTACCCTCTCTTCATGGATTTTTGGAGTCTGATGGCCTACATTTAATTTGTGAGAAGCATCTCTCCATCCTCAAATCTTCCCTCAGATGCCTCAGTCTATGGGATCCCATTGTGTACTTAGGTATTCTGTGAAAGATGGTTTCCCAACAGCAAAGGCCCATATGGACACGTTCAGCCATCCTGTCTCACCAACACAGTCACATCTCTTGATCTCTGACAGACATCATTTGCCTCCTACCACATCTGGCTACCTGTCAGCCCTAGCCCCACCCTTCTTGGTCATCAGATAAGACAGCTTTTGTCTAGATGTTTCTAAATCAGTAAGGTTTTATTATTTTTCACACTCTATGCATTTGTAAAATCATCCAAGGCCAGAAATGTTGTTTCCAGTCATTTGGCTCATTTTTCTCTATCTGGAAGCGCTGGCCTCCCCTCTGTCTCCAGTCTTCTTTCTTCTAAAGCCCCCAGCAGCCTGGCTGAAATTTAGAAGATAACTCGTGAATATTTTTATAATAAATGAATAAATGAAAGTATATGTGTCTATCATTCTGAAGCATCCAGGATTAGAAATTTTTTTTTTTTTTTGAGACAGAGCCTCAAGCTATCCCCCTGGGTAGAGTGCTATGGCATCACAGCTCACAGCAACCTCCAACTCCTGGGCTCAAGAGCCTCCCAAGTAGCTGGGACCACAGGCGCCTGCCACAACACTCGGCTATTTTTTGGTTGCAGCCGTCATTGTTGTTTTTGGCAGGCCTGGGCTGGATTCGAACCCACCACCTTAGGTGTATGTGTTTACCTTAGCCACTTGAGCCACAGGCACCGAGCCTAGAAATATTTTTCATTTCTCCCCATTGGATGCTGATTTAAAGCTATTAGAATCTAGTTGGCAAATCTCACACCAAATACAGTCTTGCCAATCTACTGAGATGCATTTTATCCTTTAGCAGATCCTGCCCAGTCCCACCTCACCCCTAGCATTAAAAGCCAAAATTCAGAAACTACTACTGGCTGTGTTACCTGGATCAAGTTACTTAACTTTTCTGTGCCTAAACTGGGGAACCTTAAAGGAATAATCTCATCTGCCTCACAGATTATCAAAGTCAACATGTATAAAGTGTTTAAAATGGTGCCTGACAGATCGTAAGTGTTGAATAGGTGTTAGTACATATTATTATTAATCACGTCACTAAGCTGTTACTGCTTTGATGCTGGCTGGTTTGGTCTTTCACTGACATTTTTTTTTTTTTAATAGCAAAGAAGCGTTAAGGTAATGGGAACAAAAGAACCAAATCCAGAATATGAATGCAACATTAGCAGAATTCTGGGACAAGTGCCAACAGACCAGGAGGCAGCACCAGCATTTTATCCCTATTAAAAGACCTGCTAATCTACAAAGTGATTTCTGCAAACAGCTTCTGGAAGCAGCTGTTAAGTTAGTCCTTTACATTGAAAGGTTATTTTCTGACCAGAACAACCTGCCTACTGCCTACTCAATGGTTAGGAAAAGCAATAAAGAGAAAGTGACTTGTAAGACCAGGAGAAAGCATTTTTAACTTGTCTAAAATTTAAAAAAAGAAAATTAAATCACTCCCTTTCCTGAATGTTATTTTGCAAGATAGGAAAGATTGTCTGAAAATGTTGTTGTGCCAAAAACCCAGTGCCAAGGATGAAAAGTTTTGATACACATGTAAGAAAAAAGGGTAGGAAGGTTGGCCTTCTAGAAATACAGCTGAAAATACTCAGGGCAGATATCAGAGGTCATCTTATCCATGTTCTTTACAGATAAGGAAACTGAGTCCCCATGAGGTTAGTACCTTACCAGACCCAGGTGTTATTTTTTCCACTTTATGCAGCCATGATTGTTCAATTAGACCAAAGGAACATATTCAAATCACAGCAGAAGAGGCAGATACTCTATTAAAACTTTAATGGAAACAAGCCAAAAAAAAATAAAATAAAAAGTCTTCAAAACTTGTAGGGGAATGGAATATAAAAATGTGTATCAGCATATGGAACACAATAAGGAAAACACGGGAAGGTTCACCATGAACATCACCCAATATGAAGGTTTCCAAACAATACAACTCGAGGAATTTTCAGAGGTACCCCAAATCATATAGTTTCCAGAAAGTCTTTCTCTTGATCTTTCCAGGATAAACTTGGTGGACTCCAAATTACTGTCATCATTTCCAGTGCTTTTTATTGCTTTCAAAATCCTGGCTAGAGATTGTATTTCCTGTAGATTCCTTTTACCAAGTCTGCTGAGCTAAGAAGCGGGTAGGGAAGGGGGTAGAATAGAAGATTTAACAGATTTCTTAAAGACATGGTTATTATATATGAGCCATTATTTCAAAGGGGACTTTAAATTTTTGGTGGATGGGTGGGTAGGTGTGTTTATAATGTTTTCAGGGGTATTACGGCACCCTGGTTGAGAGAGAGTACAGTCTCTGGACACAGAATGTCTGAACTTAAATCCCAGCTCCCTAATTTGCTAGATGTGTGATCTTGGGCATGGTACTTAATCTTTACACATCTCAGTTTCCTCATCTGTAAAATAGGTGTAATAAGAGAATTTAGCTCAAACTGTTATTGTGAGCATTAAGTGAGTTAATGCACTTACAACCTGCAGAAACTTCTCTGGCACATGGCACATGTGTAATTAAACCTTAGCTGCTGTCACTGTCTGGCAACCTTGATTATTTGGAAAAGTACCAAAATAAGACTTCCAACAGGGGCAGCACCTGTGGCTCAGTGGGTAGGGCGCCAGCCCCATATCCTGAGAGTGGCGGGTTCAAATCTGGCCCCAGAAAACTACAACAATAACAAAAGAAATAGCCAGGCACTGTTGCGGGTGCCTGTAGTCCCAGATATTTGGGAGGCTGAGGCAAGAGAATCACCGAAGCCCAAGAGCTGGGGGTTGCTGTGAGCTGTAATGCCATGGCACTCTACCAAGGGCGACAAAGTGAGACTCTGTCTCTAACAAAAAAAAAAAAAAGACTTCCAACAAAACCTGAGCACTACAACAAGGTCCCTTAAGTCACAGACAAGCCTCATATTATTTTATACTAAATCTCAACAAACACATCTGCTTTCCCTGTACAGCAAATTTAAAGTAATAGGGACATGTCTTCCACCAAATGCCAGCCCCAGAGGTGGCTCTGTGGCTCCTCATGCAAACTATTTTTGTGGGACATTTACCACGGCATGGTAAGAAGGTCAGATATTTCCTGTACCCCATAAAGTCACAGTCTGGTGGGGAAAACAAGCTATGCACACTTGTGGGTACAAGAAAAGCAGCAGAGTGGAGTGATCCATGTTAACTGGGCACTGTGGCGAAGCAAGGGTTGCTTCTGGGTGTAGAGAGTCATGGACCAAGATGATCAGCATGTGGATACAGAGACCTCACACACGTACTCCAAGATTAATAACCAGTAGAATGCCAAAAATAAAAATGATAACTTTTAGAGGAAGACATAAACACACAAATATCTGTGTAGAAACCAAATATTAGCCCACAAGCCATCAAACTTGGTATCACAGACAAGGCTACGTGAGTCAACATTGGGTTCCTTTATGACTCAGTCTCTGTAAAGGGACACACTGAACCCCCGGGGGCACTAGGATTTCTTCCAGCTTTCAGAGCTGTGAGCGCTGCCTTCGTAACTCACAGCATCACCCTGCCCGGCCCCAGCTCTTCCTAAGACTACTGAAGCCTGCCCTGAATGCACATTTTCTAAACTGTTGACTCATTCCTTTAATAACTTACTGTTAATTTATCCTGCACAGTCTGTGCAGCAATTTATGACTGAGTAGGAGGCAAAGCAAAGTTGAGCTGAGCAGGATGACTAAGCTTTCCCAAGACTTCCCTGTATTCCAGAGCCTGGGTTGGCCAGGGACTTTGTGAAGCCTTTAAAACTCACTTGGAAAGTGACTACTTTTGTCTACTTGTCTTCACATGGTCCAGCCACTTTCTAATGATCAGCGGGTTGCAAAGAGAGTTTGTGATGGTCACTTTCCTTCCAGGTAGTTGGTCAGAGCTATCCAGAGGGGCATGGCTTCTCTTCCAAGAGTATCCATGGGAGCATTCTTGGAAGTGGCCCTTTCATCCTCAAAATGGGTTGCCATCCCAGCCTCCATTCTAAGAGGCATCAGGGAACACTATTGCACTTAGAGCCAGAAAGACCATTTGTCATTAGCCTGGACCTGGAGTCTGATATGCGGCTAAGCTAAAAAGTTGACTATTAGCTGTACAAATGTGATAAAGAGGAGCCAAGACCTGCAGCTAGCTGTGTTGGTCAGTATCTGTGTTCTAGTCTGTCCAGGAAAGCTACAGGACTTGCCACCCTCCTCGTTGCAAGGGAGAGTTCCATTCTTAGCCATTTGCCTCAAAGAGGTTTCCTTGATGATAGTACTGGTCCTTTGAAATGTGGCCCTCATGTTGCTGAAAAAATGCTCGAAATGAGAGAAATCCGTGTGGGGTGTAGGGCATGCTAGAGGGGATGCACTGCCATCTCTAAGTAACTTGGGTTGGAAAAAGATGAAGACTTCAGAAGACAATTTGTTCCAGGAAAACCACTCCAATAGGCCATTTGAGTTTGTAAATACCAAGCTAAGATCATAACGCAAGAAGAGGCTTTTGGGACACAGCTGTGGTTCTTGGGACTAACATGCTTTGGGTGACTCCAAAAAATGTGGCCTACATGAAAAGTGCACTTTCTACTCCACACATTTAGTTGCCTTTGGGAAAAATGTTGTTTCATTTTATGTTTTAAGAATGGGTTGAGTTATCTTTGAGCAAGAAAACCGGTGTTTATGCTTGGGGACATGTACGTGTTTTTGTTTGATTACTGGCTATCAGGGGATGAGATTCAGAAGCTGGAGGAGATGCTCTTGAGAAAAATAAAATAGAAAACCAAGGATCGACAATGCAACTTCAGAAATCTGGAAGAAGGTGGCCCTGCTCTTCAGTCCTGGTCAGACGTCTCCTAAACCCCGGGAACAGTAGCTCTGACAATTTCAGAGAGAGCTCCATGGGTTCTCTCCAGAAATTTCACTGCAATGGCTGACAACGAGGCTTGGCCATTTCCTCAGCTGTGTCACAAATCAAGGGAGTCAGAGCCTTGAGACAAACCCTTGTCAAAAGACATTGGCATTCTCACCAACACCACCTTGGCAAAAAAAATGGAAAAAACCTAAGTGCCCATCAACCCGTGTATGGATTTTAAAACTGTGGTATATGTATACCATGAAATACTATTCAGCCATAAAAAGATGGAGGCTTGACATCTTTTGTAATAATCTGGATGGAGTTGAAACACATTCTTCCTAGTAAATTATCACAAGAATGGAAAAGCAAGTATCTAATGTATTCAATACTAATACCATATTTCCCTAAAAATAAGACACTGTCTTATATTTATTTTTTCTCAAGAAGACACACTGGGCTTATTTTCAGGGGATGTGTTCCTCTCCATGCCAAAATGCATGACGTGCCTATGCAGATATGCTGCCTAGCCACACCCATCACTAGGTCTTATTATGGGGGTAGGAGTTATATTCAAAAAATGCATAGAAATCCTGTTAGGGCTTATTTTGGGGGCAGGTCTTATTTTCAGGGAAACATGGTATGAAGCCAGTAGATGAACTAATACACACACACACGCAAGAGAAATACTCAATTCAATTCAAGTAGGGGGGAGGATATAGGGGAAGGAGGGGGCAGTGGTGTGCTCCCACCTAATGGGCACAATGTAAGGGTATATGGCACACCTCCTAGGTGCAGGTCACAACTACAACAACGACTTTACCTAACAAATGCAAACATTGTAACCTAATCATTTGTACCCTCATATTAATTGGAAATACACACACACACACACACACACACACACACCTTGGCCAGTTCCAGCATCATGGATTTTGCCTAGAGGAGCCAGAAAGGGAGAGAAAGAACCTGAGAGATGGGTTCTCAGCAGATTCTGGAATGCTAACTTGGAACAAATCACTCAGGAATAGTTGACATGATCTTTGAGTGATGTTAAGTTCCTATTGGCAAGATGAAGGCCTAAGTTATCCTTTATACTCCCAAGCTGATAAAACATATGCAAACCCCATTGTCTTTGAAAAGACACATCTGTTTAGAAATTGTTCTGTTCCCAGTTCAATGCTAATAGCATATAGCTTTTGTTAAACTGTCTTAATTATATGAGTTTTGTGTTACAGTTATACCCTGGTGATATTGGCCAATTTGTGCCAGAGCCTGAAGGTAACAGGGACTGGATTATTTCAGTGAAGGAGAAGGAAGAGTAGATAGATTTCTGCTGCCCCTGGAAACATAGTTTAATAGGAGACATATGATACAATGGAATGGGCTGTAGAGGTAAGACATCCACATGGAAGGCAAATAAAGATAGAAACATTAAATGGAACTATCTCAGCTTGGGTTCTCCCACAGAGAGTCTCTGAGACAAGTATTTGAGCATAAGTAGTTGAAGATTTTTGAAGTCACAAGCAACAGTAGCGGAGAAGTAGGAAAGTGATACAGAGAAAAGAGGACAGCTAATAAAATATTCATATGGAACCAACTGAAATGGAGGGCAGCTAGAGCTTAATCCCTTTAGTAGGAAACCTCTAAGGAACTACAGATTCCATGCCTTGAAGCTATCCTCCATAAGAGCTGAGGAAGCCGAAGAGCTTATATACCAGCTCTGTCGGTCATTGCTCAAGGCTGATCCCAGAGGACTGTTGGTACCCTGGTACCTCTAGCTGGCTGGGCATGCAGACAAAGCAGCCTTCTGCTCCTGCAGACAAAGCTCTCCAGTGCACAGAAATCAATACTGTGCATTGAAAACTGGCCAGAAAACCTTGAAATGTAGGGTTCAGGTATCTAAGCAGGGCAGTAACAGTCTGTTAGGGTCCTTGTACTACTCAGACCAGACTCACTTGTATCACTTTTTACATTCTCTCTGTTTGGCCAATGCTTCTTCAAGGTAATGACTGGTAACATTTCCTAAAGAAAAAACATACAACAGGAAGCTATGCCTATTACTGCCACAATTGTTCTCAAGACTGACACTCATCACTCCCATCTCTAGAATCCGTGCTAGATTCTGCTCACCTTTCAGTAACACTTCTAGGTTGCTTATTCAATACGGCAACCCAGACCTTTATCCCTGAGACGTATGTCAAAGACCCTGGTCTTTGTCAGGCTATTTGCCCATTCATGGTTATTTATGGTGATGGCAGCACCCAGAATCACCCACCGAATTCCAGACAGGACTTCTCTGCCCCTCCTTACGGAGCTCAGCCCTATCTCCTCCCAACAACCAGGGTCACTTACTCCTGTCAGTACAGAAACTCCTTTCTTCACCTGCCAGTATACTTGCATGAGGAATCAAAAATGCCCAGATAACATCCAGAACGTGACTTAGTAGAACCTTTATTGCATCCCTTTATAGAGTATCTCTTGCTGGCAACCAGGACCTCTATTTGGTTGAACCTAAAGTTACCGGGGCTACAGGGGCTGGAAGTACAAATTCCTTAAGCAGGTCTCTGGAGGAAATGATAAAGGGCCCGTTCTTTTTCAACTCTTTAGTTCCCAACCTCCATAGGTCTACCTATGAGGAAACTCTCACTATATAGTAGTTGTTGGTTTGAAGTATCTATTCCCTCTTGAAGGATGGAAACACCTCTCTGGGTGTCATCTCCAAGCTGATGACTAATCTGTAGCTTTAAGAAATCATCCCAGCATTCTATTAGGCCAGCCACATCTGAATGGATCTGAAAAGTCACATGCTTGTTATCACCTTCCTTCATCGTAAAGTGGGTCTTCTGGTCTAAGGTGGTATAAAGTGGGATCCCATGACCATAAACACCAGAAAGATTGAGAACCTTCAGAGGAACATGCTGGCAGAGACACTAAAGGCAGGAAAGGAAATGTATACTCAGAGCATGTAATAATCTTGGTGGGATAACTCAACAGCCCTCCAGGGTGGAATACCTCCCACATAATCAACCTGCAACCAAGTAGCAGTTGATCTCCTAATAGGAGATTCCATGTCAGGGGCCAGCACCAGGCTTGGCTGTTGACAGTCCTGAAGGCCAACAGCAACAGTGGCTAGACCAGCGAGGCTTGTGACAAATCTCATGTTCCTGGACCCTTGAATAGACTCTGTCCCTACCTCATCACTACTATGTCCTTTCCTGCATCCTACAAGAGTAAGGTAACCAAGTAGAGGAGCTACCTGCTTTCCACAAAATGAACTGTTCAGTTCCCTGGTGATTCTGTGCCCCCTGTGTGAGGATGCTTCTTTGGGCATTGATGTGAACACAGATGTCCTCACACCCCCCTACATGCATCCCACACTTCTCTAGACCTCCTTGTCTCTGAACTTCCAATCTCTCTCATCCTAAGCCCTGACCAAAAGCTGAGTCATTCAGCACTCCTCATAAATCTAGCATGTCCTTACCTCAGATGACTTCCTCCTCTGCACAGAATGGATTGGCAGGAATGCTGTTCAAGCTCCGCCCACTGGGGGGTTTCTCCTAGCACTGTCTTTCAGCACCATCACTGACCAGAGCTGTGGTGCAGCAACTACCACATGTCTCAACATGTTGAGCAGGTCCATGCATGAACAGGGTACGAAGTTATTTCTCCTTGGTCAACTAGTCATAAGGAAGCACCAATGAGGCCACAGGGCAGGCACTGTGAAGACAGATCAGTGCATGTGGGCCTAGACCATCTGTTCTCATGACTTACTTGTCTTTTTCAGGTACACTCAGGTCCCAAAGACAATATGTCCATGCTGTGATGGGTTGCTGCAGCACCTGCCTGACTTGGTAAGTCTGAAAACACCCAGTGCATTATGGAAAACTCAGGCTCCTGGCTGTCCCATCATCAGCTTCTCGGTCTCTACCAGGGCCCAGTAACATGCCAAGGGCTGCTTCTCAGGTGGTGAGTCATTCTCTGCTGCAGATGGCATAGCCTGGCACTAGAACCTCAGGATTCTGCCCTGCAGCTGTCCCACTGGGGCTTAGCAGAGACACCACAGAACATTCTGATGTACCGCAGCTTCACTATAGAACTTCAGTATGCCCCAGACAACTAGATCTCTAAAATTTCCCTAATATGAGAGGCTCCTGGATCTTTGTAAGGCTTATTTCCCTTCTTCTGATGCACAGGTGTCTTAACAGAGCATACTAAAAATTTGTCATCTGCTCTTCCTAAATGAACATGTCTAAAATCAAAGCACCGGCTTCTGGTGTCTGGTTAGGGCTTGTTGCTCACAGGACATTCTCACCGCATCCTCACAGGGTAAAAGGGGCTCTTCGGTCTCTTTCATAAGGACACTAATCCCAATCTGAGAGCTCTGCCCTTCTGGCCTAATCACTTCCCAAAGGCTCTGCTGCCTCCTCATACCATAACCTTGGGGGTTGGATTTCAATATATGAATTTGGGGGGACATGGACAGTAGCAGTAACATAGACCTGGGGTGTGACCATAATGTGCACTGTTGTCCATTAAAGAAAATGCAAACTGCTTCAGATTCTTACTCTTGGTAGGAATTGAAAGGCACAGATTTGTTCCATACTGAGTGACAGAGGCTGTGTTGATTTGCTGAAGTTAAGATACAGCATACACACAGCAACTATGATTGGAACTACCACTTGATTAGATTTTATAATAGCTCATTGTCAGAGAGATGAATTACGTGATGATATGGTCTAGACAATCAGCCTTGCAAATCTCTGAGGGTGGCACTTAATTTTTTCCATCCCACAAAGGTGAGATTTCACTTTGGATTTATTATCTTGACTGGAGATGTGGGAATAGGAATGGGGGTGTCTCAGAGGCATCCATTTTGCCTACCCTGTGTGTCAGAGAATCACAGGTAACATAATAAATCTGAAGATTCTGTCTTCTAATATTCCATTTATATTACACACTTAGGGACCAGGGGAATGACCACAGGCGGGTGAGTGGACTCTGGACCAACTGTGACACAATTCCATTTATCCTCTGACTTCCAAACACCTCAAATCTAAAGGCGGGAGAGGGGGTTGATGACATATTAAATTTCCTAGTTTTGAGGGTCCTGTTACCTAGGAAACAGAATCTGAGAAAGATAATTGTGTACAAGAAACACATTGGGAATTGATCTTGGAAATATTTGGGAGGGATGAGAAAGCAGACTTGCGCAAGCAAAGAAGTTGAACCATGATACTGTTGCAAAAGAGACTTCAGATGATGCCACAGGGAGCTCTGAAGCTTGGAGGGCCTTTCATAGATGTCACTAATTGAGGCCAGGTTGCCCTGCCTTCGAACTACCACCTTGTCCAGTCACTGAATGAGGGCTTCTCCTAGGGAGGGGCCCAGCTATCAGCTATCAGCAGCCAATGCCCTGAAAAGCTAGGAAAATGAGTTCTTCAGTCCTGGAGGGGGCATCTGGGTGACGCACTACAGGATCCACTGCAGTCCACCCTTGTGCTGCTTGTGTTCACTTGGCAGGTATAATAAATTCACCCCCTCTTGGATAGCTCCTTCAGGCCACTTGATTATACATCGTCTCCTTCTTCAAGTACCCATTCTACCTTGCCCTCAACTGGAACATTGGTTGTTCCAGGAACTTACCTAGTGGGTTGAGCCAGAACTCCCTTCCTAATGAGTCTGAGTTCCCAGTCACCATGTCTCCTCAGCCCAAGGCCATGGCAGCTGTCCTTATCCATTTATCATCAAAATTAGGCAAAGTCTGTGAAGTATGTGGCCCACCCTTGACCTGCTACAGAGCTCTTTATCCTCTGCATTTCCCACAGGTTTGGGAGCTTTCCACATCTTTCAATGAATAGGACAGACCACTATACCACATGTGGAATATGCTGTCTCCATAAACCCAAAAAGCCACCAATGAATTGGTGCAGACTGTTTAAAGTAGTAGAGGGAACAAGAAGAAATACTTTGCCCTGTGGCATGCATCAGACCACTGGAAGTGTTTGGACCTCTAAAGTTTCATTGACAAGATGGCCCTCTGAAACTTTACTGGGTTGATCTTTCACCCTCAGGAGTGATAGGGCCACATGTAGGAATTCGTCCAAATAGAACCATCTAGCCCAGGAAAGAATGTCCCACCCAGGAAGGACATTACCCACATGCTGACTTCTTTTTTGAACTCAGACTGCTGGCACCTGAGTAAATAAAGACCACATTGCCCACGCAGAACCTGGACGCCACTTTCTTTCATTCGTGTCTTGTAATAACCTCTCATTTTCCATCTTTGACCTCTCATTTTGGTGCCGAGAACCCAGCACAGGGAGAAGACCCCTTGGGAGGCCGAGATACAACAGTCAGACCCACTCCCAACTAGATGTACTCCTGTTCTGATGAGACAAAGGGAAATGGGGGGGACCCTTCCAACCCCTGCCTGAAATTCATCCATTTAATAGTGAGGTGAGATGACCATTCATCTATAACCCTTTCTTTTCCCTTTCTCCGCTCCAACTCCTCTCTCCCTCTTCCTCCATTTCTGATCCTTTCAAGCATTTGTATATAGCCCCTCTCTGAGCCTTTTTAACTTCTCCTCCCTTTCTCTACTCTGGGCTGAAAAATTCTGGGTAGTCTGATGCCCTACCGTGGTCCTGGACCACTCTTTTCAGGCTGGTTAAAGGTCTTTCAGAGATGCCTGGTAGACTCCCTGGACCCAGCCTCAGCCACTTCTTTCCTCTTCCCCTTCATAAATTGCTTGCTTTAACCTCATTATTTTCGACCTCCAGTTTCCAATATGGGGACTGCTCAGTCACGGATTCCCCTTTCTTCATCTTTAAGCTGCCTCTTAACTCACCTCAAGCCTCTACACCTTTATCCAGACCTTAAACCTAAATGCCTCGTCTTTCTCTGTAATACTGCTTGATAGACAAACTAGACAATGGCTGACAATGGCTGAAAATGGCACCTTTGATCTTTCATTCCTCACTGACCTTGACAATTACTACCAGAGATTGGGCGAGTGGTCTGAAGTCCCTTACATCCAGGCCTTCCTCCTCCTCCAAAACATTCCTTCTTTGTGTTCGTCTTGTGAATCCTCTCAAATTTTCCTTGCACAGGCCAAACCAGTCCTCCCTGAACCCCCTGATTCTCCATTGTATTCCTTCGACCCAGTAGACAACCCTCCCCCTTCTGCCCCTCCACAACCTCCCTCCCTCGACCTCCTCCAAATATCCACAGAATTCCATCCCATCCCCACCACCATCCCCCACTCACCTTCTGCTGCACATGGGCATGAAAGTGGAGTCCTTTCATCCAACTTCCTCACCTCATACTAGATCTGGCTACACATTTGGACCCTCCACTTCTGGACCACCACAACCTCTATACCCCCTCAAAGAGGTTACAGGAATGAAAAATATCATCAGGGTTCATGTCCCCTTTTCTCTCTCAGACCTGTCCCACATAAGTCAGAAACTAGGTTCATTCTCCAAAGATCCCACAAAATACTCTCAAGAATTTAGATATCTAACCCAATCGTATGATCTGACCTGGCGTGATTTATATGTCATCCTTATCTCCATTCTAACTTCAGAGGACAGCGAGCAGGTCTGGACTCAGGCCCAGGTTCATACCTAACATCTACGGAGGACAGACCAAACCCTGCCAAGGGGCTCTAGGGCTGTCCCCCGGGGAAGACCCAGTTGGAATTACCAAATTGATGTTCCTGAAGTGCACATGGTCCAGTGTCTCTGAGAGGAGGACTAAAAAAAGCAAGCTATAAAGCCATGAATTATGACAAACTAAGAAAAATAACCCAGAAACAGGATGAAAATTCTGCCTGGTTTTTAGCTCGTCTTAATGAAGTCTCCAGTGCTATACCACCCAATCGCCAGAGAGCAACAAGGGCAGACTCATTATCAACATGTGTTTTATCACTCAGTCTCCACCTGATATCCAGAAAAAAATCCAAAAATCTTCCAGGTTGAAGATCTCATCAACCTGGCCTTCAAGGTCTTCAATAACCAAGAAAAGGCCTCTAAGCAGCAGCACCTCTCAGAGATCCAGTTATTGCCTTCCACCATGAGATAAGCCCAGCTACGTCTCAAAACTCCTCTGGACAGTCTGGGAAAAGAAAACCTCCCCCAGGACCATGCTTCAAGTTGCAGTATAACTGGCCACTGGGCCAAGGAATGCTCAAGTCCAACCCCCCCCAAGCCATGTCCCACCTATGGAGGTCCTCACTGCCCAGGTCCTTCTGAGGATCTGGTTTACAATCACTCCCAGGACCTGGTTGAATTCCCCAACCTCTTGGGCTTGGCTGCTGAAGAGTGATGGTTCCTGGAGAATCAGGAGGCACCTTGGACAATCACCAGGACTGAGTGCCAGGTATCTTTGCTAAGGGAAGGTAAGCCAATCTCTTTTCTGATTGATACTGGGGCCAGCTACCCCACCTTACCCTTCTACAAGGGTCCTTTACAACAAACAGAGATCTTGGTGTTATACCCACAGGCTACTCTATCTTTGGTGTGCACTTTCCAGACACTCTCTTTCACATTCATTCCTTATCATTCTTTCATGCAGCACTCCCCTACTAGACAGAGATATCCTCTCAAGATTACAAGCAACCCTGATGTTTCCCACCTCCTTCCACCTCTCACTACCCATCCTATTCCTTTCTAACTCCTCCCCTACAACCCCTTCATTCTCTCAATCCAACCTTCCTACAAACCCCATCGTGTGGGATGCCTCTCTTCCTTCTATGGCCTCCCATCATTCACCCATTCTCATTGACCTCCAACCCCACCATTCATTTCCTCCCCTTAAACAATACCCAATCCCCACGATGGCCCTCAGGGGCATTAAACCACTGATCCTCAAACTCCTGTCAGCTGGTATTCTCAAACCTACTAACTCCCCCTTCAATACTCTCATCCTTCCTGTAAAACAGGCACCCTCAAACTATGGCCTGCGGGCCATATGCAGCCCACCTAGGACATTTATCCAGCCTGCCGGGTGTTTTTGCTGCCACTGCCTGTCCTGCTTAGCAGCCAACTCATCCTGGGGCCGGCAGTCTGGCCCTCCAACGGTCTGAGGGACAGTGAACTGACCCCTTGTTTAAAAAGTTTGAGGACCCCTACTGTAAAAAAAAACCTGATGGTTCATATCAGTTCAAGAATTACGGGCCATCAGTGAAATTGTTCAGCCTATTCATCCAGTAGTCCTTAATCCCTATACCCTCCTATCTTCTACTCCTTTCAATACCTCCCACTACACAGTTTTAGATTTCAAAGACACCTTTTTTGCCATCCCTATTCATGAGGCTCTCCTAACCCCTCTTTGCCTTCACACGGACTGACCCTGATTACTACACCAACCAACAACTCACCTAGACAGTTCTCCCACAAGGATTTAGAGACAGTCCTCATTACTTTGGTCAGGCACTAGAGGCCAACCTCCAGCAGTTAACTTTACTGAAAAATTACACAGTTCTTCAGTACGTAGATGACCTTCGCTTATGCAGCCCTGCCCCACTGTCTCCCAGCAGGGTGCCATGCATCTACTCTCTTTGCTTGACACCAAGGGGTATACAGTGTCCCCTTCCAAAGCTCAGTTAACCTGTCCCTGTGTCTGATACCTCTGCATCCTCTTATAGGAATGAGAAAAACTCATTCCCCTTGACCACATTTAGGCCATCTTCTCCTTACCCTTTCCCCAAACAAAAAATGACTTCCTCTTTTTCCTGGGGGTTCTAGGATATTTTAGAGCCTGGATTCCCAATTTTATAGCTTTGGCTAAACCTTTATACGCTGTCGCTAAAGGTTCCCCAACCAACCTTAGACCCACACCCACTTTGGTCAAGTTCCTTCCTTTCCCCATAATCCTCTCTGTCCCAATCACTGTCCCTCCATCTCCCTGATCCCCACTATCCATTTTACCCCTCAGTGTCAGAACACCAAGGATGTGCAATAGGAATTCTAACACAGAAACCTCACAATAATCACCTCCTAATAGCATTCCTCTCAAAACAGATAGAATTCACAGCCCAAGGCTGGCCGCCTCTGAGCAGTAGCAACTAGGTCCCTCCTTTCCCTGGAGGCCCAGCCATGCCCCCACATATCTAATTACCCCTCATAACATTCCATCCCTTTTAAAACATGAACACTTATTATTTACTTTCCACACCTTTTTTACTCCAGCTTCTAATCCTCTTTGTAGAAAAACCAAACCTTCACTTTCTCCCTGGCCTGGTGTATATCCCCTCATCTCCATTAGCTGCCCTCCACTCACAAGACCCTCACACTTCCCAGAACTCATTCCATGATTGCTGGCCTTTAAGCCCAGCAACACTACACCCTTTTCCCAAAATCTCCCTTTTCCTTTACCTAACCCAAAAGACACCTGGTTTATCAATGGCACTTCTTCTAAGCTCACTGCTCACTCCATTGCCAAGGCAGACTTTGCTTTTGTATCCTCTTCCCCCATTATCACCTCTACTATGCCTCCCCTCCCCCCATTTCCTCACATCAGACAGACCTCTTAGCCCTCACTAAAGCCTTACAACTCACAGGAGGCTGCTCCATTAACATACACAGATTCTAAGTATAATTTCCACGTAATCCATCACCACACAGCCATATGGCAAGAAAAGAGGATTCATTACCACCCAAGACTCCTCTATTATCAACACTCATTTACCTCCTGAACGCAGGCACTCTTCCAAAGGAAGTAACCATCATGCACTGTAAAGGCCCCCAAAACAAAACAGATCCCATTTCTGAATGCAACCAAAAAGCTGGTATAGAAGCCAAACAGTCAGCTCAATGCCAGTAAACCCTCCACCCCTACCCTAGAAGGCCAGTACTTGTCCTACAATAAATTCTCTCCAGTATATACATCCAAAGAACAGGACAATTACTGGCAACTTCCCACAGGGGAAGGGTGGTTCCTTCAACAGGGAAAATTTATTCCTCCTTCCTCCAAGTCCGGAATATCCTATCTTCCCTCCTTAATAGCCTTCACCTTGGCTTCAAGCCTTTTCACACCCTTCCTTCTCCACTTCTTTCTCACCCATGACTATCTTCCCTTTTAAAACAGATAACCCATTCTTGCACAATCTGCAACTGGGTCTCACCTCAGGGGGCCATAAAAACACCTTCTTTTCCCATACACAGGCCTGGGGCCAACCCCCCAGACAAGACTGGCATATTGACTTCACCCACATGCCTCCTGTAGGAAAATAGAAACTTCTAGTTTGGGCCGATACTGTCGCAGGATGGGTCGAAGACTTCCTCACAATAGGCAAGAAAACCCATGAAGTTGTCTCCACTCTCCTGCACCACATCATTCCTATAATCAGCCTCCCAGCTCTATTCAGAGTGACAAAAGCCCAGCTTTCATTACCAGATCACCTAGGAGTTCAGTGGCGCTTACATGTGCCTTACAGGCCCAAATCATCAGGTAAAGTAGAACAAATGAACAACATCCTTAAACAACATCTCACCAAATGAGTGCTCCAACACAAACACGATTGGCTGAATCTCCTCCCCATCACTTTACTCCACATTCACTCTACCCCTTGCAAACCCTTCTTTTACAGCCCCTTTGAAATAATGCATGGAAGAACTATCATTCTGGGCCCTGGAATCCCTCCAGACTCCATCATAGGAAACTATTTTCCCATCCTCCCGGAAAACAGGGATGAAATTAGATAAACAATAAACCAGCTCCTACCACAACCCTCAGAAGAGAAAGTCAGAAACCAACTGGCAGAGCAACAAATTTTTCTCAAATCTCCCTTGCCCTGAAGGATGCTATCCCCTCACAGGACAGGCTCTACATCATTCTCTACAGCACCCACATGGCATTCACCTCTTGGACCCTCCAGTCTGGATCCACCAATCTCGAATAAAGCCATGTCCTACAGAAAAACTTCCAACACTGGAAGACCCCCACTGGAAATCACAAGTACTATCCCCCACCACCTTAAAATTCACGAGGATCCGTGAAGATTCACTTTCCCATAAATGTGTCACATTCCTCCCCCATTCTTCCCTTTTCTTCATAACTTTTCTCAAGATGCCTGGCTATCCTCACACCTTCAAAGCTGAGATGACCTCTTTGAAGTCTTTAAAGATCTGTGGCTACATGGCACCTTCCAAGACTTTCCCCCTAAGGATACACAATTGTTCCTCTTCCTACTTCTTTTCCTTCTGGCTTCTGTGAGTCCTGGCACTTCTCCCTCCCCATCAACTCTGACTGAATGCCCATGTTGTCTTGCTACCTGATCCTCATATATCTGTGAATACCTTACCAACCCCAATTCCCATGTCAACTACACTGATTCTTACCTCAAACCCCCTTTTTTGCTAGCCATAAAACATGCCAGAACACTGTTATGATGTTACCAAAGCCACTGAATGTTCTTATGAAGGACAGAGGTTCTAGACTGGCAAGATAATGGGTACTGAATGCGCTGGAGGTGGAGTTGGGACCACTGTCTGCTGGAGATACCTCACACGTGTAGGATTATCAGATGGAGGAGGAGTTCAGGACATAGCCTGGGCAGCAAGAAACAAGACAACTCATAAAAAAACTCTCTTCCAGTATAACCCTTCTACCCTATAATGGATTAGACCTCACTGTCCTGCAAGTCCTATAACAACACACCCTTATTCCCCAGCTTTTAAACACCTCCTTTTCAGCTGCCTTGAACTCTTCCCCTCTCCTCTCCCCCACAGGATGCTGGATGTGCCTTTCATGATACCAACATCTTTTCAATCCCATCCCTGTACCCACCACATATAACTCTTCCCTTCTGGCAGAAAATAACCCAGCTCTTTTTGGCCCCATAACCACAGACCTCATAGCCTCCCCCAATTTAACCTGCTTCAATCTCACTGGTATAGGAGACTCTGTAGGCTTTATAAAACCTGATTTTTGTTCCCTCAACTCAACTTGTCCCTTAGCTGACTCCTCCTGTGCCCCTCTGGGAATATTTTTCCTCTGCAGCCACTCCATCTGTCAGTGCCTGCACACTAACCACTCCAGTCTTTGCACCTGAGTTTTTCTCACCACCACCACCCCCAGTCTCTTTTGTGAATGATTGCTCCCTAATTCTGGCCCTGATGCATCCCCCTACTTCCAGACAAAAAAAAAAAAAAAAAGAGATGTCTTCCTCCCTGTACTACTTGGAACAGGAATAGCTGCTGGACTTGGCATGGGCATTAGTACACCAACCCACTTTTACCACCAACTCTCCCTAGAACTTAATGAAGATATGGAAAGGGTAGCAGACTCTAATTTAGTCACCCTACAATCCCAAATTAATTCTTTAGCCGCATAGTCCTCCATAATCACCAAACTTTAGATTTACTTACAGCAGAAAAAGGAGGCACATGCATTTGGGGGGGAGAAGAATGTTGTTTCTTTTTTAACCAGTCAGGAATAATCACAGGCAAAGTAAAAGAACTCTGAGAACAAATCAGAGACAAATAAATCTTTAATCATCTACTCCTTGGTCTTTATTTAATTCCTGGCTTCCTTGGTTACTTCCTGTTTCAGTACCACTAATTATGATCTTTCTTATTCTCAGTTTTGGACTAGTAGTCCTCTGCCTCATCTCTCAATTTATTGACCAGGCAGTCACCCAAAAAACAACTGCTCATATCTTCACCCTATGTAGATATCAACCAGTTCAGACTGAAGACCCAAGAGTGTTCCTATAAACACCACTCCCTTCCCCCTCCCTTTTTTTTTCCTTATAGGCAGCCCATGTTGACCCTCAACTCGCAGGAAACAGTTAAAGAGATACCACACCCATCATCCCACATCCTTACAATAGACTAAAGTGACCAGGATGATAGGGCTAAATGTAGGAATCCACCCAAATAGAACTGCCAGGCCTGTGAAGGAATGAGGATGGTAACCTCTACTGCCACCCTCCCAACTCTTATATTTCCACCCCACCTTAAACCACATGCTGACTTCTTTAAACTCAACCTGGCATCCAAGTGAATAAAGATCACACTGCCCACACAGAACCTGGACTCTGCTTCCTTTCATTCATGTCTCAGAATAATCTCTCATTTTTGGTCCTTGACCTCTCAAGAAGTACATGCATCTTATCAAGGCCTCCAACATACTTGTCAATTCTTACTCATGGATTCAATTAACATAATGCCCTCAATAGAGTAAATACATTCAATTTTACAGAATGTCTGGGTGGTCTGAGTTCCCTAGAACTGTTATAACAAAGGGCATGAGCTACTCATAAAACCTAGAGAAATGCTATGAATGTAGACTGTTGTTTCTTGCATGTGAATGCAAACTGCTTCTGGTATTCTTTCCTGGAAGAAATGAAAGACAACACTTTTGCCATATGAATGGCCATACACCCTGAGCCAGAGGCCATGTTAACCTACTCTAGTAAAGACACTTCATTTAGCAAGGTGGGAATAATTAGGGCTTTCACTCAGTTGAATTGACAGGAGTCGACTGTCAATCCATCCAGGATGGTAGGAGGCAAACTAGTGAAATAAATGGTGAAAGGCAATCACCTGTACATCCCTTAGATCGGTGATTTTCAACCTTTTTTAACTTCACAGCACACTTGAACCTATAGTTAAATTCTGCAGCACACTTAAATACTGTTATTAAAGAGAGAGAGAGTAAAAAAACATATACTTACTATGGTTTGTACTCCTTTCAAAAATAATTTAATTAATGATCTTTAAAAGTTTCACAGCATACCTAAGATCCTCTCATGGCATGCCAATGTGCTGTGACACCCCTCTTGAAAATCACTTTCCAAAGTAGTGCCAAAGAAGATGAAATATTTGGGAGTTTACCTAACAAAGGATGTGAAAGTTCTCTATAAAGAGAACTATGAAACTCTAAGAAAAGAAATAGCTGAAAATGTTAACAAATGGAAAAAAATATACCATGCTCATGGCTGGGTAGAATCAGCATTGTTAAAATGTCCATATTACCCAAAGCAATATGTAATTTTAATGCAATCCCCATTAAAGCTCCACTGTCAAATTTTAAAGATCTTGAAAAAATAATACTTTGTTTTATATGGAATCAGAAAAAACCTCAAATAGCCAAAACATTACTCAGGAATAAAAGCAAAGCTGGAGGAATCATGCTACCAGACCTCAGATTATACGATAAATCGATAGTGATTAAAACAGCATGGTACTGGCACGAAAACAAGAGAGGTAGATGTATGGAACAGAATAGAAAGCCAACAGATGAATCCAGCTACCTACCGTTACTTGATCTTTGATAAGCCAATTAAAAACATTGAGTGGGGAAAAGATTCCCTATTTAACAAATGGTTTTGGGCAAACTGGCTGGCAACCTGTAGAAGACTGAAACTGGACCCACACTTTTCACCATTAACTAAGATAGATTCACACCAGATTAAAGATTTAAACTTAAGACATGAAACCATAAAAATACTAGAAGAAAGTGTAGGGGAAACACTTGAAGAAATTGGCCTGGGTGGAAATTTTATGAGAAGGACTCCCTGGGCAATTGAAGCAACATCAAAAATACACTACTGGTACCTGATCAAACTAAAGAGCTTCTGCACAGCCGAGAACACAGTAAGTAAAGCAAGCAGACAGCCATCAGAATGGGAGAAGATATTTGCAGATTATGTCTCCGACAAAGGTTTAATAACCAGAATCCATAGAGAACTCAAACGTATTAGCAAGAAAAAAAACAAGTGATCCCATCTCAGGGTGGGCAAAGGACTTGAAGAGGAATTGCTTTAAAGAAGATAGGTGCATGGCCTACAGATATATGAAAAAATGCTCACCATCCTTAATCATTAGAGAAATGCAAATCAAAACTACTTTGAGATATCACCTAACTCCAGTAAGATTAGCACATATCACAAAATCCCAAAACCAGAGATTCTGGCATGGATATGGAAAAAAGGGAACACTTCTACACTGCTGGTGGGAATGCAAACTAATGCGTTCCTTTTGGAAAGACGTCTGGAGAACACTTAGAGAACTAAAAATAGACCTGCCATTCGATCCTGCAATTCCT